>NC_060149.1:225946434-226274559 GCF_021461385.2 Schistocerca piceifrons
GTGGAATGAAATGTGGTTCCTGGTATGACTAACATTGTTCCTCACTGGTGAATGATACAACCACCGTCAGCCCAATCAGGTGCACACTAAATCTCTCACCTCCCTCTCCAGGTGACTTGTGCCTTTAGAAAGGCATTCCCTTATCTAGTTGCTCCCAAATTGGAACACTGCATGAAATGAGAAAGTTTTCTGGTCCTCCAGGTCACCTGACCTTAATCATATTGAGCACATACAGGACACCATATGTATGTTTCTTGGATCCATTTCTGGCCAATTTCTGTGTGTTGTGGTCAACAGTTGAGTAGTTACGGATCAGGGTGGCTATCTACACACACTGTTTCACACAGCCCGAGCAATGACATGTCACTGCTGTCATAAGGCCAAAACGTTTTGCTAGATGCTATTAGGTTATATTCCTCATTACTCCATAATACCTCTTGTATTATGACATCCCCCCTGGGTTACTAGGTGAGCTCAATCTTGACAGAAGGATGTTCATAATATTAATATTATAGGCAATCAGTGTGTGAGGAAATTTCTTAAGCTTGGTCTTCAGTTTTTCCCAATACCCACCCGTCATCCGTTTAAATTTGTTGAAATACTCCAAGACAGTCACTGTGTGAAATGTACTAACTTATCTCATGTTTAAAACAATTTTATTTTAATAGTAAAAATTGCACAATTTAAATTGAGTTTGTTGTATATAAATCAATATCTTGTAGGAATGAGTCATTTTACATTCCATCACAAATTATTTTGTGAATATTGTTATGGCATCAAAATTTATAAGGTTTTTTTTTTTTTTTTCTAAAATATGCGGATCTGATTTGGTAATTCTTACCCATCACCTTTAACACATTAGAATTACATAAATTCTTCTATAGAACAGAAGGAGGTGTCAAGGAGAAACTTTCTCAGTTTGTTCTCAAATTCTGCTTTGCTGGCTGCCAGACATTTTATATGCCTCATTAAGTGATCAACAATTTTTGTTGCAGCATTACACCACCCTTTCTTTTGCTAAAGACAACCTTTATGGGGAGTAATGGATGTCATTTTTCTTTGTGGTATTGTAATTATGTACATCATAATGTACTGTAATGAACTGTAATGGATTATTTTCAACAAACTTCATGAGGTAATAAATATACTGTGAAGCAGAAGTGAGGACGCCCAACTCCTTAAACAAATGTCTACAAGGTGATCATGGGTAAGCTACCACACATTATTCTTGTTGATAAATAATTAAACTTTAAGTGTTTCATGATACAACACTGGAAAATTCTTACTCTTATCAGTAAGTACGACAAGCACACTTTTAGGATCCATTTTAGAAGTTCTGGGCATGTTATTCATCTGCAAATGTGTCACATGACACACGAAAGTCATGTTTTTTTTATCAGCAATCACATTAAAGGACATTTTGAAGTTTTCAACCTCAGATGATTTTCACGAGTATTCATTTTACAGGGTGATTATAATTAAAGTTAAACTTTCAAAACACTGTAGAAAGAACACCACTAGTCAGAATGATGTCAAATTGCAATGGAAAATTATTGGAGAAGGGGAAAAACGTATGGCAGATGAAAAATATAGCATGAAAATTGATCAACAGATGGTGCTTCATGTGACAGAATAGATAAATGAAAACACCTGTCATGAGCACGACACATTGAAGTTGGTATAAACGCTCCGGGTACACGGCTTTTCCTCCTTTCGCATCTGCGATGTTCGCAAATGACTGTCTCAATGCAGAATCACGCTCTGCTTGTAAAGCTGTATTACAAGAACGATGACTGTGCACACATCATTCTGTGGAAGTACTGGACACTGTAGGGTTTTAAAAAAGGTGTTGGTCCAATGACTGCCGTGGGTCTGGAGAAAATTATTCATAAATTCGAAAAGACGTGTTCTTTTGGTGAGCAACCTGATAGACAGAGGAAACAAATTGATTTGACGTCAGTGGAAGCAGTGGCCACAGCAGTGCAGGAGGAGACAAGTGGTGGTGTGCAAACGTGTAGTGCATGGAGAATTGCCTGAACATTGGACACACCCATGAGCATTGTGCGTAAAATCCTACAAAACACTCTTCTTTGATACACATTCAAAATTACCCATGTGCACGAGTTGCTTCCTGTTGACCTGCCAGCAAGAGAGACCTTTGCTTGCATGGAAGTGGACAATGATTGGCCAGGGAAGATTTTGTGGAAAGATGAAGCCCACTTCCATCTGACAGGGTATGTCAATACACAGAGTTTTCTAATGTGGGCAAGAGAAAATCCACACGCAAATCAACCAGTTCCACTTCATCCTGAAAAGGTCACTGAGTGGTGTGGGTTTACGGCATCATTTATCATAGGGCCATATTTTTTCGAAGAGACAGGTGCTTCTGGTAAGTGCTATGAGTGTCTCTTGCGCAATCTAGTTATTCTAGCTCTCCAAAAGCCTGGATGTGTGGATGGGATCATTTTTATGCAAGATGGCACACCTCTGAACATTGCAAATCCAGTTAAGCAGCTGCTGAAATGCCATTTCAGAATTGCTAGAATTATCAGCCGCCATTTTCTTACAGCCTGGCCATCCTGATCACCTGATCATAACCGTATGACTTCTGGCTGTCCGGCAGCCTGAAAGATGATGTGTTCAGTGTTCCGACTGCAAACTTCGCTGCATTGAAGGCACGCACTGTGCAACACATTCTGAACGTGACTCCGGAAACACTTCCATCAGTTGTTTAACATTCTGTTCCTCAATTTCAACTTGTTGCAGAAAATGGTGGACAGCATACTGAACATTTTTTGGACCAGTCACACAGAAATTAATAATGTGATCTGATTTTGATTGATACTTTTTGTACGGTTTTTGGTCTCAGGACAATTAAAAACTGATGTAAGTGATGCTTTTTATGTGATTTTTGGCCTCAAGACAATTAAAAACCAATTTTTCCCATCCAATGTGATATGAACTTGCCGTGGTGGATGGGCTTACGTAACTAACAGTATCACACCTGTACACGCATGCAAACTGAGTAGTTAAGTTTGTTTAACGTCAAACGTACACCTTAGGCATTGTTGTACGATTCATTTGTCATTTGTAGTCGACCACTATTAAATTATAATGCTTACAGTGCCATCTATTGCTACATTTTGTAACTATTTATTTTCCGTCTGCCATATGTTTTCCCCCTTCTCCAATAACATTCCGTTACAATTTGACGTCATTCTGACTAGTGGTGTTACTTCTACAGTGGTTTGAAAGTTTAATTTTAATTACAATCATCCTATATTATATCTTGCATTATTGCCCAATTTTGGCCTTGCAGGCCATTTTCAAGCATTGTAGGTGTTGATGTGTTGTGCAGTTACCCTGTTATTAAACAGTGCATACAGCCGATCTGAAAGCCAGCACATGACGTGCAAGTATGGCTGTGGTACCCCATGTGAACCAAATACACAGTTACATCAATTAAATATCTAGGTGTAAAGTTGCAAAGCAATATCAAATGTAACAATCACATGACATCAGTTGCAGGGAAGGCAAGTGGTCAAATTTGTTTTATTGCAAGAAGTCTTTTTAGTATGGCTCATCTCTAAAGGAGGCCACATACAGAATACTTCTTGAATACCACTAGAGTCTTTGAGACTCTACCAGGTAGGATTAGAGTACATCGAAGCAATTCAGAGGCACGTTGTTAGATTTGGTATTGATAGGTTCAATCATTATATGAGTATTATGGAAATCCTCTGAGAACTTGAATAGGAGTCCCTGGAGGAAAGATGACATATTTTTAGTGAAACACTATTGAGAAAGTTTAGAAAACCAGCATTTGCAATTGTCTGCTGAAGAATTTTACGGCACCCAATGTACATCTTGTGTAAGGAATATGAAGTAAACATAAGGTAAATTTGGGTTCATACACAAGCAATTAGACAGTCTTTTCCCCCTCACTCCATTTGCGAGTGGAACAAGGAAGAGAATGACTCACTGCTGTGCAAGGTAACCTCTGCCAAGCACCATAAAGTGGCTTGTGGAGTATGTATGTAGATGTAGATGTCTACATCAATTTATGGAAGTAAAGGAAAACATAAATAACTTTGAGAGGATCTGAACTCTCCTCCATCAAATTTGTGTCCAGTTCCTGTAATTAGTACTCTTCCTTGGGAACTTTGCAATGTAATAATGAACCTCAGAATATACTGTAACTAAGTACATGATTTCACAGTACTCTAATCAAATGAGTCATTTAGTTTACAAAGGACTTACTCAGTGAAAAATATAGTAACATGCTAGCCATTTATATGATCGTCCTTTAATTAATATTAAGCTATCTTTAATCTCCATTTTTCAACATACATTGATTTATACTTAACTATATGTGCAATGTCACATACACTTTACAGTCTTGTACATTCAGAAATTTTTCAATTGTATACAAGCAAAATGGCACAGTGTAAGACACTCAACTCATTCGGTTCAAATCCCCACCTGGACATCCTGATTTAGGTTTTCCTTGATTTGTTTAAACAGTTTAAGGCAAATGCTGGGAAAGTACCTTGGAAAGGTACTTTTAAAAGGGCACAGCTGATTTCCTCTCCAACCTATTTCTAATGACCTCATCATTGACAATGTTAAGCTCTAATATTCCATCCTTTTCCTATGGAGATGGAGATGTCAAGCAGACATGATTTCAGTTTGCGTTTGAAGTTAATTATATTGTATATTAGATTTTTCACATACTTGGATAAGGGGTGAATTATTTTTGGGACTGCATAACCCACTGCTTTCTGCATCACACTAAGCCTGAGTGAGTTTTGTTACCAGGAATTTCTGAGTTGAAAGTGAACATCTTCATTCCCAAATGAATTACATAGCATTTCTTGTGTAACTTTGAAAATTATGACATAAAAGTAGTTACAAGTCAATGTGTCTTTATAGAGGCAGTTAATACCACAGGACAGAATTCTAGGATGAAAAATGTTGTTTATCTTTAATATACCTTATATTTTACCCTTATTTAAAAAATTTATTTTCAGTAATGAACAAGTTTGGATTATCTAAGTTTTTTTCAACATATTTCAAATTAAGTTTTGATTTGATTGAATATGTTGTTTTCTCTTTGTGATTAAAATCAGCAATATTACAAATTCTTATTCCTCAAAAATTAGTACACTTACAAATTCTATCCTTCAGGCGACCCATATGAAGACATGCTTGAAGACCTATTGATATTTCTGTAAGCATATCTGCTAATTTCTTCTGAAAGAGCTGGGTGGCTGCTAAAGGCCGTCCAAACTGGTGACGCTCTAGTGTATATCGACGTGCTTCTGCTAAGCAAAATTCTGCTGCACCCAGGGCTCCCCAACCAATACCATAACGAGCATTACTAAGACAGGTAAAAGGTCCCTGGGGAAAAAGGGCACAAAAAAGAACCTTAAGTTACAACAGATCCAACACTTACAATAAAAATGTGAAATATGGAAGAGTTTATTTTGAATATAAATAGAACACACAGAAAAATTTTATCATCTTCACTTCAAACATCAGGCCTTTTTTAGTTTTGCCTGTTACAGTATGCATCAATTCCT
Source organism: Schistocerca piceifrons (assembly GCF_021461385.2). Classification (NCBI taxonomy): domain Eukaryota; kingdom Metazoa; phylum Arthropoda; class Insecta; order Orthoptera; family Acrididae; genus Schistocerca; species Schistocerca piceifrons. Next base: position 225,952,017 of record NC_060149.1, read on the forward strand.
CAGTATTCTTTGAGTTCATTATATCCACATTGTGTAAACTGTATGAACCAAATGAGTATTGACTATATAATCCAATGTGCCTCAACTAAGAATAGATTTGCCATGTTTACCAAGATTCATCTACAAGATAACAAATCGTAGGGATGAGAGGTTTTTTTTTTTTTTTCTTTTAGGCTCTGAAGAATAAATTGATCAGCCATCATAAATGAGTGTAATGAATACAACTTTAATCTACGTGACAATCTGATTGTTGATTTGGAAATTATGTAAATATCTGGAGATGTGTATTAAGGTCAGTGAGAACCTAGGGATGAGAGTTACTTTTTTCTTTTAGGCATTGAAGAATAAATCGGATCAGCCATCAGACATGAGTGTAATGGATACAACTTTAATCTATGCGACAATCTGATTGTTGATTTGGGAATTATGTACATATCTGGAGATGAGAATCTAGATTATTCCATGATTGAACTTAGAACATCCAAAGTGATTGTGTCAACAATTTGCTTACAGTACTTCATGAAATCGGTGCTCAGCTGCAGGATGATTTGCCTCATAATGGGGAAGAAGAAGATAATTTGAAAAAGAGTAGCAACATAATTGTACAAATTTTCTCACTTTAGATGAAAGAGTAGTGTCTCAAACTAATTTTATTTTCTTAAAATTAGTAGAAATGGTCATACATATTGTAAATCTTTAACTGGCAATACAATTATAGAAAATAATTAGTTTTATTTCCTACAGATGAAATTATGCTGTTTTGATATCAGCCTGTAAAAGCAGACATAAGTTTGTATCTTTCAAGTTTAAACCTGCCTATCTCCTACCACTTACTTTTCAAAATATTTTGGAAGACTATTTATGATCAGATTTATTGACATGTTGCAATTCCTTTCTGACACCTTCCCAATTTGGTTTCCATATAAGATACTTCACAGAGGATGCTATAATCATTTACAGGAATAAAATACTTTGTTAACAGTATCCTCTGAGAATCTTTTTGAATTTTTAGACCTCTTCCAGGTTAGACTTACAAAATTAATACAGCATGGGAAATCAGATAGTATAGACTCTTTCAGTGTTTTACCCTCAACCTATTCTTATCTTGATTTTTCATTAATGGCTTTCCAATGATGGTAAATAATCAGGCAGCAATGGTTGCCAATAAAATAGCTGTACAGATCAAGTATTACTACTACACAACACAAGCCACAAAAATGTCAAATTTGTTAATACTATTTTATAATAGTGAATGACACTGTAAGTCATTGAAATGAGATAAATGTGCTGGAAATTCAGAACATACAACATGTAAGGTTCCTATGTAGCCAAACAGACAATTAAATTAGTAGCTTATTGATAACTAACTGAAGCAACAAAGTTTGCTCCAAAAATTATTTTCTGACAGTATGACAGACAAGTGATTCTGTTATATTCTTTGTGTATTTCTATCATCTGCACTAATGAAAAGAATTTACATTTCATAGGCTATAGTTAAACAGAAGAGGGAAGTTCCACAATTGTAATAGGCTTGTCTCTCTCATACACATGGCAAACATGAAAAAGCCAACACACATTACAAAAAGATGGGTAGAAAAGGACTTGCCAAAGGTGGATGTACCAGAATTAAATAATGCTAAATATACAATTATGTACCAGTTTCTGAGAAGACATAAGAAAGGAAAAGAAATACACCTGATTGGCTGACTTTGAAGTAAAGATGCTGTAAATACAATAAATAGCTACAAACCCACAAATGAATCCATTTCAAAAATTTACAATCACAATGTACTATCTTTGCATGACAAGACTATGAAATACACAGCTCTTTTTTTCTTTTTATTTACACATCAAGTTCCGTAGGACAAAATTGAGTAGCAAATCTCCAAGGTCATGCAACATGTCAGAACATGAAATTACAACATACAAGCAATAACAGATAAAATAAAATGTATATGAACTCAAAAAAAGACAAGCCATAAGTTTGAGTAAGCACAATCAACAATATAACATAGGAATGAGCTTAATTTTTCAAGGAACTCCTCGACAGAATAGAAGGAGTAACACATGAGGACTCTCTGCAGTTTCAATTTCAAAGTGCATAGATGACTGCTAAGATTTTTGAACTCCTGTGGTAGCTCATTGAAAATGGTTGCAGCAGTATACTGCACACCTTTCTGCACAAGGGTTAAGGAAGTGCAATCCAAATGCAGATTGGACTTCTGTCTAGTATTAACTGAGTGAAAGCTGCTAACTCTTGGGGATAAGCTGATATTGTTAATAAGAAATGACAGTAAAAAATAAATATACTGAGTGGCCAATGTCAATACCCAGACTAGTGAACAGGGGTCAACAAGAGGTTTGCGAACTTATTGCCCACACTGTGCATTTCTGAAGCACAGATATCTTTTGAGAATGATAAGAGTTACCCCAAAATATAATACCATATGACATAAGACTTATGTCATAAGTGAATGAAAATAAGCAAAGTAGACTAACTTTCATGTTGAACGATCACTTACTTCAGATACCATTCGAACAGTAAAAATGGCATCATTAAGTCTTTGGACAAAATCCTGAATGTGGGCTTTCCATGACAGTTTACTATCTATCTGAACACCTAGAAATTTGAACTGTTCAGTTTCATTAATCATACGCCCATTCTGTGAAATTAAAACGTCAGGTTTTTTTGAATTGTGTGTTAGAAACTACAAATGATGCGTCTTACTGTGATTTAGAATTAGTTTATTTTCTACAAGCCATGAACTTATGTCATGAACTGCACTATTTGAAACTGAGCCAATGTTGCACATAACATCCTTTACTACCAAGCTAGTGTCATCAGCAAACAGAAATATTTTAGAGGGCATTGCATTTATATAAATAAGGAATAGGAGTGGCCCCAACACTGATCCCTGTGGCACCTCCCATTTGACCGTACCCCACTCAGACTCCACATCACCACTATTCTCAACACTGTGAATAATGACCTTCTGCTGTCTGTTGCTAAAGTAAGAAGTGAACCAATTGTGAGCTATTACCCACATTCCATAATGGTCCAATTTCTGCAGCAACATTTTGTGACCAACACAGTCAAACACCTTGGTTAAATCAAAAATATGCCTAGTACTTGAAACCTTTTGTTTAACACATCAAGTACCTCACAGAGAAAAGAGAATATAGCATTTTGAGTTGTTAAATGACTTCTAAAGCCGAACTGTACATTTGATATCAAAATGTGTGATATAAAATTATCAATTATCCTTACATACAGAGCATTTTCAATGACTTTAGCAAACATTGATGGCATAGAAATAGGTCGAAAATTGTCTACATTATCCCTTTCTTCCTTTTTATAAAGCGACTTTCCTACTGAGTACTTTAATCATTCAGGAAACTGACCATTCCTAAACGAAAAATTAGAAATATGGCTAAATACAGGGCTAACATGTGCACCAAAGTACTTTAATATTCTGCTAGGCACTCCATCATATCCATGAGAGTCCGTAGTCTTCAGTGATTTAATTATTCACTCAATCTCCCCCTTGTCTGTATCACTGAGAAATACTCCAGACATCAATCTCGGAAAGGCATTTGCTAAGATTGTTATATGATTTCCTGTAGAAACTAAATTTTTATTTAATTCATCAGCAATGCTCAGAAAATGATTGTTAAATACTGTACATATATCTGATATACAAGTAACAGAAACTGACTTTATATTGCCAACCTTGTGCTGCTGACCGGACACTTACTTCACAACTGACCATATGGTTTTAATTTTATCCTGTGAATGAGCTATTGTATTTGCATGCCATGTACTCTTTGTCTTCCTAATAACATTTTTAAGCACCTTGAAGTACTGTTTGCAATGCACTACTGTAGCTTGATTGTGACCACTTCTAATGTTTTGATATAATTCCCGCTTTGTTCTACATAATATATATCCTTACCCCACTAGTTAGCCACCCAGGCTGGCGTTTACTGCTAGTACCCTATTTAGCACCCCCCCCCCCCCCCCCCATGAACCATGGACCTCCCAAGTGGGGAGGCTTGCGTGCCTCAGCGATACAGACAACGGAGGGGTATCTGTCGAGAGGCCAGACAAATCTGTGGTTCCTGAAGAGGGGCAGCAGCCTTGTCAGTAGTTGCAGGGGCAACAGTCTGGATGATTGACTGATCTGGCCTTGTAACACTAACCAAAATGGCCTTGCTGTTCTGGTACTGTGAACGGCTGAAAGCAAGGAGAAATTACAGCCGTAATTTTTCCCAAGGGTATGCAGCTTTACTGTGTGATTAAATGATGAAGGCGTCCTCTTGGGTAAAATATTCCGAAGGTAAAATAGTCCCCCATTCGGATCTCCGGGCAGGGACTACTGAAGAGGACGTCATTATCAGGAGAATGAATACTGGCATTCTATGGATCGGAGTGTGGAATGGCAGATCCCTTAATCGGGCAGGTAGGTTAGAAAATTTAAAAAGGGAAATTGATAGGTTAAAGTTAGATATAGTGGCAATTAGTGAAGTTCGGTGGCAGGAGGAACAAGACTTTCTGTCAGGTGAATACAGGGTTATAAATACAAAATCAAATAGGAGAAATGCAGGAGTAGGTTTAATAGTGAGTAAAAAAATAGGAGTTCGGATAAGCTGCTACAGACAACATAGTGAACGCATTATTGTGGCCAAGATAGACACAAAGCCCGTGCCTACGACAGTACTACAAGTCTATATGCCAACTAGCTCTGCAGATGACGAAGAAATTGAAGAACTGTATGATGAGATAAAAGAAATTATTCAGATAATAAAGGGAGATGAAAATTTAATAGTCATGGGTGATGAATTCGATAGTAGGAAAAGGAAGAGAAGGAAACGTAGTAGGTGAATATGGATTGGGGGTAAGAAATGAACGTGGAAGCCGCCTGGTAGAATTTTGCACAGAGCACAACTTAACCATAGCTAACACTTGGTTCAAGATCCATAAAAGAAGGTTGTATACATGTAAGCAGCCTGGAGATACTGATAGGTTTCAGATAGATTATATAATGGTAAGACAGAGATTTAGGAACCAGGTTTTAAATTTTAAGACATTTCCAGGGGCAGATGTGGACTCTGACCACAATCTATTGGTTATGAACTGTAGATTAAAACTGAAAGAACCAGAGGTTGTACAGAGTTTCAGGGAGAGCATAAGGGAACAACTGACAGGAATGGGGGAAAGAAATACAGTAGAAGAAGAATGGGTGGCTTTGAGGAATGAAATAGTGAAGGTAGCAGAGGATCAAGTAGGTAAAAAGATGAGGGCTAGCAGAAATCCTTGGGTAACAGAGGAGACACTGAATTTAATTGATGAAAGCAGAAAATACAAAAATGCAGTGAGTGAAGCAGGCAAAAAGGTATACAAACGTCTCAAAAATGAGATCGACAGGAAGTGCAAAATGGCTAAGCACGGATGGCTAGAGGACAAATGTAAGGATGTAGAGGCTTATCTCATGAGAGATAAGATAGATACTGCCTACAAGAAAATTAAAGAGACCTTTGGAGAAAAGAGAACCACTTGCATGAATATCAAGAGCTCAGATGGAAACCCAGTTCTAAGCAAAGAAGGGAAAGCAGAAAGGTGGAAGGAATATTTAGAGGGTCTATACAGGGGCGATGTTCTTGAGGACAGTTTTATGGAAGTGGAAGAGGAGGTAGATGAAGATGAAATGGGAGATATGATACTGCGTGAAGTGTTTGACAGAGCACTGAAAGACCTGAGTCGAAACAAGGCCCCGGGAGTCGACAACATTCCATTAGAACTACTGACAGCCTTGGGAGAGCCAGCCCTGACAAAATTCTACCATCTGGTGAGCAAGTTGTATGAGACAGGCGAAATACCCTCAGACTTAAAGAAGAATATAATAATTCCAGTCCCAAAGAAAGCAGGTGTTGACAGATGTGAAAATTACTGAACTATCAGTTTAATAAGTCACAGCTGCAAAATACTAACGCGAATTCTTTACAGACGAATGGAAAAACTGATAGAAGCTGACCTCGGTGAAGATAAGTTTGGATTCCGTAGAAATGTTGGAACACGTGAGGACATACTGACCCTACGACTTATCTTAGAAGAAAGATTAAGGAAAGGCAAACCTATGTTTCTAGCATTTGTAGACTCAGAGAAAGCTTTTGACAATGTTGATTGGAATACTCTCTTTCAAATTCTGAAGGTGTCAGGGGTAAAATACAGGGAGTGAAAGGCTATTTACAATTTGTATGGAAAGCAGATGGCAGTTATAAGAGTCGAGGGGTATGAAAGGGAAGCAGTGGTTGGGAAGGGAGTGAGACAGGGTTGTAGCTTATCCCCGATGTCATTCAATCTGTATATTGAGCAAGCAATAAAGGAAACAAAAGAAATGTTCGGAGTAGGTATTAAAATCCATGGAGAAGAAATAAAAACTTTGAGGTTTGCCGATGACATTGTAATTCTGTCAGAGACAGCAAAGGACTTGTAAGAGCAGTTGAACGGAATGGACAGTGTCTTGAAAGGAGGGTATAAGATGAAGATCAACAAAAGCAAAACGAGGATAATGGAATGTGGTGGAATTAAGTTGGGTGATGTTGAGGGAATTAGATAAGGAAATGAGACACCTAAAGTAGTAAAGGAGTTTTGCTATTTGGGGAGCAAAATAACTGATGATGGTCGAAGTAGAGAGGATATAAAATGTAGAATGGCGATGGCAAGGAAATCGTTTCTGAAGAAGAAAGATTTGTTAACATCGAGTATAGATATAAATGTCAGGATGTCATTTCTGAAAGCATTTCTATGGAGTGTAGCCATGTATGGAAGTGAAACGTGGACGATAAATAGTTTAGACAAGAAGAGAATAGAAGCTTTCGAAATGTGGTGCTACAGAAGAATGCTGAAGATTAGATGGGTAGATCACATAACTAATGAGGAGGTATTGAATAGAATTGGGGAGAAGAGGTACTTGTGGCACAACTTGACTAGAAGAAGGGATCGGTTGGTAGGACATGTTCTGAGACATCGAGGGATAACCAATTTAGTATTGGAGGGCAGCGTGGAGGGTAAAAATCGTAGAGGGAGACCAAGAGATGAATACACTAAGCAGATTCAGAAGGATGTAGGCTGCAGTAGGTACTGGAAGGTGAAGAAGCTTGCACAGGATAGAGTAGCATGGAGAGCTGCATCAAACCAGTCTCAGGACTGAAGACCACAACAACCCTATTTAGGACATTCTAATGGAAAGCAGCTCTCAAAGAGCATCAGAAATGTGTTAAGGAAAGCATTATATTTGTCATCTATGTTACCAGCACTATAAACATCCTGCCACTCTTGTTCCTCGACAAGGTTTAAAAAATTCTCAATTGCTTTTGGATTAAATGGTTCAAATGGCTCTGAGCACTATGGGACTTAACTTCAGAGGCCATCAGTCCCCTAGAACGTAGAACTACTCAATCCTAACTAACCTAAGGACAACACACACATCCATCCCCGAGGCAGGATTCGAACCTGTGGCCGTAGCGGTCGCACGGTTCCAGACTGTAGTGCCTAGAACCGCTCGGCCACTCCGGCTGGCTTTTGGATTAACTTTCCTGCATAGTTTGTAATTATATGTGACATTTGTTTGAGTACAAAATCCTTTTAGTGTTAAAATTGGTGCATCATGGTCTGAAAGGGCATTGACCCTTTTACTAACAGAATGCCCATCTAGTAATGAAGAATGAATAAAAATGTTGTTTATGGCTGTGCTACTGTTCCCCTGCACCCTAGTTGGAAAAACACAGTCTGTATCAGATCATATGAATTTAGGAGATCTACCAACATCATTTTTCTTGCACTATCATGTACAAAATTTATACTGAAGTCACCACACACAACTAATTTCTCGTACTTCCTATAAAGTGAACAAGAACCCCCTCTAGCTTGGGCAGAAATGCTCTGAAGTCAAAATTAGGGGACCTATAAACAAAAACAATTAAAAGTTTAGTTTCACTAAATTCAACTGCAACTGCACAACATTCAAATATCTGTTCAGTGCAGTGCCACGATACATACCTCTATGGACTCAAAAGGAATACTGTTTTTTACATACATGGCCATTCTCCCACCCCACAATGAAATCCTTGAAAAACAGCCAGCTAACCTGTATCCTGGTAAAGGAAGCCTCTGAATCGTCAAGTTATTTAAGTGGTGCTCCGATATACGAATAATTTCATAGTCAACATCTATAAGCAGTTCACTAACTTTATCTCTAATAGCTTTAATATTCTGATGAAATATGCTAACTCCTTCTCTACTTGGAAACATGACATCCTCTGAAGGTGAGCCCTTAGAGGGACTTCCTTTAAGCAGGTATATCCATCAGCTGACTTCATTCAAAAACGGTGCAGCTCTAACACCAACTACTACAGGAATTTTTCCAAGAGTGTCCTACCACCACCCACTACACGTCACCTATAAGCTTTGCCAGTATCCCCTTCCCAAACCTGTTGAAGTGCAGGCCATGCCTAGTGAAACCCGATCTACTGATAAACTCAACTGGCACCACTGCAATGTGACCCATGCCCTCTGCCATCAGTGCCCTCTCCAGCCCAGTGTTAACGTGCTTAACAGCTGCATTAAGATGAGGCTGATCATGATGCTGAAACAGTTGCATGAAATGCAGATTGATGCCATCAGTTTGAGTAGCTATCTTTATCAGGTCACCACCTGCATCACATTCCCTGTCCCTATCAAGGCTATTCCCTGCACCAGGTCTAATTTGGTGCGTAGCTTTGTGTATGTAATTAATTTCATAATTTATTTTGACCATTCCTAGTTAATATCTTTTGTTATGGAGTGAAATCAGTAATTGTTTCAGAACTTAAATTCTATTGTTTACTTATAAACAAAAATAAAATCTGTAATAATTATAAACATTTGGAAGAAGAACTACTAGAATCCTTTAAGTATTTACTTGGCTCTATTCGAAAACATGTTAGCAAAGCCAGCCCTTATTTAATTCCAAAATAATTACCAGATTGGTCAAAAGCATTGTTTGCATAACTAGATCTGCTAATTTCATTATTTGAACAAATAATTTGGCCTAATCTTTGTGGTAGAGAGAACTGTTAAAAAGGAGGAATTTTTCGATCTATTCATATAATTGAATGAGTTATGTTTTAATTGTAATTTCTGTAACTTAAAACATCAAAAAAGTGTAGTCTCAGTGCCTATTTACTGTGAGGATTTATAAAGGCCCTATTTTTGGTTTTGAGACAGTCCGTCCACGGCCAATTTTCAGAGGGAAATTATGTACTGCTTCAAGTAACAACAATGCATCAAATTTAACAGTGGAATTAGTGTAACACAAATAGGCCATGGGTTAAGGCAATGACAATGTCTGTTCCAAGTTATTTGAGAAATAGTGTCACACATACCTTATTCTTCTGCAAGAACTGTGTGGTTAGGTTTATGTAATGTTGGGGGTTGTGGACAGTGACAGTAAAGAACTGTGAAACACAACTGTGCAACTGTTAGCTACATTAATTACAGTAGTCAGTGTTCAACCGTTCGCAGTACCAGCACAGCGAGGCTGTTTTGGTTAGTGTTACAAGGCCAGATCAGGCTGCTGCCTTTCTTCAGGAACCATACATTTGTCTGGCCTCTCAACAGATACCCCTCCGTTGTGGTTGCACCTACGGTACGGCTATCTGTATCGCTGAGGCACGCAAGCCTCCCCACCAACGGCAAGGACTATGGTTCAAAGGGGGAGGTGGTTGGTTATACAATTGATATAAATGGGTTCCTGTACATCATTCAGGTTCTTAAGGGCAATTGTAGCCTCAAAATGAATGGAAATCATGTTTATGACATGTTTTAACAACATTGTGTGTAAAGTTACTCCATTCAAAGAGTACATGCATACTCAAATGCAGAGATATGTAAACAGGCAGAATATGGCGCTGCAGTCGGCAATGCCTATATAAGACAACAAGTGTCTGGTGCAGTTGTTAGATCGGTTACTGCTGCTACAATAGCAGGTTATCAATATTTAAGTGAGTTTGCACGTGGTGTTATAGTCGGTGCACAAGGGATGGGACATAGCATCTCCGAGGTAGCGATGAAGTGGGGATTTTCCCATATGACCATTTCACGAGTGTACGGTGAATATCAGGAATCCAGTAAAACTTCAAATCTCTGACATCGCAGCAGCTGGAAAAAGACCTGCAAGAACGGTACCAACGACAACTGAAGAGAATAGTGCAGCGTGACAGAAGTGCAACCCTTCCACAAATTGCTGCAGATTTCAATGCTGGGCCATCAATAAGTGTTAGTGTGTGAACCATTCAATGAAACATCATCAACATAGTCTTTTGGAGCCAAAGGCCCACTCGTGTACCCTTAATGACTGCACGACATGAAGCTTTACACCTCACCTGTGATCATCAACACCGACATTGGACTGTTGATGACTGGAAACAAGCAGATGGATGTGTAAGGGTATGGAGACAACCTCATTAATTCATGGACCCTTCATGTCAGCTGAGGACTGTTCAAGCTGGTGGAGGTTCTGTAATAGTGTGGCGCGTGTGCAGTTGGGAGTACTATGGGGCCCTTGATATGTCTAGAGATGACTGTGATAGGTGACACATACATAAGCATCCTGTCTGATCACCTGTATCCATTATTCATGTCCACTGTGCATTCCAACAGATTTGGGCAATTCCAGCAGGTCAATTCGACACCCCATACATCCAGAATTGCTATAGAGTGGCTCCAGGAACATTCTTTTGACTTTAAACACTTCCACTGGCCATCAAACTCCCCAGACATGAACATTATTGAGCATATCTGGGATGCCTTGCAACGTGCTGTGCAGAAGAGATTCCACCCTCTCATACTCTTATGGATTTATGGACAGCCCTGAAGCATTCATGGTGTCAGTTCCCTCCAGCACTACTTCTGACATTAGTCGAGTTCATGCCACATCATGTTGTGGCACTTCTGCATGCTTGCGGAGGCCCTACACAATATTAGGCAGGTGTACCAGTTTTTTGGCTCTTCAGTGTACTTTGCAAGATATTTGGCAGTATTGCCTTATAATGGATAACTTTACACATGTCTGGAAATTTTAAATGAAAAGAAAACAGAAATCTGAAGTGGCATGACACTTTTCATAGCTTTATTGACTTGTTGGAACCTATTACAAGGATAAATGCAATATGGCAAGTCATTTAAATTTTAAGTTTTTATTATGTAAATTGAAAATAATGTTTCTGCTGTGTCTGGAGCAGGAGTTTCTCACCTTCACTTTTATAGTATTTCTATAGCAGGATGAGGCACTACTAACCTTGATTTCACTTCAATAATGACTGGATACATACATAAAAGATTGCAGGTGTTCTTTGAACTACAAAGATCATCTTTGTAATACCACAGGTTCATCAAGTAGCCCCTAGTTATTGATTTTGGAGATATCTCCAACATCAGGCCATACAAATGTCTATGTTGAGTCACCTGTCATCTTCACGAACTTAACTTGAATCTCATCATAAGATAGCACTAGTCCAATAATTTCCTCAGTATCCTTATTTTCTGCTTTTGTTTGCAGTCGTCGTAAAGTTACCCCCACCCAAGCAAAAGTCACACACCTTTGCTTGTTTTCAGCTTGCTAGTAAAATGTCTCCACTAAAAAAGTGTTTCACCTACTGTTCCACATAACTATGACATGGCAATGACAGTTTCTAAGCAATGTAAAAATACGTAAAGATACTCACATCCAATTAACTGCATTTATCATCCTGCATCATGATGTATGAACAACACTGTCATGATTTTTCAATCCAGTAAAGTTCACTATGTCTTATCTAAGCAGCCATTTTACTCAGAATTTCCAAAACAGGCCATGGGCGGCACCCCACAGAACTTAATGGGAAGTGTGTAAAGTAACCCAGGTTGCATAATTTAACCCAGTTTATGGTACATCAAATTCAGTCGTTATCTTAAAACCATTGCAGAGTATACCCTTGCACGTTTCATCCTCTCAGAAACTAAACTCTGCTTATATTCTGCTAAAACACAAAAATAGTTTTATACATAATCACTATTATGAATTTGAATATTTTATTTCCATGCATTCAAAAGACAGCAGTAGATTTTAAGCAACTTTCTTCTTCTCTGAATTTCTAATTCCTCTGAAGCACACATAAATTTGATAATTACTGAAGATTTTTGTACCCAAATGTACAAAAAACTTTGGACAAAAACAGAAGGCATTCAGCCTGATCCATCTATTTGCCATGCTTTCTGTCAAACTACAGCAAGCTGTAGTCTCAAAATAAAATGGCACAAAACCTACAGCACTGCTCCCTGTCTAGCACTGCTGCAATTGCATTCTCACAATGAGTGGCTTTTGGATATTAGTGAGATCATGAAAACCAATCCTCTGCAACAGTTAACATGTTCATCTGATGATTAGATTATAGTGTATGTTTTAGAGTTCAGTTGTTACATCATATTTCAAAAGAAAATATAAAACTGACAAGAATATTTAGAACATATAGAGTGAATATCGAACACACACAGAGACTGGCAATAGCAAGAAAAACTTTCCTGAAAAGCAAGATGATGTTAACAACAAATACAAATTTAAGTGTTAGGGAGCCTTTTATGAATGTATTCATTTGGAGTGTGGTGTCATGTAGAAGTGAAATGAAGAAAATAAATGGTAAGGAGAATATAAGCTTATTTGGTGCTACAGAAAAATCCTGAAGATTAAATGTATAGATTGGATAAGTAACAAGGAGGTACTGAATGGAATTAGACATCAAAGAGCTTAACATCAAAACTTGCCTAACAGAAGAAAGAGATTGATTAGACACATCCTGAGGCATCAAAGAATAGTTTAATTTGGCCTAGAGGAACGTGTCAGGGGTAAAAATTGCAGGAGGAAATCAATGTTAAATACAGTAGGTAGGTTTAAATTGATGTAGGGTGCAGTAGTTATGCAGGTAGTAAAAAGTTTATACAGGAAAACAAGTCAGTCTTCAGACTGATGAATTCAACAATTACAATAAGCACTCTGTATTACTCGGCAAGGTGAATCAGTTACCTGGCTGTAATGGGAACTACTTGGCGATGTGACTTGTTACAGTAACGTTCCAGTCCATCTCAGAGTGTGAGCACAAAAAGGGACTGCAGAAAATACCTTTGTGGAAAGCCATGACTACTTGCTATTAACATCGTTAATATTACAGGCAATGAAAACGAGGAAAGTGTGATAGTGCTGACACAGAAGGTGATAAAAGATGCATTCAGTTAGGGAATGGTGTGCAAATTACAGAAGGAGGGATATGATGCCAAGTGGAGTAGGACATCAAGTATGTGCCCCAAAACAGAATTAGAGAAATGCATACAATAAATATTTCATTGGTGATCTAAATAAATTGCTGCAATATTATGGCCATGGAAGGAAATACAATCTTTGCAGAAATTTCACAGCTGTTGTTTCACTGAATTAGCCTTCCCTACTAGAAAAGAAGCTCTAAGAAAAACTGTTCCATCTATGGGATTTGATTTTAGAAGTTGCTAGAATGAATGAGTCATGAACATACTGGCAAAAAAGCCTATGATATCAGACTTTTAAAAAAAATTTATAAAATGAAGCATTAGCATAAAGTGACCAATGGTTTACTTAGATGAGCCATGGATCCATACATACTACACTGTGAAAAATATTGCAAAGTGGCAATGTGTGAACAGTGTCATCGGACAACAGTGCCAGAAAGCGTTTCATTGTTGTGACTGCAGAGTTTTATTTTTTGTTCACATTTCCTCTGTGACTACAACAGGAAAACTTCAGACTATCATGTAGAAATGGCAAAAAAACTACAAATCTGTAGAGACAAAGAAAACCAAACTTTCACATTAATTATGGAGCAACAAACACTTTCTCTTTATTCAATTGGTAAACTCTTGCAAAAAATGTCCCTTCTTACTGCTGTCATGCCATCTAGACCTAAATCCTACAGAACTATTATGAAATCTTGCAAAGATAATCATGATACATCACACATCTTACTCTCTAACCTGAAAAACTTAACAGCTCATGCTTCTGCTGCTAATAAATAAATGTTGTTTGTCATCTAGCTTGGTGCATACCTTTTGATGTAACACTACCTTGGTGATTTATGCATCAATTTTTCTGGTTATAGTTGGCATTACAAGGCTAAGTGGGTTTCCTTCCAAACCTTTCCACCTACGAAAAATTTGAGATGGTCACTGGGAATCAAACACAGGACCTTGGCATTACTAGCCACAAATGCTAACCACTAGACCACAATGTCACTTTGCTTATGGGGCTGTGACATTATCTTTTACTGCTGTGTCCTTAGAAGACTTGAAATTATACGTATCATGCCAAAAAAGTGTGTGATGATGAGTGGAGGAGACACACTTTGATGGCCAAGGAACTGAAAATATAAATAAAATCACTCAGCACAGATTCAAACAAAAAGTCAGCATTGTCATCCTTCAGTGAAACAGCAGCAAAGAATCAACAGATACACACGTAGAAAATAGCGATGTCACAGGGGAAGATAGTTTTCCAGATATTGCCCTTCTTACTGCTGCCCACTGTGAGCAGCCAAGGTGAGATATACTATGTGTCCCAATTCCGGTCTTATTCTAAATGGGTACTTCATTTAGATGTGAGTATAGACATTTAGCGTGTGACACCACTCCTCTTGTAACAGTACTGGAAGGTACACCATTACTACCTCCCCTCCTTGCTTATAGGGCATGAACACAGGGGCACCAGCACCCTGGCCAGATAATTGGATTGCTTTGCTGGGTAAAACTTCAGCTAAGGGAATTAAAATACACTCATCTATGGAATCTAAAGGAAGTTCTAGACATTACAGGCATAATAAAGAAGAAAATTGTAGAAAATAAAGTAACTTTTGAATCTGTTGCCTAAAGATGCTTCTACTAGAATAAAGAAATTTTTCTTGCTGTTCTGAGTTAATGCATACACAAAACATGACACTTTGCCATCACTTGTTCCTACTAACACACAATTCTCATTTAACAAAGAATTAAATACTGCTCTTGGTTGGTGTCGCAACGTAGTTGTCAGTCTCACACATTGCAATTCTTGACTGAATTACTCTGCCCATATTCAGTATGTTCTGGTGTAAGATTAGGGATCATGGTAGTGAGTTATGGTGACACATGACAAAAACAAAATTCAAGCTTACTTTGAAACTGGTCACACCAGGAAGAACGTTTTCCTCTGGAACTTCAACTTCATCTAAGAAAATCATTCCTGTAGCAGATGCCCGAAGTGAGAATTTGCCTTCTATTTTGGGTGTTGCCAATCCTTTAGCTCCATTCCTTTCCACAATGAATCCTCGTAACTTGCCGTCTTCACATTTTGCCCAAATAATTAAAATATCTGCAACTGGGGCATTGCTTATCCTGAACAGACAATAAGTTACATAAACATAGATGCAGTATTACAAGTACACTTTTCAAATCAAAAGAAATCAACACAATGGAAACTCATCATAGATAGTATTAAGGAACAAGCATATGACAATATGATGTGTCTGAAATACCCAAATATAGCTACAGGTATGTACTATTATGCATGCCCACTCGGTTAGCTGTGCGGTCTAACGCACTGCTTTCCAGGTAGGAGGCATGCCGGTCCCCGGCACAAATCCATGCAATGGATTAGTGTCGAGGTCCGGTGTGCCAGCAAGTCTGTGGATGGTTTTTAAGACGGTTTTCCATCTGCCTTGGCAAATGTGGGCTGGTTCCACTTATTCTGCCTCAGTTACACTATGTCAGCGATTGCTTCACAAACACTTTCTCCACGTACGCATACACCATCATTATTCTACCATGCAAACATTGGGGTTACACTCGTCTGGTGTGATATGTTCCTGGGGGAGGGGAGGTGTCCACTGGGGGCTGAACCGCACAATAACCCTTGGTTCGGTGTGGGGCGGCGGTGGGGTGAGTGGACTGCTGTAACCTGTTGTGGGATTGTGTACCACTGTGGGCTATGGCAGGGACGAAGCCTCTCCATCATTTCTAGGTCCTCAGTTCCATACAATACAATATTATTATGCATGATTATTAACATAGAAAAGCACCAGTGTAGGATTTTTATAACATAAGAAATGATATTATTATTATTATTATTATTAACCTTTATTTGTCTATGATACCTTTACAGCCTTGAACATTGTAATTACTGCACACTTACAATGATGATATCACGTCGTACATATAAGGAATACATAAGCTAAAATAGAAGCACATTAGATGCCATTATATAAACATTCAATGCCACTAATACACTGCAACATTCAAAAGTAATACTACTGATAATGGAGTTCAGAAATGTCTGAGTGGATATAAAAGTCTTTTAATTAACAGCTGTTTCAACTTGCTCTTAAAGAAATTTCCACAGAGCTGCTTTACATTATTTGGCAACCTATTATAAAATGCAAGTGGACTTTCATTTGTAGCACTTTTGTT
This sequence comes from Schistocerca piceifrons, assembly GCF_021461385.2. Taxonomy (NCBI): domain Eukaryota; kingdom Metazoa; phylum Arthropoda; class Insecta; order Orthoptera; family Acrididae; genus Schistocerca; species Schistocerca piceifrons. The sequence goes on from NC_060149.1 coordinate 225,968,551, forward strand.
ACTCAGTATCATAATAACAACACCTTATGAGACCTTAGTTTCTCCCAGTGTATAGAATGTCGTCACCCAGCTGCATTCCCCTAAGTTATTTGAATACACCTTGTTCATGTATTGCATTAATAAAATCTCTATTCATTATGCTTATTGCATCATTCTCTTTTACAAATATAATTGTCATAAGCATATACCTTTATTGTATAGTCAATGAATTATACTTAATATAGTCCCAACATGACTAGTGTTTGCTTACAGTAGTAATAACCATAACTAGTATCTTCTGAAGCCTGAGTATTTTATCCATGTAGACTGTGGGTGCTCTACCCCAAATTTCAGTCTCGTGTTGTAAATGAGAAGGGATTAATCCATAGAGCATTTGTTTAATAATAGGAGGATTTATATATTTTTTCAGGTGTTTTAGTAACCAAATATTTCAGCTAGTCTCTTTACAGATGTAGCTGACAGACTCTTTTCATGTAAGACACTCATCAATAACAATGTCTAAAAATTTATGTTTATTGGATGTTTCAACTGTAGACAGTGATTCAGTATTTATATACACTTGAGACTGGTTGCAATTGAGGACCAACTTTATCACAACAGCCTTGGCCTTATTCGGTATAAGTTTATTCATGATCAGATGTTCCATGATTAGTTCAAAGTTGTCTTTATTGTTTTGGAATGCTATCTGCTCCTTGCGGCTGAGGATAATAAATGCTGTATCAGCAGCATAGTTCACTAGCTTTAAGTTTTATGATCTAAGAATACTTCCCTAGGAACTCCAAAGTTGAGAGTCTTGTATACTGATTTTACTGTGGGGCATTCTTACTTCCATTCTTATAATATAGTTTAGCATACTGTCTCCCATCTCAGAGGTAACTTATGAATTTTAGTGATACTGCTATTATACCGCTAATTTGGATAAAAGTACTGTATGATTTATAGAACCAAATGCCTTATGCAAATCTAGAATTAATACTTGCAACACTTAATACAGTGAAAAACCATACTTCAACATAATTGTTTCTCTTGTATCTGCACAGGCACGACAATGTTGCAAAACATAGCCATCAGCACAAATGTCACTAATCTAGCCAACTGTGGGCACTCAACCCGGGTGCCTGGAAGCTGGACCGCAGAAGAGGATAAACGCAATGTGCAAGTTGATCTATGGGGGAACAGGGAGTCCAAACACCATGTAGAGACACAAGGAGAAAAGCACAAAATGCAACCAGCATGAATTACCAAACAAATAACATGTGGAAACAAGAGCATGCTGCAATGTGGAAGTCAGGTCAGTGTTAGTCGATCACTCCATAGGAACTCACTGGCCCAACCTATCGTCCCTGGCAAGTAAACACCTGAGTCAGCAGTTCTGCCCATTTGACACTCCACACATGACGTCCATGATAGCTTCTGCACTACTCTACCACAGAACCCACTGCAGTTCATCTGTGTCCATACATTTGTCTCCTGGTGGGGATACCAAAATTTCAATTGAGCAACACATTATTGGCTAGTTCTACAGCCCTGAAAGTTCTCCTTGGTACCCAAGCCACAAAACATAATATCTTTATTTATGCCAATGCAATGTTCTTCTACATGCACATTGATACAGGTATTTCAACGATTGGTGGTCCATTAAAGGTTCCCTTACCTGAAATGAAGTTCAGTACATTTCTGTCATCTGTTCTATGCAAATAATTGAGGTTCAAAAAATTTTGAACTCAGGTCTACATTATTCATGTAATGTCCTGACAAACTGACAATTATTCTGGTATATGTTTCAAGTTTCCTGTTGTTGTTGTTGTTGTTGTTGTTGTTGTTGTCTTCAGTCCTGAGACTGGTTTGATGCAGCTCTCCATGCTACTCTATCCTGTGCAAGCCTCTTCATCTCCCAGTACTTACTGCAACCTACAAACCTACATCCTTCTGAATTTGCTTAGTGTATTCATCTCTTGGTCTCCCTCTACGATTTTTACACGCCACGCTGCCCTCCAATGCTAAATTTGTGATCCCTTGATGCCTCAGAACATGTCCTACCAACCGATCCCTTCTTCTAGTCAAGTTGTGACACAAACTCCTCTTCTCCCCAATTCTATTCAATACCTCCTCATTAGTTATGTGGTCTACCCATCTAATCTTCAGAATTCTTCTGTAGCACCACATTTCGAAAGCTTCTATTCTCATCTTGTCCAAACTATTTACCGTCCATGTTTCACTTCCATACATGGCTACACTCCATACAAATACTTTCATAAACGACTTCCTGACACTTAAATCTATACTCGATGTTAAGAAATTTCTCTTCTTCAGAAACGCTTTCCTTGCCATTGCCATTCTACATTTTATATCCTCTCTACTTCGACCATCATCAGTTATTTTGCTCCCCAAATAGCAAAACTCCTTTACTACTTTAAGTGTCTCATTTTCTAATCTAATTCCCTCAGCATCACCCGACTTAATTCGACTACATTCCATTATCCTCATTTAGCTTTTGTTGATGTTCATCTTATATCCCCCTTTCAAGACACTGTCCATTCCGTTCAGCTACTCTTCCAAGCCCTTTGCTGTCTCTGACAGAATTACAATGTCATCGGCGAACCTCAACGTGGGCTACAACCCCATCTCACTCCTTTCCCAACCACTGCTTCCCTTTCATGCCCCTCGACTCTTATAACTGCCATCTACTTTCTGTACAAATTGTAAATAGCCTTTCGCTCCCTGTATTTTACCCCTGCCACCTTTAGAATTTGAAAGAGAGTATTCCAGTCAACATTGTCAAAAGCTTTCTCTAAGTCTACAAATGCTAGAAATGTAGGTTTGCCTTTCCTTAATCTATTTTCTAAGATAAGTAGTGGGGTCAGTATTGCCTCACGTGTTCCAACATTTCTGCGGAATCCAAACTGATCTTTGCCGAGGTCAGCGTCTACCAATTTTTCCATTCGTCTGTAAAGAATTCGCGTTAGTATTTTGCAGTTGTGACTTATTAAACTGATAGTTTGGTAATTTTCACATCTGTCAACACCTGCTTTCTTTGGGATTGGAATTATTATATTCTTCTTTAAGTCTGAGGGTATTTCGCCTGTCTCATACATCTTGCTCACCAGATGGTAGAGTTTTGTCAGGACTGGCTCTCCCAAGGCCGTCAGTAGTTCCAATGGAATGTTGTCTACTCCCGGGGCCTTGTTTTGACTCAGGTCTTTCAGTGTTCTGTCAAACTCTTCACACAGTATCGTATCTCCCATTTCATCTTCATCTACATCCTCTTCCATTTCCATAATATTGTCCTCAAGTACATCGCCCTTGTATAGACCCTCTATATTCTCCTTCCACCTTTCTGCTTTCCCTTCTTTGCTTAGAACTGGGTTTCCATCTGAGCTCTTGATATTCATACAAGTGGCTCTCTTTTCTCCAAAGGTCTCTTTAATTTTCCTGTAGACAGTATCTATCTTACCCCTAGTGAGATAAGCCTCTACATCCTTACATTTGTCCTCTAGCCATCCCTGCTTAGCCATTTTGCACTTCCTGTTGATCTCATTTTTGAGACGTTTGTATTCCTTTTTGCCTGCTTCATTTACTGCATTTTTATATTTTCTCCTTTCATCAATTAAATTCAATATTTCTTCTGTTACCTAAGGATTTCTACTAGCACTCGTCTTTTTACCTACTTGATCCTCTGCTGCCTTCACTACTTCATTCCTCAGAGCTACCCATTCTTCTTCTACTGTATTTCTTTCCCCCATTCCTGTCAATTGTTCCATTATGCTCTCCCTGAAACTCTGTACAACCTCTGGTTTAGTCAGTTTATCCAGGTCCCATCTCCTTAAATTCCCACCTTTTTGCAGTTTCATCAGTTTTAATCTACAGTTCATAACCAGTAGATTGTGGTCACAGTCGACATCTGCCCCTGGAAATGTCTTACAATTTAAAACCCGGTTCCTAAATCTCTGTCTTACCATTATATAATCTATCTGATACCTTCTAGTATCTCCAGGATTCTTCCATGTATACAGCCTTCTTTTATGATTCTTGAACCAAGTGTTAGCTATGATTAAGTTATGCTCTGTGCAAAATTCTACCAGATGGCTTCCTCTTTCATTTCTCTCCCCCAATCTGTATTCACCCACTATGTTTCCTTCTCTCCCTTTTCCTACTCTCGAATTCCAGTCACCCATGAGTATTAAATTTTCGTCTCCCTTCATTACCTGAATAATTTCTTTTATCTCATCATACATTTCATCAATTTCTTCATCATCTGCAGAGCTAGTTGGCATATAAACTTGTACAATTGTTGTAGGCATGGGCTTCGTGTCTATCTTGGCCACAATAATGCGTTCACTATGTTGTTTGTAGTAGCTTACCCGAACTCCTATTTTTTTATTCATTATTAAATCTACTCCTGCATTACCCCTATTTGATTTAGTATTTATAACCCTGTATTCACCTGACCAAAAGTCTTGTTCCTCCTGCCACTGAACTTCACTAATTCCCACTATATCTAACTTCAACCTATCAATTTCCCTTTTTAAATTTTCTAACCTACCTGCCCGATTAAGGGATCTGACATTCCATGCTCCGATCCGTAGAACGCCAGTTTTCTTTCTCCTGATAACGACATCCTCTTGAGTAGTCCCCGCCCAGAGATCCGAATGGGGGACTGTTTTACCTCCGGAATATTTTACCCAAGAGGACGCCATCATCATTTAACCATACAGTAAAGCTGCATGCCCTCGGGAAAAATTACGGCTGTAGTTTCCCCTTGCTTTCAGCCGTTCGCAGTACCAGCACAGCAAGGCCGTTTTGGTTGGTGGTGCAAGGCCAGATCAGTCAATCATCCAGACTGTTGCCCCTGCAACTACTGAAAAGGCTGCTGCCCCTCTTCAGGAACCACACATTTGTCTGGCCTCTCAACAGATACCCCTCCGTTGTGGTTGAACCTATGGTACGGCCATCTGTATCGCTGAGGCACGCAAGCCTCCCCACCAACGGCAAGGTCCATGGTTCCTGTTAATAAGCCATAATTCTTTCATAAGGTACAATGTATTCCCTTCCACAGAGAAGACACAAGCAATAAGAACTGAAATAGACCAGCAATAACTTCAGCATGGACAACACCAACACCATCAACTACTTCAGTAACAACTAAACAAACAGGAGAGCCAATAAAAAAGTTTGGAATAATGCAGTCACCAACAGTCTTAGGAGATACAAGCTTTAGTGTCCCTACTACCATGTCCATTGTCATTTGTGCCATTCCAAGAAACACAGGGGCTTGAGACTCTTACAGGCAATACCAAAAGCAACATTTTGAGGTGTTCCAGGTGCATTGTGTGAATGTATGTAATTCACTTTTGTAGTGGTTCTGCCACACATCTGTCACTGGCAGAAAACTTGAGAGGCTATCGTTTCTTATACCAGGTAAACTCTTATATTATTATGTTAATTGCTAAATAATATTTTAACATTTTATTTTAGACAGCGAAAATAACCACTAAATTTTTGTACTATTCTGAACCACACAATGATAAAATTACTGTCATAACAAAGCAGCAAGAATGGGGACCAATGAGAATATGTTGGGGGCAACAGAAAGGGAGAAAAGGCGTGGGAGTGTGTCCTCTGTGACAGAAACAAACAGAAGGCTGTCAGAGGTGGGAGCTTTCCACTGTTTATGGTCAAGATACAGGACAGCAGTAGCAGCCAGCAGGGGGTCTTCAGCATGGACTGGTGAAGAAGGACATTGCACCTGATCCCACATAACGCTGCCATTGTAGGTGATGCAGCCACTGCCATTATGGACACTCCATCCAGAATTAGGAGCTCATTCAATTGTTAAGTCCTAGTCTCCAAGATTACAGGGGTAATAGTCTCAAAAGGCCAAAATGGCTGTCATTTGCTATGCTACACAAAGGAAGCATCAACTACCATTTTGTAAAATGATCCCTGTTGCTTCAAAGACTTGCTGTAAGGACATTTTATTAACTGAACTTAATGCTGTAGCAGTGGTTCAGAAATTCATTTGTGTAAGCTACCATGTTTGCTGAGAATACGTAAGTCACAAGATATTTGAACCTGTGAGTTATCATCTCCCAAGTCACCGTAAATTAGTGACTCAACCCCTTTTGCAAAATTTCTTCTAAAAAATATAGTACGGAAAGATATCACAGCAGCTATGGAGTTTAGTGGCATCATCTTGCCAAAAGTGCTATGAAGACATCACAACTAACTGAACTTTCCAACTACATAGAACTGTAACCACAATAATTAAAAAAAAATAGAGTTTACTGTTTCATTTACCTTTCACTTGATTAACTCTGTCACTATTAACTTTTTACTGGACTGTATACTGAACTCTTATTTTTTCTCAATACTATCTCAGAAGCAAAACTGGTAAGAAACTTGTATTTTTCATCTTATTCATGTATATGTTTGGACTCAACTTTTTCCATGAAGTTGAGTGTCACCTGTCAGCACTGTTGGCCACAGAACTCAGGTTACTGTGGAGCAGAGATATGAATGTATCAAGTTTTCCTTTGCAGGAAAACAATTTCATAACTACTATGACCAAATGTGAGAAGAGCAAGGGAGGTTGTAGAGAGTGAAAGTGATGGAGGTTGAGGCCAGCCTGTTGCCAGGGGCAGAGAGGTTTTTGTATGGGCATTTATGAACCCAGTGTAGTGGGAACACAGTATAGCACATATCTATGTAGAACTAGCATTTCTATTGTTAATAACTTTTCTCATACAGCTCAGGATAATAAAAAAATAACTACTAATTTTCTGTCTAAAATAAAACATACAATCTTATTTTGTAGTAAATATTATCTTAATTATCTCTTTGTCTGCTGTGTAAAAGACTCAAACTGTTGTGACAGTGCCACGACATTTAACAGTGCCGCCACGACAGTACGCGCAAACGGCGATAGAGGCACTCCGCAACTCGGCTGAGCGCGGGAGCGCCACCTAGCTATGAACGGCGCCGGCCGCATGTCACGGCACGGCAGTCGAATAAGAGATACTGAGTTGTTATCATGTAACCAGCTATTGCTTCTAAGTGAGTGTGTTTGAATATCCACGCAATTATTGGGGATTAAAGGTTATAACACTTTTTGGCGACGAGGTCGGATATTTTCACTGCGTTGTGGATTTGTGTGTTCGTGACGGGGCAGACATGGAACAGCTTATGCAAGCACTCATTGAACAACAAACACAGTTGACGGCTGCTATTCAGGCGTTGTCGACATCGCTTACTCATCGTCTGGCTTCCTCTTCTCCGCCTCCATTCTCTCCTTACGACGAGGCCGCTGAAGACTGGGATGATTATGAGAAGCGTTTGTGGCAACACTTCTTGGCTTTCGGCGTTGTCGACGCTCCTATGTGTAAGTCGTTATTTCTATCTTGGATTTCCCCACGGATCTATCAGCTGCTATCTCAGTTAGCCCCTCTGTGGGAACCTGCCTCTCTGTCCTTCCAAGAAATGTGTGACTTATTGTCTAACTATTACCGAAAAAACACCCACGTCGTTGCCACCCGTGTGGCGTTCTACCAGTGTCGTAAACAGCCCCATCAATCTTACCGGGCTTGGGCGGTGGAACTACACGGCCTGAGTAGGAAATGTCAGTTTGTCACAGACACTCATCATGAGTCTTATGCTGATTCAATGGTTAGGGATGCTATTCTACGGCTTGCTCCTGATAAAGAAGTTCGGCAACGTGCCCTACAACTGCCAAACCCGTCGTTGTCGGAAGTTCTAAGCATCGCTCAATCCTCTGAAGTGTCTCACACTGCTGGCGGGCAAATAGATGTGTGGTGTGATGTAGGCGCTGTACAGTCAACTTTCGACCCGGACAATTTGCCTGTTTCACAGGAGAACGAAGATGTGGCGGCAGTTCACTCGCATAAGCAACGTCGCGTTGGGCCACAACGCTCGCAGCGACAACAGCAACCACGGAAGCAGGTTCGTTCCGCACTTCCTTCTTGTCCACATTGTTTCGTACAGCATGACAGGGCCGTGTGTCCAAAACGTTGGGCCACGTGTAATTCATGTAGGAAAAAAGGCCACATTGCTTCTGTGTGTCAGTCCCCTAAAGTTCCTGTCGACGAGGATGAGGCATCGGACATGGATGTTAACTGTGTGCTTTCTCAAACAAATAAGTTGTTTGTTACTGTTCGTGTTCTGGATAAAGACATTCGCATGCAAGTGGGCACTGGCTCTGCAGTAACTCTCATTAATTCTCGCACGTATTTGGAGTTGGGCTCCCCTCCCTTGTCTCCAGTTATGCGAAATCTGAGAACTTATAATAAACAGAAAATTCCTATCATTTGCCAGTTTGATGCTTCCACTGCCTACAAGTCTGTTGTTCGGCCCCTCACATTTTATGTAGTGGATCATGTGGGCTGTAATGGAACTGACGAATAGACGTCATTTTATTTTATGATACACTATTAGACGTCACTTTATTTTATTATTCACTAAAGTCATGTTATAAAAGCTTTTGCTTAAGATAATACTAAGTTAGGTGTTGCGATCAATAATCGATATTGGAATTGTATGTTCTTTGTAGCTTATGACCGTGTTCTTTGGTCTACTACGGGCTTTCGGCCACTTGTGTGTTGGCCACGGTTGAGTGTAGTTGTGCATATAGTTCTTGCAATAAATGTGTTTGATACAAAGAAACCGTGGAATACTGCGTCATTTTTCGATAGTCCAGTAATAATTAAAAAACCCGCACCTTTTTCTTGGACCCAAAGCAGCCAAGGAATCATCGCCTAGACAACAAGAAGCCACAAGGACAACGCAGACACAGCAGCATCAACAAAGGAGACATCATGGCCAGCTCTACTAAATTACTTTACAGCCATTAGCCACACCGTAACGGTGTCCTTATGGAGTTAACTTTTCCTGCACAGTAGAGCCGGTTCGTGACAGGGCACTGAAAACTGTTCGGTTATGATGCTTTCCAGTTGTTTGGGTTCTCCGTTGATGATGATGTGCACCTCATATCTGAGGATATTCCGTATCAACAGCTGGATGGATTGGGTTCTGAATTTTTGTTCGTGTTCTCTGCTGGTCTGGCTCGTGCCAAGGATTTTGAAGCCCACATTACTCTTAAACCTACAGCTTGCCCTAAGTTTTTCCTGGCACGCCCTATTCCGGTAGCGTTGCGTGCACCTGTCAAGGCTGAGATAGACAGGTTAACAGCTTCGGAGATTCTCCTTCCTGTTACCTCCAGCGAATGGGCATCACCAACCGTAGTGGTTTCTAAACCAAACGGGAGTCTGCAATTGTGTGGTGATTTTAAAGCCACTGTCAACGCTCAGAGCCTCATTGACACTTATCCTCTTCCCCGTCCTGAGGAAATATTTACCAAACTCACTGGGGGCCAGTTCTTTTCCAAACTTGACTTATCGGAGGCGTACCATCAGTTGCCATTGGATGCTTCTTCTAAGGAATTTCTCGTCATCAACACTCCTTGTGGGTTGTATCAGTACCAGCGGTTACCATTTGGCGTCGCTCGCGCGCCGGCCATTTTTCAGCGGTTTTTGGAACAGCTCACGGCTTCCGTTCCTGGCTGCATAAACTATCTGGATGACATTGTTGTCACGGGGGCCTCCACTGAGGAGCACCTTCGCAATTTGCGTTCACTGTTTCGGGTTTTGCATTCGGCTGGGTGGAGGTGCAATCTGGACAAGTCACAGTTCTTCCAACCCTCCATTGTGTATCTTGGTTTCCACTTGTCCCGTGAGGGTATACGTCCTCTACGTCAGCATGTTGCGGCCATTAACGCTCTACCCCGGCCGTCTACGGTCAAAGAACTTCAGGCGTTTCTAGGCAAGATTGCTTGTTATCACAAATTCATTCCATCCGTGGTGGCGGTCGCTCATCCTCTGCATCAGTTGTTATGAAAAAACGTCCCTTTCTGCTGGTCCGACGAGTGTGAGCAGGCTTTTGTCCGCCTGAAGGCTCATTTGCAGTCGGCGCCTTGTCTTGCCACATTCCGTCCGGATCAGCACTTGGTTCTGGCGACTGATGCATCACAGTATGGCCTAGGGGCTGTTCTCGCCCATTGGTATGAGGATGGGTCGGAACGACCCATTGCCTATGCTTCCAAGACCCTCAATGATGCATAACGGCATTACTCTCAAATCGAAAAGGAGGTGCTCGCTATCATTTATGCTCTAAAAAAGTTCAGCATTTTTTTGTATGGTTCTAAGTTTCACCTCATCACTGACCACAAGCCGCTGGTCTCTTTGTTCAGCCCATCGACGTCGCTTCCGGATAAGGCAGCTCACCGCCTGCAACGTTGGGCCTTATACTTGTCTCGTTTTCACTATGAGATTCACTATCGCCCCATGGCCCAGCACGCCAACGCTGACGCATTGTCGCGATTGCCGATGGGCCCCAACCCAGTTTTCGATCGTGATGAACTACTCTGTTTCCACATTGATGAGGAAGAACGTCGTGCGGTCGAGGGTTTTCCACTCACAGGTTCGCAGGTCGCGTCAGCTACTGCGCAGGACATGGTCCTGCGTCAGGTGATCGGTTTTGTTCAACGGGGTTGGCCGGACAGGACCCAGGGCCGGGCATCGGATCCCCTTCGCAACTACCATGCCTTGCGCCTTCGTCTGTCTGTTCGTGATGGTGTTGTTCTTCTGGCCACGGATGGTGCATCTCCATGGGTCGTGGTGCCAGCCTCTCTTCTCAAAGATGTTCTCAAACTGTTGCATGAAGGCCATGGGGGTATTTCTTGGACTAAGTCCCCGGCCCGCAGGCACGTTTATTGGCCCGGTATTGATTCGGACATCGCCCACATGGTTGCTGCGTGTGGTCAGTGTGCTCAACAACTGGCTGCACCTCGTACAATGCCCTCTCCGTGGCCTGATCCAGCGCAGCCATGGGAACGGGTGCATGCTGACTTTCCCGGCCCCTTACTCGGTACTTGTTGGCTACTGTTGATTGACGCCTTCTCGAAGTTTCCGTTTGTTGTTCGATGTTCGTCGTCCACCACTGCGGCGACGATGCTGGCTTTGTCCAAAATCTTTGCGCTAGAAGGTCTTCCATCCACGATCATCACAGACAATGGCCCTCAGTTCTCTTCGCAGGCCTTCTGTGATTTTTGTACTGGACAAGGGATTCATCATGTTACAGCACTGCCCTTCCATCCGCAATCGAATGGGGAGGTCGAGTGCCTTGTCTGCAGTTTCAAAAGCCAGATTAAAAAATTCCGTAGTGATTTATCCACAGATGACGCTCTGCTTCAATTTCTGAGTTCTTATCGCTTCACGCCTCTGGGTGATCGCAGCCCTGCTGAACTCTTGCATGGCCGCAAACCGCGCACTCTACTGCACCTGCTTCACCCTGTCAGGCCTTGTGCTGTGTCCCCTAGTGCGGGAAAATACTTGGTGGGTGCCGACATGTGGGCATGAGAGTATGGATCTCACCCTAAATGGATTCCAGGGGTGGTCAAGGCTCTTTGCGGCCGCCGGCTTTGTGAAATACATACGGACGACGGCATGGTTGTTTGTGATTATGACTAGATGCGCCCACGAGTGGTGGCCACGCCGGTGCCACCGCCCCTTCCTTCTCCTCCACCAGCCCGAGAAGCCAGTCTTGTCGCTGCTGCTGATCTACCGTACGTGTTGATGCAGCCGCCGTCGCTACCGTTGCCGAGTACGCCGGAACCGGCCCCAGTTGCGACGCCGCCTTCTCCGGGACCCATCTCGCTGGAGCACAGCCCCAGGTCCACGACACCTATGGATTCTGCTCCGGAGTTTTCACCCATCTCATCCAGGAGGCACGTTCCATGCACGAGCTTCCGTACTGGACATTTTCGACCATACTCTCGTGTCTCTCCGCAGGATCTTCTCAGGGCCTCACAAGAGGCCATGGATGTCTCCGCACTGTCCATGTCTGCAAGGAAGTGAGTGTTTTTTTTTCTTCAAGAGGGGAAAAATGTTGTGACAGTGCCATGACATTTAACAGTGCCGCCACGACAGTACGCGCAAACGGCGATAGAGGCGCTCCGCAACTCGGCTGAGCGCGGGAGCGCCACCTAGCTACGAACGGCGCCAGCCGCATGTCACGGCACGGCAGTCGAATAAGAGATACTGAGTTGTTATCATGTAACCAGCTATTGCTTCTAAGTGAGTGTGTTTGAATATCCACGCAATTATTGGTGATTAAAGGTTATAACACAAACCCTTCCATCTTCATACTCTTCATCAATATTTTGCCACATTTGATAACTTTTGAGACAAAAATTAGGTCAAAATATAATAGAATCGTTACAATTTCTTGTCATGGATAGAGACACAAATATTTAAGGTACTGAGAAAATATACGCCATTAATGAACCCAGTCTTGTTGCCTATGGCCTATTCCAGTCATATGTCAACAAGGAAAGCCACTTTGTTGTATATCAGTGCCAGAAGCATCAGGGGCAACTTTATGAGGTACTATATGTGTGGTTTGACCTGTAAATGCCATTTGCATGAAACAAATGAAGATCTTTGTATAAAATGTTTTCAGTTATCTTGCCATGTGAAATCAGAGTAAAACCTAAAAATTTTGATGATTATATCAATTGACTTCATCAACAGTACCTAACAGCAACCAGCTGATGGATGTAATCATTAAAACCTAAATGTTTTACTATAATTTCAAGCAGCAAAAGACTAAAAACACCAGATTCTATATGTTTAAATTCTGAATTTGAACAGTCCTATACAAACTTCCTAATGCACAGTGGTACTGTCCATTTTAGGAACTCTGTTGTGAGTAATTAAAACTAGATGATCACACAGTAGAAGACTATCATACAGATTTGGAAGTGTCACACACAGAAAATTGCAATGCCAGGAGATTTGAAAGTAGAAGTGCCGTACAGCTCAAACTGCATCACTTCCCTCACGTTCAATACCATCAACAGCCTATAACAGTACACACCTCATTGGCAAGCCATGTGGGTTGATCATCCATAGCAAAAGAGGCTACTCCCAAAGAAAGCAACAGAGTGACAACACAGCAAAACTGGTTTGTCACTTATGTACATAGGATGTGACAATCTAACTTGAAGACATCTGTAGGCCACATAAATTTAAAAATCCTCAGCTATTTGTGATCTCAGCCAGTGTGGACATAAGGCAGTCACTTAGTCAGCTTTAATGATTATTGCAAACACAAAACTATGTTCCATTTGGAAACTTCATTTCATTTGACCCCATAATTAGGGATGCTGTTAAGTCAGTGTCCAATGCAATTCCCTTCTAAGTATTCAGAAACCTCTGCCATTAATTTGCTATGATTTTCTCACCTGGATCAGGGTGTGCTACAAGTTATGAAGCCAACCATGGACCTTGGTGGAGTGCGATGGCTTGTGTGCCTCCAAGATACAGTTACCTGCACGATAGGTGTAACCACATGTGAGGGGTGTCTGACTCAGAATAACATAGGCCTCCTGAAGAGAGATAGCAGGTTGTTCAGTAGTAGTTGGGATGACTGATTGATCTGGAATTGTAATATTAACCAATATGGCCTTTCTATGTTGGTACTCCACTGGCTGAAATCAAGAGGAAACTACAGCTATTAGATTTGCTGAGGACACACAGTTCTATTGCATGGTTTAACGGTGCTGGTATCCCCTTGTTTAGAGGGCCAGTAATTTGATAGCAATAAATGGGAAATGGGAAAAATAGTGGGAAAATATGGACTAGAGGAAAGGAATGGAAGGGGAAGCAGCCTGACAGAATTTTGCACAGAGTATAGTTTCATCATTTCCACACTTGATTTGAGAATCATGAAAAGAAATTTGTATGCAAAGAAAAGACCTTAAGACACAAGAAGGTTTCAAAGTGAAAAATATTTCAAGGGACAGATGTGGACTCAGACCATAATATAGTGGTTATAGACTGCAGATTAAAACTAAAGAAATTGCAGAAAATCAGGAAATTAAGGAGATGGGGCTGCCTAAGTTAAAGGAACCAGAGGTGGTTGAGAATTGCACTTGGAGCATTACGAATTAACTGAAACAGGCAGAAGGAATACAGTTAGAAATGAAAGGGTAGCATAATGAAAGCAGCATAGAATTATAAAGGCAAGAAGAAAGGCCTGGTAGAAATCCTTGGATAACACATGAGATACGGAATGTAACTGACCGAAAAGAGAAAATACAAAAATGCAGTAAATGATGGTGTCAAAAGGGAATGCAGATGTGTAAAACATCTGACTGACAGAATTGCAACGTGGTAAAGCAGGAATGACTAGGGGAGGAATATGAAGCTGTAAAAGCATGCATGACTACAGGAAAGACATATACTGCCTAAAGAAAAATCATAGAGACCTTTGCAGAAAACAGAAGCAGCTGTATGGATGTCAAGAGCCCAGTTGGCAAGCTACTACCAAGTTAAGAAAGGAAGTCTGTAAGTTGGAAGGAATATGTGGAAGGGAAATAAAGTTGAAGACAATATTATAGAAAGGGAACAGGAAGTAGGTGAATATGAGATAACACATTTGATTCTGCAATAAGAATTTGGTAGACAGCTGAAAGATCTAAGACGAAACAAGGCACGTAGGGTGGATGACAATCCCTCAGAATTACAAAGAGCCTTGGGAGAGCCAGATATGAAAAAAACTAGTCCACCTTGAGTGCAAGATTTGTAAGAAAAATGAAATATAAACTTATTTCAAGAAAAATGTAATAATTCCAATTCCAAAAAAGGCAGGTGCTGGCAGGTGTGAATATTACTGAACTATTAGATTATTATTATTATTATTATTTCTTTCCTTTCTCAGACCTTATGTCTGGTTAAAAATGGAAAGTGACGCGGACCTTGATCAAGTGTGACTTCCTTTTAACTGTACGGTATATGTTACATTGCATTTAGGAACTTTTGGGTAATTGAACATGTATCAATAATTACAGATTTCTGTAGTTGTATATATACATTTGGATGTAGCAGTATTGCATCGATGTACTGGTGGATATTGTGTGGTATGACTCCTGTAGTTGATAGTATAATTGGTATAATGTCAACTTTATCCTGATGCCACATGTCCTTGACTTCCTCAGCCAGTTGGATGTATTTTTCAATTTTTTCTCCTTTTTTTTCTTCTGGATATTTGTTGTATTGGGTATGGATATTTCGATTAGTTGTGTTAATTTCTTCTTTTTATTGGTGATTATGATGTCAGGTTTGTTATGTGGTGTTGTTTTATCTGTTATAATGGTCCTGTTCCAGTATAATTTGCATTCATCATTCTACAGTACATTTTGTGGTGCATACTTGTATGTGGGAACGTGTTGTTTTATTAGTTTATGTTGTATGGCAAGTTGTTGATGTATTATTTTTGCTACATTGTCATGTCTTCTGGGGTATTCTGTATTTGCTAGTATTGTACATCCACTTGTGATGTGATCTACTGTTTCTATTAGTTGTTTGCAAAGTCTGCATTTATCTGTTGTGGTATTGGGATCTTTAATAATATGCTTGCTGTAATATCTGGTGTTTATTGTTTGATCCTGAATTGCAATCATGAATCCTTCCATCTCACTGTATATATTGCCTTTTCTTAGCCATGTGTTGGATGCGTCTTGACCGATGTGTGGCTGTGTTAGATGATACGGGTGCTTGCCATGTAGTGTTTTCTTTTTCCAATTTACTTTCTTCGTATCTGTTGATGTTATGTGATCTAAAGGGTTGTAGAAGTGGTTATGAAATTGCAGTGGTGTAGCCAATGTATTTATATGAGTGATTGCTTTGTGTATTTTGCTAGTTTCAGCTGGTTCTGGAAAGTATTTTCTTAAATTGTCTACCTGTCCATAATGTAGGTTTTTTATGTCGATAAATCCCCTTCCTCCTTCCTTTCTGCTTAATGTGAATCTCTCTGTATTTGAATGTATGTGATGTATTCTATATTTGTGGCATTGTGATCATGTAAGTGTATTGAGTGCTTCTATGTCTGTGTTACTCCATTTCAATACTCCAAATGAGTAGGTCAATATTGGTATAGCATACGTATTTATAGCTTTTATCTTGTTTCTTGCTGTCAGTTCTGTTTTCAGTGTTTTTGTTAGTCTTTGTCTGTATTTTTCTTTTAGTTCTTCTTTAATATTTGTATTATCTATTCCTAGATATTTATAGGCATCTGTTTTATTCATCGCTTCTATGCAGTCGCTATGGTCATCCAAAATGTAATCTTCTTGTTTAGTGTGTTTTCCCTTGACTATGCTATTTTTCTTACATTTGTCTGTTCCAAAAGCCATATTCATATCATTGCTGAATACTTCTGTTATCTTTAGTAATTGGTTGAGTTGTTGATTTGTTGCTGCCAGTAGTTTTAGATCATCCATGTATAGCAAATGTGCGATTTTGTGTTGGTATGTTCCAGTAATATTGTATCCATAATTTGTATTATTTAGCATGTTGGATAGTGGGTTCAGAGCAAGGCAGAACCAGAAAGGACTTAATGAGTCTCCTTGGTATATTCCACGCTTAATCTGTATTGGCTGTGATGTGATATTATTTGAATTTGTTTGGATATTAAGTGTGGTTTTCCAATTTTTCATTACTATGTTTAGGAACTGTATCAATTTAGGATCTACTTTGTATATTTCCAATATTTGTAGTAACCATGAGTGGGGTACACTATCAAAAGCTTTTGGTAATCAATGTATGCGTAGTGTAGCGACCTTTGCTTAGTTTTAGCTTGATATGTCACCTCTGCATCTCTTATCAGTTGCTCTTTACATCCTCATGCTCCTTTGCAACAGCCTTTTTGTTCTTCATTTATGATTAACTTCAGTCATTACACAGAAATTAATAACACATACAACACAGAACAAAATTATAAATGAAGAACAAAAAGGCTGTATAAGTGGGAATGCATTTACATCGATTGGACGAACATTATGAAAACAAACACTCGAAACCAACGTTTCACGTAAGTCACATGCAACGAAAAATCTGTAACGCAACCATCAGTGTGTGGCGTGTTTATAATTACATTTTATTTATATTTTAGGACAATTAATCTATAAAAACACACCAAATGTCATAAAGAAATTGTGTAAACCGTCTGATGATGAGTCACAACAATTCGAAACTGGTAACGGTTTCCTTTGAATAAAGGAACTCAAAGTAAATTTGTGGCTGGTTGCTGTCCTAACACCATCAACATTTGTCTTCAAACAACAGCCACGGTCTCCAACATGTCATCATATGACAAAATTGCATTAAGCTGAAATTTTTCTTCTATATCTAACATGTGTGTCACTTCGTGTTCTATTTTTGCTTGTTCTGGTGGTTGTCTTAAGATTTCGTTTTCCTCTGATTGTTTAATTGATACATGTTGTTCTTTGTTTATTTGCTCTGGGATGTTTGAGTCCATTACTGTATTTTCTTCTTCTTCTGATTCCACATTATTTTGTTCTAGTATTTGTTGTACTTGTTGTTTGATGTTTTCTAATTCTGACTGCAGTATCCTGTTATTTTTCATTATTACATGGATCTGATCAGCTAGTCATTGTTCTGTTAAAAATTTTAATTCTGGGTATCTGGTAATAAATGTTGCATATACTTGTGATCTGTATCCAGTTGTGTTGGTTCCTAAGTTTGTTGCTTGGTAATAACAGAACATGAGGTGTCAGTTAACTTTAACTGACCATCTCATCCTCTGTCTTTGTTTTCCTTCTAGAGTGGTTGGAGGAAGCATATCCTGCAAAACACCTCTATTTGGATTTAAATCATTTTCCGTGTGGCTAGCAGTGTCGTTACCATTGTGGACGGGCATAGGGTTCAAGCGTCGTCCCCGACCATGACAGCGCTTGTTTGAGGCTTCATTAGTTCTGTCCTGAACCAACTGATCACACTAAAAGGGGGGTTAGCCCGATTAGTGGTTTGTTCTTTTTGTTGCCTTTTACGACTGCCAGAACATACCAGAGGCCTATTCTTTCCCCGGGCCTCCACGGGTTTTATTATTATTATTATTATTATTACTATTATTATTCATGTATGGGCCCAATAGGACTACGCAAGGTACAATCCATCAATGTCACTTTTGATGGTTGGCCTCTCCTTCTGTGTAAAAATTTGTTTCATCCTTTCATAATGACGTCTCTTTCTTTCAGCAGATCACGATGTTGCAGTCCATTTTCTAATTTCCCTCTGACCAACTTTCCAATCAAATATCTTTTGCCTGAATGTTTCTCTACATGTAATGTCTGCCTGAGTTATACCAGCTACTTTAAGATCCTCCTTCATTGCAGAAATCCATTTAATTTGGTCAGTTATGGCCTTATTTCTGTTTTTGTAGAGTTCTACTATTTGTTTTGTCAACCTAGTGGGTGCCATTCTTTAAATGTGTCCATAAAATTTAAGTCTTTGTTTTC
The DNA here is from genome assembly GCF_021461385.2 of Schistocerca piceifrons. NCBI lineage: Eukaryota > Metazoa > Arthropoda > Insecta > Orthoptera > Acrididae > Schistocerca > Schistocerca piceifrons. The sequence goes on from NC_060149.1 coordinate 225,986,936, forward strand.
TCATGTCACCATGTATGCCTGTGTATTCTTCTATTTCCTTATTACTTCTCAGCCTATAAATATCTCCAGCAGTAATTTTGGGCCCTAATATTTTCCTAATAATCTTTCTTTCTTTTGAATTTCTTCAATGTCCCTCTTTCTATTTAAAATTAACATTTCTGCCCCATAAAAACATTCAGGTTTGACACAGTGCTGTAATGCCTAAGTTTACTGAATTTAGAAAGTGATTTTTTTGTTATAAATATTTTTTGTTAATCTGAATGCAGTTGCCATTTTTTGACAGCGATCTTCATTTGCCGCTTTTTTCAGATTGATTTCTTCTATGGTTTCCCCCCAAGTATTTGAACTGAGAAATCCTTTTTAATTTTCCATCTTTCGTGGTCACAAATTTTGGTGCTAGTTTCTTGCATGTCATATATTCTGTTTCTTCAAATGATATTTGTAGTCTTACTTTTTTCTACAACTTCGTTAAGAATTTAAATTTGTTTTTGACCTGTGGTAATATCACTAGTTAAAATTGTCAGATCATCTGCAAAAGCGAGGAAATCTACTCTAATATTACTTCTACCTAACTTGATTGATTGATCTATATTTTGACTTGATGTTTGCTATCGCCATTCTGTAATTACCAGTTAAACAGTAATTGGGAGAGTCCAGCTCCCTGTCTAACACCAGTTGTTATATCAAATGTTTCAGAAATTTCTCACATGAATTTAACTTTAGAGCTAGTGTCAGTTAATGTTTCCTCATTAAGTGTGAGAGTTTTATTATCTAGCCCTTCTTCCTATAAAATGTGGAAAAAGAGATTCACGATCAACTGAGTTGTAGGTCTTTTTAAAATCCACAAATGTACTTACAATATTGTTACCAGAAATTCTTTGGTGCCTAAGGATTAGTTTTAAATTAGGAATTTGTTCTGGACAGGATCTGTTTGGTCTATAGTCTCTTGGTATTCACCAGTTTTAGGTTCTAACTGTCCTTGGGCTCAATCAAGTAAACATTGCGAGAGAATTTTGTATGTGACCAGAAGCAGAGAGATTCCTCAGTAATTATTAACATTGGCTCTATCCCCTTTTTTATGCAATTGATGAATCAGGGCAATTTTCCAGTCCTCAGGTATTTCCTCAGATTGCCAGATATGTCCTATTAGTTGAGTGATCTATTTTATAGTGTTAGGGCCAGCTGATTTTTAGTAGTTCTGCAATTATACCATCTTTTCTGTAAGCTTTATTGTTCTAAGTCTGTTAATTTGTTTAATTATTTCAATTTCATCAGGTTCTTTAGAATTAGCGTTGGTGTTATTTTGCTGTGGTTGGAATTTATTCGGTGGTTCTAGACAGCTTAAAAGTTTTAAAAATAATTAGCAAGTGCCTTACAATTTTCCTGGTTGTTAAGAGGCAAACTGCCATTTTCATTTTTGAAGCAAAGACTTGGAGGTTGGTAACCAGTTAGTATTGTTTTGAATGTCTTATAAATGTTTCTTGTATTGTTCTTTTGGAAGTCTTTTTGATTTCTAAAAGTTGGGCATTTTCACAGTTTCTTTTAGTCTGTCAGATTAATTTAGATGTTCCTTTTATTACAGTTAGAAAGGTGTTGCACGTATTTTCAGTTTTGTTACTATTCCAATTTTTAATGCTTCCCACCAAGGGTGTTTTTGTTTCTTTCGAAGCGGAATTAAATTTTGTGCTGGTTTGATGAACTTTTCTTTTAGGCTTTGCCAATTGTTGGATTGTTTTTTGTCAAGCTCACTTGTTAGGCTTGAGGTTATTTTAGCAGTGTCAAATTTTGGGATAACATTTTTTGTTTTGAAGAGTTTTTGAGGATGAAGTTTTACTTTTATTCATGTTAAATAATGGTCAGAATCAAGATTAGCCCCTTTCCTAACTTGGAAATTTAAAATTTCTTTGTTGTTAGGGTATGAAATTGCTACATGATCGATATGAAATTCCCCAATAAATGTATTGAGCTCCTGTCAAGCTTTTGTTTAGAAGGGTTCTTTTTAAAATGTGCTGATGTGATTTTAAGGTTAAAATTTTTGCATGTTTCAACAAGTCTTTGACCATTTTGGTTTGTCTACTTATGAGCAGGAAATCCATCCACCATTTTCTTATATGTCCTTCTCTTTACCTAGTTGAGAATTAAAAGCACCCATTAAAATTTCAGCATGGTTTGAGGGAATTTTCAAGATGATGCTTTCTAACATTTCCCAAGCTTCATTAACTTATTCACGTTTCTTACAGTTATCTTCGTTGACTGGCATATGGCCATTAATTAAAGTGCACGCTTTATTTGCACATTTAAGAGAAATTGTTATTAGTCTATTATTAATAGGTTTTACTTCCGTCATTGAATTAAAAATATTTTTGGAGACTGAAAAAGTGACTCCCAGATGTGGTGTATTCTTTTATCAGTTTTACTTTTAAAGAGACAATAATTGCGAAAATCCATGGTGTTATTGTTTGTCATTCATGTTTCTTGAAGTGCCAAAATTTGAATCTTCTGTTCTTTTAATGTATCTCCCAATTTATGAAGTTTACTTGGTTGCAAAAAATGTATTTGTGTTGGTTTTAAGATGGTGAGAGGACTCTGACTTCCTCTGTTGAATCACACTGCATTTTAACCTGGCTACCCCAGAATCTGAAAGACCAGTCATGCTAGAAATACTGTCAGTGGATTGACGACCTGGTGTAATACTGTGATTATCAAACTGCTCCATGATGATTGTACCTGGAATAAGATGGGGTTGAGTAGAGTCACTGAGTGAACTCAAAGTGTTAAGACTGGAAGGGTTGGTTCCAGAATATAAATTTCAGCCACACAACTGGTGAGCAGACACTGACCACTTTGTGCTTGCTACAGGACAAACACAAAGTGGACTTAGTTTTATTTTGCCTTGGTCCAGGACTGCTTATTCTGCATTCACAGCTGTCTACCATATCTGATGGAACGTTCACTATCCGCCACCTGTGACCTGTCCAATATCGTAGGCAAGGTTGGCTTCTTAGACTTTTAGTTACAGTCTTGAAACCTGAAAATCAGCGACTGACAGTGGCTGAAGGAGAAAGAATATAAAATGCAGACTGGGAAAAGCAAGAAACATGTTTCTGGAAAAGAGAAATTTATTAACAACAGATACAAATTTAAATGTTCAAAAATCGTTTTTAAGTGTATTTGTCTGGAGGGTAGCCTTGTACAGAAGAAGAGAACAGAAGCTTATGAAATGTGATGCAAAAGAAGCAATATTTAATTTGTAAAAAAAAAATGTTATTTTAACATTTTTCTGAGCATTTTAAAAGTGCGAATACAAGTTTTGCTACAGCTGCAATAAAAGTTCTGTCATAGCAGTCTCAAAATCTGTGGTTCTGACTTTTTTTTTTTTTTTTTGCCACATGTACCAGTACAGAGTACCGGTACATACCATCACAAATCAAGCACTGAACAGATGTATACTGAAAATTAGATGGATAGACTGAATAACAAATGAAGAGGTACTGAATCAAATTGGGGGTCGGGGGAGAAATCTGTAGCACAACTTGACAACTTGACAAAAAGAGGGGATCAGATGATACATTATACCCTGAGGTATCACGGAATTGTCAATTTGGTAATGGAGGGAAGCACGGCGTGTAAAATTTTAGAAGACCAATGCTTGACTACAGTGAGCAGGGTGAAAAGATTTAGATCGCAGTTTATGTAGAGATGATGTACAGGTGATCTAATGACATATAAATTATGCTTATTTATATTTACAATGAAGCACCTTTCACAATAGGCCTACACAGATGAACAACTGCTGTGTACTGGATACCACAGATTTTTTAAACTATATATAGAGATGTAATAACAGTGGTGAGAAACTGTAACATTCATACCACAAAAAAAGCTTTTATTTTGATATGAAAGAGCAAGATTTAGTTTTGATGACTGTAAGAAAATGGAAGACAGTTTCATGTAGAAACTGTTTCGATAACTGTCATACATTGATTTATCCATGAATATAAATTGGAAATAAATACAAATGTTCCCAATGGAAAAACCAAGACTCAAATTGCTCAGAATGAAAATGCTTAAGAAAGATAGATGGGACCCAGGAATCTAGTTGTTTCACACTCTACCGAAGAGTGTATAAGACATCAAACATTAGGAGATTATCTCAAAGACACTAGAAATTATTTAATGCAGAAATAACCTTATACTATTAAGATGGTGTAATAAACTAAATTAACTTGTGAGGAAGCAAGCTGGTTTCAATTCCCCCTCTTGTTTTGCCATCTGCCTCCTTAAACTAATTACCATTAACATACATGAGCATAATCTGTATTTTCATATAAGAGAACAGTTGGCCCTCAGTTTTAAATAATTTAACACCAGATCTAATTCTGGGCTTAGCTTTAGGTATGTAATTGATTTTCTCATTTATTTTGACTATTCCTAGTTAGTTCTTTTGTTATAGGGTAAAATCTGTAATTGTTTCATAACTTAAATTCTACTGTTGAAATATTAACAAATATAAATTCTGTAATAATTGTAATCATTTTGAAGATGAAATGCTAGTATTCTTAAAGTATTTATTTGGCAAAACCTGCCCTTCATTAATTCCAAAGTAATTAACAGTTTTGTCAAACGTATTGTTTACATAACTATATATGTTAATTTCATCATTTAACCAAATAATTCGACCTAAACATTGTAGTAGAAGAAACTGTTAAAAAGACAGAATTTTTCAATTTATTCAGTTAATTTAATGTGTTAAGTTTTAATTGTAATCTCTGTAAATTTAACTTCGAACAATGTGTAGTTTCAGTACCTATTATTGATAAGGACCCTATTTTTGGTCACGAGGCAGTCAGTCCACAGCCGAGCTTCAGACGTGAAACCTATGTTGGTTAGAACAACAACAATGCTTCAACTTAACAATGAAATAAGTGTTACACCAATAGGCCATGTGTTAAACCAATGACAGTGTCTGCTCCATACGTACCTGATTATTCTTCAAGAACTGTGGACTTTGTGGTTAGGTTTTACTGCTTGTAGATGTTCAACAGGAAACTATTGTAGCAGTATGTGAATGTTTGCCTGCAACCTATTAATGAGGCTTATCGAAGGTTAAACAATAGTGCTCTGGCCATATCACTGTGTTTTACTGGGAGGGGGGGTTGTGGGTTGTGAACGGCAAAAGTAAAAGACTGTGAAAAGTAACTATGCATCGGTCGGACACATTATTTACCATAGTCAGTGTCCAAATTACAAACGTCATTTTTCAGCCAGTGTAGCAACACAGTATGTCGACACCAAGGACAACAAACAAAGAAATAAAGTAGGTAGAACCGTTACAAACTGAGTAGTCATTTTATTCATTAATGTGTATATACTGAGTTAACATTTCCACATGAATGAGACCAAATTAAAAATAATCAGTCACTTAATCAATCAGTAGAACCAATTTAAAGCTAATGGATTTCCAAGGAAGTCAAATCTCACCAATATATTAACACACACAGCTCAAAAACTCTTTCTGAGAATGGAAACTGAGCTGCAATTTAAACACTGCCTAAGAACCACCAGTAGAAACTACAGTAATGAAAATATAAATCACTTTCTCCATTACTTCAGCAAGGAAAACTGGAAAAAGATTTACAACTGCAAACACACGGATGCAAAAATTAATATAAAACTTAATCAGAAATTTTTCCTACTATTTTTAATTGTGCTTCCGTCCAACACAGAGCAAAATATACACAAAGAAAACAAAAAATAAATGGATCACTTCTGGAATTCTGGTATCCTCAAAAGATATTACTACACAGGTTGTCCCAACAACTTACGTCACCAGAATTTGATACTTACTGCAAAACCTATAAAAATATCTTCAAAATGGTTGTCAAACAAGCAAAAATAATGGCAAATGACAAATACATAAAAAATTCCACCAATAAGATGAAAGCCATATGCCACTGGCAGTCCCAAGCCCGGGGGCCTCATGTTGCAAGTGATGAGGAAGGAGGAGGGGGAGGAGTAACACCTCGTTAAAAAAAACCTGTGTCCATCTGGTTCCAGATGGTAGAACCCTGTAAGTGCCCCTGCCTAAGGTTCCTCGGTGAAACCTGGTCAACACTCTCGAAGGTGGAAGAGGAATCCGATTCCCAATGGCGGAGAGAGCAGAAGAGCCTAGTGGAGTTAACCATGAATTAAAAATCAAATCAAAATCCAAAAGCGTCTGTTCTCAAATTGGGCACCTTTTGGTCAGCGTCTGTCTCCATGTAAGGGGCAGCTGTGAATAATCCTCCAGGGTTAACAACCTTGGTTGTAAAAAATGGTGGCTCTAGAAGTCACCATCAGGACTCAAAGAATTATCAATCATGAAAAAGTGTGATGTGAAACTAATTAGCCCAGGTGGTCAATCCACCACACATTAGTGCGCAAGCAGACATTTTGATTCTGATGATTCTGCAATGTCACACAAAGATGAATCGGAACGTCTTGGAACCTCAAACAAAATAAAATACAGGAAAGCAAACTACTTAGCAACTTTTAATGCAAATTCACTTTTGAATGTGGGGAAACTTAAATTTCTAATGTACACATTAAATGAACATAGAATATTCATTATGGCTGGGCAATGGACCAGGTTCTTGGACGAGGACAGCTTTGAATCAGGAGGATTCAGGATACTTAAGGAGAAGACAGGGACAAGAGTTATGAAAAATGTTCCCCACCTTGGGACAGGTTTCGTGATTAACAAGAAAGTATAGGCTCCATTATAAGCTTTGAGTCTGCCTCTGAAAGGCTATCCACACTCACGTTTAAGTCAACCAACAAAGTATATACCATTGTAAATGTTCACGCCCCTATAAACATTGACAACAAAAAGAATAAGGAGAAGGTGGAACTATTTTGGAACAAACTAGATTACATGATCCAAAAGGATCCCCAAAAAACATATCATCATCTTTCTAGGGGATTTTAACGCCCAAATGTGGAGAGAGAAAAGGTTGAGGAATATAGTGGGGAGATACCTGGCACATAACAGGATGAATCAAAATGGTATCAGGCTCATCGAATTATGCCAGGCGCACAATTTGGTCCTGAAATCAACTAGCTTTAAGAAATTACCAAGAAAGCAGAAGACATGGGTTTCACATAACCATCTCCTGGGAGAATTCCAGTTAGATCATGTTGCAATAAAGCAGAAATTTCGTAAGGAAATCCAAAATGTTAGGGTTCTCAAAGGGGCCAACCTCGATTCTGACCACTATCTATCTAAAGGGAAACTGAAGATCATCCCCAAGAATAACTTTCATAGGAAAAACCTTGCATGAAGGAGATATGATTCAGAGAAAATAAAGGTGAAGAAGGAGGAATGGGGCAAGTTAACCAGTGACCTAGAAGACCAGGACTGGAAACAGATGGAGAAGAGTCTTATAACCAAGGCAGAGCAGCTTGGTCCTGTTACCAGGATGAAGAAGCACAGGTGGTGGAATGATGAGTGTGATAGACTACTTGATCTGAGGAAGAAGACGTGGCACATCTGGCAAACCAAAAAGGATGAGAGTGCCTGGCAGCACTTTGTGGAAACTAGAAAGATGGTGTCCAAGGAGGTCAAGAAAGTTAAGAAGGAGCAAGAAGACCAACTGCTCAGGAAGATAAATGACGAATTTGCTAAGAACAACATGAGAAACTATTATTGGATCTTCAGGGAGAAGCTAAACAGATATGACCCCCCCCCCCCCCCCCACCTCAGGACAAAAAAGGGAACATAGGATAGTAATAGGGGCAACTGTAAGATACTAGCAAAATACTTCAAGGAACTTCTAAACTGTGAGGAACTACACCAAAAGATGGCGTTCAATGGTGGACCGAAATCATCCCCCAACCCAGGCTCTAAACCCCCACCTGTAAGTGAGATCCAAGCAATACTAAATCATATGGAAAATTTCAAGGCATCAGGTGAAAATCAGATAACAGCCCAATTATGGAAGTATGCAAGCAAAAATGAAATTGTCTTACTCCAGAAGCTTTTTGAAGAGATATGGAAGAAAGGAATCATTCCAGAGGAATGGAAAATGGCCCTGATACACCCTCTTCACAAAAGAGGTCCTATATCTGACCCCAATAACTACAGAGGGATTTTCCTGGTGGGTGTGACCTACAAGATATTGTCCAGAGCTCTACTTAAAAGAGTAGAATCCTAGCTGGATTGCCAGATTGGGGAGTATCAAGCAGGGTTTAGGAAAGGAAAATCTTGCCCTGAACAGATCTTAAACCTCAGAAACATTTTAGCATATCAGAAGCGGAGGGCAAAACCATATATATTGACTTTTGTATTCTTCCAAAAAGCTTGTGATTCCATAGACAGAGAGTCGTCGTTCAATATTTTGGAGGAGTTTAGCTTGGATGACAAAACTCTAAATATCATCAAGGAGACACTAATGAATACGTCCTCTAAAGTCAGATTCATGGGCGAATTGTGAATTGTGTTTTAATCATCTCATGACGTACATTTGCAATCCATTCGGTTTGCGTACAGGAGACATGTCAAAAATTTATAAAACAATTACAATGATTTTTACATTAATAAGTAATAGCACTATAATAAATAACAGCACTATAAGGATAACACATTGTACCCAGCTCAAATTTCCCATTTGTCCTGCATGAATTCATTCACTGAGTAATAACACTTCAGTGTCAGTACCTCATATAGTTTTCTTTTAAGTGAACCTAAATTCACCTGCATCAACTTGTTCCCTTTTAATTTATTACAAATTTTCATTCCCATGTATTGAGGTCCCTGGGCATACAGTCTGAAGCGGTGGGATGGGGAGCATAAAATTTTCTTTGTTTCTGGTATCATGTGAATGGACAAAATGGTTTCCCTCAAATAATTCATGTCTGGTGTACAAAAATATAATAATCTCATATATGTATAAGGATGGCAGAGTTAATATTTTAAGTTTTCTAAATAATGGTCAACATGATTCTTTGTGATTTGCAGTGCACATATTTCGTATGATTTTTTTTTCTGTATTTTTAGTATCCACACTATGTTTGTCAAGTTACCCCAAAAAACATTACCATACCTATTAATCGTTTTTGAAATAGCTTGTATATGCTACTTTTCGTGTGTCCATGTCAGTTGCATTGCAAATGCAAAGCTGCTCAGTTTATTTGCCAGGTATTCAATGTGAGCCTGCCAGCTCAAATTTTTATCTACATTTAAACCTAAGAATTTGACTAAGTCAACTTCTTGCATACCTTGGTTGTTGTGTACAACCTTAATCTGCTCACATTTTGACTGTTTGGTTCTGAATTTTATCATGTGAGTCTTAGATATGTTTAGATTCAACCCATTTAGCTGAAACCAAGTTTCTAAGGTATTGAGGGTACTGATCACAGATTTGGGAATTTTTTCCAAGTCCTGATCTTTAACTAAGACAGAAGTATCATCTGCGAACAGAACTGATGGGGAACTGATATTTAATGGTAAGTCATTAACGTAAAAGATAAATAGGACTGGGCCTATTATGGATCCTTGTGGAACACCCTGAGATATTTTTTTCCAGTCAGAAAAATAATATGTGCCATTTGAAGAAATGCTAACTCTTTGCTTTCTGTTGGATAAGTAGGAGTTAAGCCATTGTAGTGCACTGCCGCTAATGCCATACTTTTCAAGTTTGTAAACAAGCAATGCATGGTTTACGGAATCAAATGCCTTTGTGAGGTCACAGAAAATTCCTGCCACCTTATTTCTCTTGTCTAACGATGTGCTTATTTTCTCAATGAAACTGTTTACTGCATTGACGGTGTTTTTACCCTGCTGAAAACCAAATTTATTGTTTAGAATAACAGAATATTTTGCAATGAAGTTTTGGATTTGTGCAACAGCAAGTTTTTCAAATATTTTAGATAGGACTGGGAGAATGGAGATAGGACGATAATTTCCCATGATCTCTCTTGATCCCTTCTTGAAGAGTGGTTTGACTTCAGCATATTTCAGTACCTCTGGGAAACAGCCCTCTTCAAAACACTGATTTATTGTCTGAGCTAGTGAGTTTGCAATTCTATTGTGTACCACTTGAATAACTTTGGTGGGTATTCCATCCCAACCTGCAGATTTTTTGTTTCTTAATGTTAGAATGGCATTTTCTACATCCTCCAAAGAAACTTTTGAGAATTTCATAAAGTTTTCAGAGTTTTTGCCTAGGCCAAAGGGATTTACTTTGTTGTGATAATCTCTTACATCTACATTAGACTTTGCTACATTTATAAAAAAAATTCATTAAAGTACTCTGGCATTTGAGCTGGATTTACAATAGTATTTCCTTCAATGTCAACTTTTGATATTTCTTGGATACAGGCTTTAACACCTAACACAGATTTAATGACAGACCACACAGCCTTTGTCTTATTTTTATGATTTAAACTTAGCCTGTTATTTGCCAGTTGTTTTGCTGCCTTGACAACTCTTTTAAATATAGTTTTATAGAGTCTAACATGTTTAATGAAAGCAATATCTTCATTACATTTTAGTTCTCTGTGGAGTTGCCTGTGAACTGTCAGAACCTTTTGAGATGAGGACAGGGGTCCGACAAGGGGATGGTCTCTCACCAGTGTTGTTTAACTGTGCACTCGAAAAGGTTGTGAGGCAATGGAATGCAAGAATGAGAGGGGAATAAGACTTGGAACAAAAAACAAAGGAAGCACGATTAAGTGTTTGGCATTTGTTGACGACATGGCGCTGCTTGCGGAAACATGGGAGGAAGCTAAAGAACAAATCGCCAAGTTACAAGAGCAGGCAGGGAAGATAGGACTTAAGATTTCTCACGAAAAAATGAAGATTATGACGAATATAATGGTTACTCTTAAGAGAATTAAAGTAGGGGCTCAAAAAATAGAGTTGATTAGGAGTTTCAAGTACCTAGGGGAATGGACTAAATGGAACAGCCTTGAAGGGAAAGCAATAGAAGCAAGAAGGAATAAAATGGAACTAGCTTTCTCGAAAACCAAAAACACATACAATAAGAAAGCCCTCTCTTAGAAAATCAAAATAAGGCATTATAGCACAGTAATTAAGCTGGAAGCACTCTATGCAGCAGAGGCACTAGTCATAGGGAGGAAAGGGAAAATGGAGAAATTGGAAATCAAGGAGAGGAAAATTTTGAGAAAGACCATGGGTCCCAAATTCTGAAATAACAAACAAGTTTTCTATAGAAACAAAGCCCTGTATGCAAAGTCGGATAGACTCTCAAAAACCATGAGGAAAAGGAGGATTGATTTCTATGGACACATACTCTGAATGAATCCCAACAGACCGTCGGTCCAGGAATCAACGCACACGACGACTGAAATGTTCTGGTGCCCCATCATGTTGGAACCACATGCGTTGTCTTGTAGGGAGCCGGACGTCTTCCAGCAATTCTGGAAATGCTCTGCCGAGAAAATTGTAATAGTGCCTGCCATTTAATGGCTTAGGTATCAGATACGGCCCAATTAAACAGTCCCCAACAACACAGACCCACACATTAACGAAGAAACGCACTTGATGAGCGCTAATAACTGTGGCATATGGGTTATCCTCACTCCAAACATGCGAATTGTGCATGTTGAAGACTCCATCGTGCCCGAACGTTGCTTCATCGGTAAACAACACAGAGGATGGAAATGTAGGATGCGTTTCACACTGTTCCAGGTCCACTGCGAAAACTGTGCTCTGGGTGGATAATCAACTGGTTCCAGATTGTGGACACGCTGTAAGTGAAGTGGACGTAACAATTGTTCTAGAAGGACTGTTCTTACATTCGTCTGATTCGTCCCCATGTTACGTGCAATTGCACGAGTGCTGATTGAAGGATCCCGCTCCACATGCTGCATGACAGCTTCCTCAAATTGCAGCGTTCTTACCGTGTGACGGCGTCCCTGTCCAGGTAACCTGCTAAATGTCCCTGTCTCACGCAGACGTTGGTACACAGCAGCAAAGGTCGGGATACGGCGATTAGGACATTGTTGTTGATAAACCCGCTGTGCAGCTCGTCCGTTGTGGTGCGCTACGTAGTACGCACCAACCATATCAGTGTACTCACTCCAGGTGTATCGCTCCATTAGTAAACAGAGACAATGCACTACTACACTGGTGGACAGCAGTTGCCTGCAACTGAAGAGCGTAATACGCCCTCTAACAACTGAAGATCGTAACACGGCCTCTAACAACTGAAGAGCGTAATACGGCCTCCACCGGTTTAAATAATCCTCATAGGAAAAAATGACATTAGGGAAAAATATTTGTATTGAGGTCCCCTAGACCTCTCAGAGTTTGTCGATTTAAATACTTTTCACCCTGTATGACAGCGACCCAATCCAGTTATCAGGATAAAATATGATGGGTAGCTCTCCAGAAAGTGTGTTTATTATGTTTTAACCGGTATAATGACGTATATCGACTTAAAAGTTTAATAGTATCCATTTTATCCGAAATCGTCGGCTACAAATTTCCTCTGCGTGGATCCACTTTTGTAAATAGCTCTCCTACTACTTAAATAGTATAGTTAACGAGTTCAAATGTGTTTGCGAGCGCTTATTTTCTCGTGTTTGGTGTGCGGTAATTTTTGTACCGTGCGGCGGAGCCACACGGAAGACAATTATTGTGCAACGATGCACATTAATTAATATTTCAATTAACAATCAATTAAGTAATTTCTTAACTACTGACCTGAAAAGTAATCAATAAATTGTGTGCTGTGGATAATTCTGCAATGAACATTTTGAATGATTTCTTTTTCAGCATCTACTTCCCGTTCTAAAGCCTGCACACATATGCAAATATTTGACTTTGCGGCAAGATGTACAGCGCCAGACACTGACAGTCACCTTGCGGCTGTACAGTCAGAATTGTCTCAAGTCGTAGGCACTCCGTTTCAGCTGACTGCTGAAAATAAAAAGCAATTGCGATTAATTTTGTCGAAACTGTGGACGAGGTGGTACCAGGCTCAACGGAAACGCTACCTATTTTGACATTCCCAATAAACAGTGATTGGACGGATCAATTACATTTGTTGTGGGTACCGTCAGCATTCATGCTATCGTTCATTTCGACACTTTTTGCTTTATAGTAGTGTGATAATACTAATTTTGCATTGTAGAATCGCGTAGCCACAGAACAGCAGCTCAAACAGAAGACTGAAAGAAATACGTCTGGTCGGATTCGTTCCTTACCTGATGACTTTACGGAAAAAAGGAAGCGTCACAGGATGCAGGAACTCAGATCATCGACCAGCAGAAGCGAGTTGGTATACGCTAGATAAATGAATCTTCGTTCGGACAGTGCCCATGCAGCGTCCAGTTTATTGAAAGTGGCTACAACAATTTCACCGGAGCGAGACATCAAATACCAGAAGGCGCGAAGCACAACACCGATGCTGAACGAGATATCTGGCAACTTAGCTCTGAACGTCATTGTCTCGGATAATATTACTAAGGCAACATATCTCATGGTACGAGATGTGACGAATAAAAACCATCGTTCGTCCATGTATCCATCGTATACCAAAATATTGTCAGATAACAAGCGTTGTTATCCACCAAAAACGAGTATAACTGAGACCACAGGCATATTTGAGAGTGAGACTGATTGGCGTGACAAAAAAAAAAAACGCAACGAGAACAGTAGTGATGCAACTGTGTTCTTCACTTTGTTCGCACCTTTGGAACTACATCTACATCTAAATCTACGACAATATCAGCAGTCCACCTTACGGCGCGTGACGGAGGGTATTCCTGACACTACTAGTCGTTTTCTTTCTTGTTCCACTGGCAACAAGAATAAGGGAAAAACGACTGTCTATGTATCTCCGTATGAGCCCTAATTTCTCGTATCTTTTCTTCGTGATCCTTACGTGCGATGTATGTTGGAGGCAACAGAATCGTTCTGCAGTCAGCTTCAAATGCAGGTTCTATAAAATTTTCTCAATAGTGCTCCTCGAAAAGAACATCACCTTGCCTCCATAGATTCCCATTTGAATTCCCGAAGTATCTGCATAGCACTTGCGTGTTGTTCGAGCCTACCAGTAACAAACCTAGCAGCCTTTGAATTGCTTCTATGTCTTCCTTAAATACGACCTGATACAGATCCCAAACACTCGAGCAGTACTCCAGGATAGGTCGCACTAGCGTCATATGTGCGGTCTCCTTTACAAATGACCCGTACTTTCCTAGAATTCTCCCATTAAATGGAAGTCGACTATTCGCCTTTCCTACCACAATCCTCGCATGCTCGTTCCATTTTGTATTGCTTTGTAACGTTAAAACGACGTGACTGTGTCAAGCAGGACACTACTAATGCTGTATCCGAATATTCCGGGTTTGTTTTTCCTACTCATCCGCATTAACTTAACATTTTTCTACATTTAGAGCTAGCTTCCATTCGTCACGCGAACCAGAAATTTTGTATCCTCCTGCAGTCGCTCAACTTGGACATCTTACCGTACACAACAGCATCATCAGCAAACAGCCGCAGATTGCTGCCCATCCTGTCCGCTGATCACTTATGTATACAGAGAATAATAGCGGTCCTATCACACTGCCCTGGGGCACTCCTGACGATACCCTTGTCTCTGATGAACACTCGCCGTCGATAATAACACACTGGGTTCCAACTGCTGTGTCTGACAAAGGAGATAAAAGTCTCATTTGGAAAAATCCGAATCCATCATCGACACGTTTTTGCAGACCGCAAAGATTCCAAGTTTTGAAAGAGTCTGTTCAAATGGCTCTGAGCACTATGCGACTTAACGTCTGAGGTCATCAGTCGCCTAGAACTTAGAACTAATTAAACCTAACTAACCTAAGGACATCACACACATCCATGCCCGAGGCAGGATTCGAACCTGCGACCGTAGCGGCCGCTCGGCTCCAGACTGTAGCGCCCAGAACCGCACGGCCACTACGGCCGGCAAGAGTCTGTTGACAATATTCGTATTGATAAACAATATGTGAAAAACCAGATTCAGTTTCTTGTCAATGACAGAAATATGGTGGATAAATATCACTTGGTTTTGACTGCGGTCGATAGCACAGTGAAAACTGCTGTGACGGACACTTTACTGTTGGCCATCGTTGTTACATTTGTAAGGCGACATCCAAACAAAGCTGATTCACTTGTGGATAAGTAGATCAACTCCGCAAAACTTACTCTCGGAGTGTCTTCACTCCAGGTCTGGATAAAGTTTAAGGATTGGTTTACACACTTAGATTGCAGAACTGCTACGACGAAACGGAGAAAACATGGAAGGCTCGGTCTCTAGAGCGGAAATAGCGTCTCGCGGCTCTCGAAGGGAAAATTCAAAGCGGTTTCAGACACAATTTCGGTTGGCTCATTGACGTTCCCAAACAATGACTGGGCACATTGGTGAAATATATGGTAAAACTGTTAAGCGCATTTTGACAATGTGCCATTAGTTGTACAGATTTTGGGGATTGATCAATAGCTTACGGTGAAAAGAAAATTAATCTTGCAGACAATGTCAAGCGGGTGTGCCACTGATGTTGAGAAATTTAAACCGTACTGCTTTAATGTCCCCAGACGCACCATTACGTTTATTAAACTCATGACTCGCGATGCTGACATCTGTCCAGTTTTGATTCACAGATATGCCATAATCTAAGTGCTCCGTTGCCGATTAGCCTGCTGTCTGCAGATGCGGAGAGAGCTCGACATAAGTATATCCTGTATCGTCGAGAATGTGTTACGCGCAAATGAGCCCATGAAAAAACGATGTATGAGGTATGCCATCGGCTTCTGGCGTCTTCAGATCCACTCATCTCAAGCTTTCAGAAAATTACGGGAGAAGATAAACGAATACCATCTGAGGTAAAAGATCTTGTTTTCGAACCATGTCTCAGTGAATAAACCAACAACGACCCTCATGACAACGATAATGACGCAAGCCCACTGTGTAGTGCCCGGAGAGCACTTGTTCATTTCCGCTACTGTGAAATATATTTCTTCTACTTCAAGCTCTTTGATATTACGAGAGACCTACAAAATGCATTAACAAATGAGGGAACATTCATCTGTTGTTGTCTATGAACACAACATGCAGTAAAAATCTATTAGTATTGTTATTGCGAACTGTATGCGCTGTTCTGTGTAAGTATAGCGCTTACGTTAGTTGTAATGGGACCAATTTATGTTGTATTTGCGAAATGCTTCTACACTCCATTACTGAACACAAAAATTCTTACGACTTCAACAACTACAGAATATGCAGCTATATGTAACAACAAAAACATTTGAAAAAAAAAAGCGAAGCGATATCGTTTTCGTTCAGGCACAAAACTATAGCTCTGGCGGTGAGATAAGTAGGAAACGAACTTGAGGGAGAGAGGGAAGCATTTACAGACAAGGACAGAAATGGATATCGTCCCGTAATACAAAACATTCTCCGCCCTTGGTGGACAATACCGGCAACGCAACGGCAATACGGCGGCAACTATCTGCAGCAGCATTCAACATGAGCAATACTGCGCAGCCATAGCGCGTAACTGCTGTCTGTTGCAAGCACATAACAGCAAAGTTGACGGCAACGCTATTCCGGCCAAATATTGCCGTCAAATACAGCCCATCTAAACGCACATTAACGCTTGGCGGCGATAACTGCTCACTAGACTGGGCCGTGTTCATACTCCAGTGGCAGTAAAGTTTTATTCACTGTTGTCCTCAGCAACGCTTTGTAACTATTGGCAATGCGGAATGTTGCTCCCTGTTTCTTCCACCACGCCTAAGCGCAGTCACGTTGGTATCCCACCGACTCGGGACTAACCACTGAAGGCGATTCTACTTCATCACATTGCAGTGGTGCCAGTTGAATCTATCAATAGATCAGGTTTCACTAGGCATGGCATGCACGTCAAAAGGTATGGGGAGGGGAGGCTGGCAAAGCCTATAGGTGACAGTGTAGTGGAGGGTGGTGGGATCGCTCATACAAAAATTCCTGTAGTAGCTGGTGTTAGAGCTGCACCTTTTTTAGATTACAGTCAGCTGGTAGGTATACCTGCTTAAAGTAAGACCCTTTAACAAAGGAATCACCTTCAGAAGAGGTCAGGTATCTAAGTAGAGAAGGAATCAGCACATTCCATCAAAATATAAGAGGTATTAGAGATAAAGTTAGCGAACTGCGTATAGATGTTGACTCTGACATTATTGGTATATCGGAGCACCACTTAAATAATTTGACAATTCAGAGGCTTCCTGTATCAGGATACAGATTAACTGGCTGTTTTTCAAGGACTTCCTTCGGGAGTGGGGGAGTGGTCATGTACGTAAAAAACAGTATTCTATTTCAGTCCATAGACGTATCGCGGCACTGCACTGAACAGATATTTGAATGTTATGTAGGGGCAGTTGAATTTAGTTACTTCTAATTGTTGTTGTTCATAGGTCCCCTAACTCTGACTTCAGATCATTTCTGCTCAAGCTAGAGAGGGTTCTTGGTTCACTTTGTAGGACGTACCAAAAATATCTTAGTATTAATTTCGTATATGATTGTGCAAGAAAAAGGATGTTGGTAGATCTCCTAAACTCATATGATCTGATGCACCCTGTGTTTTTTCCAATCAGGGTGTAAGGGAACAGTAGCACAGCCATAAACAATATTTTTATTCATTCTTCATTACTAGATGGGCATTCTGTTAGTAAAAAGGTGAATACCCTTTCAGACCATGATGCACAAATTTTAACACTAAAAGGCTTTTGTGCTAAAACACATATAATTACAGACTATTTAGGAAAGCTAATCCAACGGCAATAGAGAAGTTTTTAAACCTCATTAAGGAACAAGAGCGGCAGGATGTATATAGTGCCGATATCACAGATGACAAATATAATGTTTTCCTTAACACATTTCACATGCTCTTTGAGAGTTGCTTTCCAGCAGAACGTTCTAAACGGGATGCTAGCAGTAAAAGGCAGCGTGGGTGGCTGTCTAGTGGGATAAGGATATCATGTAGAGCAAAGTGTGAATTATATCAAAATGTTAGAAGCAGTCACAATGAAGCTACAGTAGCTCGTTAAAAACAGTTTTGTAAGGTGCTTAAAATGTTATTAGGAAGGCAATGAGTATGTGGTGCGCAAATAGAATAGCTAATTCACAGGATAAAATGAAAACCATATGGTCAGTTGTGAAGGAAGTCTCTGGTCAGCAGCACAAGGTCGACAATATAAAGTCAGTTCGTAATAAAAATACTTGTGTTACTCAAAATGATTCAAATGTCTCTGAGCACTATGGGACTTAACATCTGAGGTCATCAGTTCAAATGGTTCAAATGGCTCTGAGCACTACAAGACTCAACATCTGTGGTCATCAGTCCCCTAGAACTTAGAACTACTGAAACCTAACTAACCTAAGGACATCACACACATCCATGCCCTTGGCAGGATTCGAACCTGCAACCGCAGCAGTCGCGCGGTTCCGGACTGAGCGCCTAGAACCGCGAGACCACCGCGGCCGGCATTTGTGTTACTGGTAAGTCAGATATACGTACAGTACTTAAAAATTATTTTCGGAGCAGTGCTGAGGGAATTAAATAAAAACTTAGTTTCTGCCGGGAATCATATAACTCTCTTGGAAAATGCCTTTCCGAGATTGATGTCTGAAATACTCCTCGGTGATACTGACACGGGGGAGACAGAGTCAATAATTAAATCACTGAAGACTAAGTACTCTCATGGATATGATGGAGTGCCTAGCAGGATATTAAAGTACTGTGCTGCACATGTTAGCCCTGTATTTAGCCATGTTTCTAATTTTTCCTTTAGGAATGACCGGTTTTCTGAACGATTAAAGTACTCAGTAGTAAAGCTGCTTTATAAAAATGGAGAAAGGGACAATGCTGACAATTTTAGACCTATTTCTATGCCATCAGTGTTTGCTAAAGTTATTGAAAAGGCTATGTGTGTAAGAATAATTGATCATTTTACATCATATAATTTACTATCAAATGTACAGTTCGGCTTTAGAAGTCGTTTACAACTGAAAAATACTGCAATCTCTTTTCTCTGTGTGGTACTGGATGGATTAAACAAAAGGTTTCGAACGCTAGGCATATTTTTGATTTAACTAAGGCGTTTGAGTGTGCTGATCACATAATATTTCTCCAGAAGTTGGACCATTATGGAATACGAGGAGTATCTCACAATTGGTTAACCTCTTACTTTAACAACAGACAGCAAAAGGTCATTACTCTCAGTGATGAGAATGGTTGTGATATGGGGTCTGAGTGTGGTACAGTCAAATGGGGGATGCCCCAGGGATCAGTGTTGGGGCCACTCCTGTTCCTTATTTATGTAAATGATATTACAAGTAATTCTAAAATATTTCTGTTTGCTGATAACACTAGCTTGCTAGTAAAGAATGTTGTGTGCAACATTTGCTGTGTTTCAAGTAGTGCAATTCATGACATAACTTCAAGGTTTGTAGAAAGTAAACTAACGCTAAATCACAGTAAGAGTCAGTTTTTTATAGCTTCTAACACACAAATCAACAAACCCCGACTTTTTAATTTCACAGAATAGGCAAGTGATTAGTGAAAGTTAACAGTTCAAATTCCTAGGTGTTCAGATAGATAGTAAACTGTCGTGGAAAGCCCACATTCTGTATCTTGTTCTAAGACTTAATGCTGCTATTTTTAACTATTCGAACGGTATCTGAAGTAAGCGATAGTTCGACACGAAAATTAGTCTACTTTACATAGTTACATTCGCTTTTGTCGTATGGTATTATATCTTGGGGTAGTTCTTCCCATTCTCAAAGAATATCTTTGGTTCAGAAACAGGCAGTTCGGGCAATATGTGGTGTAAGTTCGCGAACCTCTTGTCGACCCCTGCTCACTCGTCTGGGTATTCTGGCATTGGCCTCTCAATATATATATTCTTTACTGTCGTTTCTTATTAACAATATCAGCTTATTCCCAAGAGTTAGCAGCTTTCACTCAGTTAATGCTAGACAGAAATCCAATCTGCATTTGGATCGCACTTCCATAAGTCTTCTGCAAAAAGGTGTGCAGTATACTGCTGCATCCATTTTCGATAAGTTACCACAGGAGTTCAAAAATCTTCAGCAGTACTACACGTGCTTTCAAATCGAAACTGAAGAGTTTCCTCATCGGTCACTCCTTTTATTCTGTTGAGAAGTTCCTTGAGAAATTATGTCGATTCCTATGTGCCAGCCGAAGTGGCCGTGCGGTTAAAGGCGCTGCAGTCTGGAACCGCAAGACCGCTACGGTCGCAGGTTCGAATCCTGCCTCGGGCATGGATGTTTGTGATGTCCTTAGGTTCGTTAGGTTTAACTAGTTCTAAGTTCTAGGGGACTAATGACCTCAGCAGTTGAGTCCCATAGTGCTCAGAGCCATTTGAACCATTTTTTGATTCCTATGTTATATTGTTGACTGCGTTTACTTAAACTTATGGTTTGACTTTTTTCGGGTTCATAAACATTTTATTTTATCTGATATTACTTGTATGTCGTAATTTCATGTAGTGACCCGTTTGACAAGCTACCCTGTGCTTACCTTTCAGCAAGCTAATTCGCGCCAGCACATAGCGAAAGTTTCTCCTGCTTTTCTTCGTCCGCGCCAACCATGGATTGGCAGCAAGGTCTCCAATTGAGCAAGTTTGGAGCATTATAGCTAAGGACATACAACCAGCTCGGATTTCGAAGATCCAACGGTCCAGTCGGACAGAATTTGGCACGTTATCTCTCAGAAAGACATCCAACAATTCTGTCAATCAGTGCCAGGCCAAATAAATGCTTGCATAAGTTCCACACGTAGACCATCGCGTTGTTGACTTGCTTATTCAATTTTTCTGAAATTGCAATCATTTTTTCATCTGTATATGTACATCACATCTACCAATTTCCATGCCATTAGAATAATTCTTTCATGATGTGTCGTTTTTTGTCTTAGAGTGTAATTGTTGTATTATCCATCTAACTGACATAATATTCCATTTCGCAATGTTATTTTCTTTTCTGGGGGAAGGGGAGGGGGGAGATGGGCAGTACTAAAAGTGGATGAGGGACAGGAGGTTGACGTATGAAATGTTTGGCTACAGTACCAGAATACTTAGAGCTTTCACTGTGTCTACATACTCACAATCGTACTTTGAACCAAAGAGGTATACACAGCTGCTCGTGAAAACTGCAACACCACAAACATAGCATGCTACAAACACCACATTGGAATGATGTGCACAATACACTTTGCTACCGAATTGGTTAACATTTCAGCACAACCACACAACTGTATGGACCACTCTCTAGTAGCACCTCTGTAGGGGCTGGAGCGTATTTGTTTGGTGATGGTGTAGGTGGTAGTGCACCAGTGGAAACGCTGTGCACAATTAAACAATATAACTTTATTTCATCTTCAATTCTACATGAAGCAGGCACACCTCTCCTCGTGAGCTCCGGACGGTGCAGCTGGCTTTGGCTGCTAGGACGGCGCCCAGCGATCCTACGTCAGGACTCTGTCCTGATTGTGAAGGCGGGGCCACGGCCAATTGTGATGGCGGCGCTTCCCCGGCGGAGCGACACTCCAGGGTGCCTGTTCTGTATCTTTCCCCCATTGTGCCGATCGTTTCGGTACTTAAGAGCACCGAACGGTCTAGTACTCGAATTAGAGTCCCTGCATTATTCAGTATGCATTTCGGTAGCGATACCGTTCAGGTCTAGAGAACCGAAGCGCTGTTGGTGCGTGTCGCGCAAGCCAATCAAAAGCAAGCGGCCGCAGATCCGCGCATGCGCACTGCAGCACGCACAGCGCCACAAACACAAAGCGGCTAGCAGACGACACAGGCGCGCTATTCTTCCAAGTACCGAAAATTGTGATTACCTTGCCATAACGCATGCGCCACATTCCATCAAGCCGACGTGCCCGCCTTCATCGCCCTTGCCTCCTCCTTAACAGTACCAGGTGCAGTATATCCATTTCCATGATTCTCAGCTGAAATGCATATGAATTTTTACAGCTTCTCTGACCGCATGTTTCCGTGCATGCATAATAACGATAGCGTATTTGACTGTATTCTGCAGATTGTCGTAAATGCCGCATTATGTCATCTTATTCTCATTCACACTGACATCGTGTTTTGGATTTTACGTTTCGGAAAATGAGTTAGGAATAGTGCATAGTACCACATTGTACTAATACATCTATAAAAACACCCGAAAAATTGATTCTGAGAGTTTCAAAGAATAAGAAGATAAACAGAATGTGATTATAACTCGCTCCTAGAGATCCAAATGATTACGTAGCCCACTTCCCTATATGATACGTCAACGATTTGGGTCTTAAAAACAAAATTGAAGAAACGCATTTTCGAGGTCTCCTGTTTATAACATGCATCTCATGAATGAAAATGTTTCGTATATGGTGCAACAGTCTAAAAATATTACGGCAGATATCTTTCATCTCTGTCTACTGTGGCTGAGGATTCGATCGCAGATAAATACTTGTGACAAGCAAGATTATGAAGATGACTGCTGCTAGTTACATTCCCAGTATTTTAAGTTGTGCTCTTAGATTCCTGTCTAACTGCATACTCGGAAATCGCTACATATTGGGGAAAAATGGTGAATTATTTCTGACAAGAAAAAATATAAAGGTCACTGTCGGTTGTTTCACTCACAGAAATTTCATCTCCGACAATTTCATATTTCGTATTTTAAACACACAGAAATCACGAAATCATTACTGAGGAAGTACGCTCTTACATGTAAGTAATAACGAATATTACAGAAAAATCTTAACTTACACGAATAACAATGTCTCAGAAAGTGTTGCATATGTGAAGGGGAAAAAAAATTTTTGCCTCCACCCATGCGCAAACCCTTGTCCTTTCGTAGTGCTTTCCCGCGCTCTAACCACTGGCCCACGCCACACAACGAAAACATAGCGCTCAATTCTTGTACTATTGCGTAGAGGAACAAAGGTTGACTTCATTGCCAAACGGTGCTGCGTAGGTCCATGACCTTGTGGATAACATCGGAAGTTCACTGAGGCTTTTTGCAGATGATGCTGTGGTATATCGAGAGGTTGTAACAATGAAAAATTGTACTGAAATGTAGGAGGATCTGCAGCGAATTGACGCATGGTGCAAGGAATGGCAATTGAATTTCAATGTAGACAAGTGTAATGTGCTGCGAATATATATAAAGAAAGATCCCTTATCATTTAGCTACAATATAGCAGGTCAGCAACTGGAAGCAGTTAATTCCATAAATTATCTGGGAGTATGCATTAGGAGTGATTTAAAATGGAATGGTCATATAAAGTTGATCGTCGATGAAGGAGATGCCAGACTGAGATTCATTGCAAGAATCCTAAGTAAATGCAATCTGAAAACAAAAGAAGTAGGTTACAAAAAAAAATGTGTGTGAAATCTTATGGGACTTAATTGCTAAGGTCATCAGTCCCTAAGCTTACACACTACTTAACCTAAATTTTCCTAAGGACAAACATACACACCCATGCCCGAGGGAGGACTCGAACCTCCACAGGGACCAGCCGCACAGTACACGACTGCAGCGCCCCCGACCGCTCAGATAATCTCGCGTGGCGAAGTAGGTTACAGTACGTTTTTTCGCCCACTGCTTGAATACTGCTCAGCAGTGTGGGATCTGTACCACATAGGGTTGATAGAAGAGATAGAGAAGATTTATTTATTTATTTATTTATTTATTTATTTATTGTTCCGTGGGACCACATTTAGGAGAAGTCTCCATGGTCATGGAACGAGTCAATACATGAAATTATAACACGATTGTAGAAACAGATAAAATGAAATATAAGAAACATATTCAGGCGACAAGTCGTTAGTTTAAATAAAGAAAATCAAAAATGTACACTGGAATTTGCTTAATTTTGTATCTCTTCCAGGAGCTCCTCGACAGAATAGAAGGAGTGAACCATGAGGAAACTCTTCAGTTTAGACTTAAAAGTGTTTGGGCTACTGCTAAGATTTTTGAGTTCTTGTGGTAGCTTATTGAAAATGGATGCAGCAGAATACTGCACTCCTTTCTGCACAAGAGTCAAGGAAGTGCATTCCACATGCAGATTTGATTTCTGCCGAGTATTAACTGAGTGAAAGCTGCTAACTCTTGGGAATAAGCTAATATTGCTAACAACAAACGACATTAAAGAAAATACATACTGTGAGGGCAATGTCAAAATTCCCAGACTATTGAATAGGGGTCGACAAGAGGTTTTCGAACTTACACCATACATAGCTCGAACAGCCCGTTTTTGAGCCAAAAATACCCTTTTTGAATCAGAAGAATTACCCCAAAAAATAATACCATATGACATAAGCGTATGAAAATATGCGAAGTATACTACTTTTCGTGTTGAAATGTCACTTATTTCAGATACTGTTCTAATGGTAAATAAAGCGGCATTTAGTTTCTGAACAAGATCCTGAACATGGGCTTTCCACAACAGCTTACTATCTATCTGTACGCCTAGGAACTTGAACTGTTCCGTCTCGCTTATAACATGCCCATCCTGTCTGATTAAAATGTCAGTTCTTGTTGAATTGTGGGTTAGAAACTGTAAAAACTGAGTCTTACTGTGATTTAGCATCAAATTATTTTCCACAAGCCACGAACTTATTTCATGAACTACATTATTTGTTACTGTTTCAATATTACACACAAGATCCTTCACTACCAAGGTGGTGTCATCAGCAAACAGAAATATTTTTGAATCACCTGTAATACTAGAAGGCATATCATTTACATAAATAAGGAACAGCAGTGGCCCCAGCACCGACCCTTGGGGAACGCCCCATTTAACAGTGCCCCATTGGGACTGAACATCATTACCACTCTCAATATTGCGGAGGATTACCTTCTGCTTTCTGTTCTTAAAGTAGGAGGCGAACCAATTGTAAGCTACTCCCCTTACTCCATAATGTTCCAACTTCTGCAGTAATATTTTGTGGTCAACACAGTCAAAAGCCTTCGTTAAATCAAAGAAAACACCTAACGTTCGCAACCTTTTATTTAATCCGTCCAAAACCTCACAGAGAAAAGAGACTATAGCATTTTCAGTTGTTAAACCGTTTCTAAAACCAAACTGTACATTTGACAGCAAATTATGTGAATTTAAATGCTGCAGTAACCTTGTATATACAACCCTCTCAATAACTTTAGCAAACACTGATGGCATAGAAATAGGTCTATAATTGTCAACATTATCCCTGTCTCCCTTTTTATAAAGTGGCTTCACTACCGAGTACTTTAATCGGTCAGGAAACCGACCACTCCTAAAGGAAAAGTTACAGATATGGCTAAGTACTGAGCTAACATACGTGGAACAATACTTTAGTATTCTGCTAGATACCCCGTCATATCCATGAGAGTTCTTGGTCTTTAGTGATTTAATTATTAACTCAATCTCCCTCTTGTCAGTATCATGGAGGAGCATTTCAGGTAACAGTCTCGGAACACTTTTTTCTAAGAGCGCTATATGATTCCCTGTTGGGACTAGGTTTCTATTTAGTTCACCTGCTATATTCAGAAAGTGATTATTAAGTGCTGTACATATAAGCGACTTATCAGTAACACGGACATCCCCACTACGCACTGATTCTATATTCTCGACCTGTCTCTGCAGACCAGCCACTTCCTTTACGACTGACCATATGGTTTTAATTTTATCCTGAGACTTAGCTATTCTATCTGCATACCACATACTTTTTGCCTTCCTAATAACTTTTTTAAGCACCTTACAATACTGTTTGTAATGGGCTGCTGCATTTAGATTTTGACTGATTCTAACGTTTTGATATAATTGCCACTTTGTTCTACAAGATATTCTTATCCCTTTAGTCAGCCACCCAGGCTGCCTGTTTGTGCTAGTACCCTGTTTTGAACGTTCTAACGGAAAGCAACTTTCAAAGAGCACGAGAAAAGTCTTGAGGAAAGCATTATATTTATCGTCTACTGTATCAGCACTATAAACATCTTGCCACTCTTGTTCCTTGATAAGGTTTACAAAAGTCTGTACAGCAACTGGATCAGCTTTCCTAAAACGTTGGTAACTATATTTAACATGTGTTGCAGCACAAAAAACTTTTAGACTTAAAATTTGTGCATCATGATCTGAAAGGCCATTCACCTTTTTGCTAACAGAATGCCCTTCTAATAATGACGAATGAACAAAAATATTGTCTATGGTTGTTCTACTGTTCCCTTGCACTCTCGTTGGAAAGAATACGGTTTGCATAAGATTATATGAATTAAGGAGGTCTACCAGCATCCTTTTCCTTGCGCAATCACTTATACAATTAATATTGAAGTCACCACATATAACTAACTTTTTGTATTTCCTATAAAGTGAACCAAGAACCTCCTCTAGCTTTAGCAAAAATGTTGTGAAATCGGAGTCTGGGGATCTATAAATAACAACAGTAAGAAGTTTAGCTCCACTAAATTTAACCACACCTGCACAACATTCAAACACCTTTTCAGTGCAGTACTTTGAAACATCAATTGACTCAAAAGGGATACCGTTTTTCACATACATGGCTACTCCCCCACACCGCAAAGAGCTCCTAGAAAAGCTGCCAGCCAACCTGTATCCTGGTAAAGGAAGCCTCTGAATTATCTCCTTATTTAAGAAATGTTCAGATATACCAATAATTTCAGAGTCAACATCTATAAGCAGTTCACTAACTTTATCTCTAATACCTTGTATATTTTGATGAAATATACTAATTCCCTCATTAATCGGATACCCAAGCTTTGTAGAGAGTGGTTTCTTTGTTAGAGAGACTTCCCTTAAGCAGGAATACCTATCAGCTGACTTCAATCTAAAAAAGGTACAGCTCTAACACCCACAACTACCGGAATTTTCCCATGAGTGATCCCACCACCCCCACCTATGCTGTCACCTATAAGTTTTGCCAACCTCCCCTTCCCATACCTGTTGAGGTGCAGGCCATGTCTAGTGAAACCCGTCCTACTGATAGACTCCACCGACACCACTGAAATGTGACTCATGCCTTCTGTCATCAGCGCACCCCCAAGTCTCATGTTATTACGCCTGACGGCTGTATTAAGATGAGGCCGATCGTGACGCTGAAACAGTTCCACGAAATGCACATTCGTGTTGCCAGTCTGAGTGGCTATCTTTTCCAGGTCACCATCTATGTCATACTCCCCATCCCTATCAATACTATTACCAGCCCCACCCACAATCACTACCTGATCCTCTTTAGTAAAATCCCTACATAACCCCCCTATGTTAAAAGTCACCTGAGCCAATCCTGCATTAGGCTTCACAATGCTGGTGACCTGGTACTCACTCCCCAAAACTTCCTGCAACTGCTGGCCTACACCTCTACCATGAGAACTACCTAACAGCAGAACCTTCTTCTTTCTCTTAGACTTTGCAACTGTCCTAGCCACCGTAACTGCTGAGGTCTGCTGCATACTTCCTACATCTACAGCTACTAGAGATTCCTCTCCACTAGACTCTGACAGTTGGTCATATCTATTACAAACACCAATAGTAAAACTATCTGAAAATCTCCTTCTCCTAGCAGATCTCTTGCCAACAGCCAGCTCCCATTCCCCAACCCCCTTCTCCCTCCTCATCCTATCTAGCTCCTCCTGTGCGTTTTTCAACTGCACCTGAAGGGCACAGATCTTACGCTCCTGCTCCTCTATCAACTTACTCTTGCTACATAACCTGCAGTTCCAGGAGAGGATCTCACCAGAATGCCCACTGGCTTCCCCACTGCATTCCCCCCAGTGAAAATACTTCGAACAAGTCTCACACCGCAATCCACTACTCACGAACCTACGGCAAAGCCCACACTTCTCACTCATGGTAAAATTTTACAATTATTGAAACAAGAAAACAACTTTATCTAAGTTCCGCTACTACAATAAGAAGATGTTAAAAACTGACTACAATAATGACAAACTTGCTCTACAAGGGAAGTAACTACTATTATTGACAGTATTAATCAACAACAAATGAGAATATAACAAAATACTAACACAGAAAGAAAATCAAATGTCTAATGACAGTAACGAAACTGAAAGCAGTTCGCAAAAATTTCTTCTGAAGTTATTTCACCGGAAAACACCAAGAACACCGGTTGAAGACTACTAAAGTTCCTAAATAAACTACTATACACAAACAATTAATTAGTACTTAGCTTTCGATGCGCCGCTACAGCTGCAACTGGTCAGCGCGGAATGTAAACACGGGTAAGAGGTTAAGTTGCTCGATACGAAACACTCACAAATATCAGGCCACAACACAAGAAATGCAGAGGTGAATGAAGAAACCACTAATAAGTCACTTATATAGTAAATATTATCACAAAAACAGTTAAAATATATATCTGAAACCTAAAAATAGATGAAAACTTAGAGAGCGATCTCACACGCAGTCACGCGCTTATGACGTCACACCAACGGAGAGCAGCGCGCTTCGTTAAGGATCGTTTAGTAATCGCGAAAGTGTTACGAAGATGATAGATAAACTCCAGTGGAACACTCTGCAGGAGAGACGCTCAGTAGCTCGGTACGGGCTTTTGTTGAAGTTTCGAGAACATACCTTCACCGAGGAGTCAAGCAGTATATTGCTCCCTCCTACGTATATCTCGCGAAGAGACCATGAGGATAAAATCAGACAGATTAGAGCCCACACAGAGGCATACCGACAATCCTTCTTTCCACAAACAATACGAGACTGGAATAGAAGGGAGAACCGATAGAGGTACTCAAGGTACCCACCGCCACACACCGTCAGGTGGCTTACAGAGTATGGATATAGATGTATTTGTGGGAAAAAATACACAAAGGCACTAGTAACGTCAGTTCACACTCATGTAATATACGCAAGCTGAGCCAATGTCTTGATATTTAATTATCTTTAAACTCTTATTTGCATGAAAAACACGTATTTTGAGAGAACATTGACCGAAAACCTTTTTTTTTTCGTTGTGATCATTCACAGTAACAACCTAACCTAACCATATTTCTAACAAAGGAAAATAGTCTATTATGAACTCACTTTCCTACCTGATGCGTCCTTTCGTGATTCTTTAGTAACGCAATCACTAAATCCAAAGCTAAAACCGCTAAATATGTTTAAAACAACAAATTATAGGTGTACATAAACCACAGATCACCGATCGACAGGGCCAGACCGAAGTCCAAAAACTTTCGCTACAATTGTCGTAAAATCGGTGGGAGGACCGTTCGGTAACAAGTCTCAGAAGCTTTCTGAATAGGATATTTCGATAAAGAACCGAAAATGACGTCACTACCGAAACTAACGTACTACACCGATCGGTATGAACGATACAGAATAGGGTCCCAGGAGACGGCCCCGGTGCTCTTCGCTGCGCAGTTGCGGAGAAGACTGTGCGCGGGTCTCCACCCATGCCCCACAGACAGGCGGCAGACGGCGGCTGACGTTGTGACGCCGAGTCCCTCCCTGCGTTCGCTGTTTCAGCATCGGCGGCAGCAGACACGAACAGCAGGCGGCAGACACAGCCTGGTCTCGAACCGGAGGCTGCTGCTGGCGATGCGCAGTCGTCTATTGGTCCAGTGGTGCTCCAGCATCGTAGTGCGGCTATCCCTGAATCGGATAACTTCCTGTCCTCAAATTCAGCCTCATTTGTACTCCGTTACTGCCCATTTGTTTCTCTAACGCCTGATGTCTAGTCACATTTCCCATAACAGAGAGACCCGCTTGAGTGCAGTGGCAATGACCCACTTACTACATCATTCTTTGCTGCGTGGGGCAGTTTACCATTGCGCTCAGCTACACTTGTTTCACAAATCATGCATCTGTTATTGTGCCCTACTTGTCGACGTAGCATGGCTGACAGCCAGCGCTGAGGTCATCAGTCCCCTAGAACTTAGAACTACTTAAACCTAACTAACTTAAGGACATCACACACATCCATGCCCGAGGCAGGATTCGAACCTGCGACCGTAGCGGACACGCGGTTCCAAACTGAAGCGCTTAGAACCGCACGGCCACACCGGCCGGCAATACTCCGTGGTGGCCTCCATGCTACTCTCAGCGCTTACAATAAAGATTTAATACTTTTACCAGAATTCTGGGTAGTGTTACTACGCACTGTAGTAGGAGTAAGACTATCTACAGTCTGTATATGTGGGTGTCTCACTGTTGTTTGCTTGTTAGATGATCGTGTTATACCTCATGTAAGAACAGAAACATCTACCAGCATGTGTCAAAATTCGACAGTGACAGCATCGTGAACATTCGAAACAGTGGTTTATCGTTCCGTGATATCACTACTTCCGTTGATTGGCATCCCACGATTGTCAAACAGATATGGAACTGATGCATTCAGTAGATCACTGTTCAGCAACATGAGGGATCTCAACACTCACATACATCTGATGCCCAAGATACAGACATTTTGTTCACTCAGCTGTGCAGGGTCACAAAGTAACTATACATGCGTTGAATCAGGAAATAGGTTTATTTGCTACAGGACAAGTATCCACACGGAGAGTGCGGTGACCTCTCGAGCACTATGGACTACCAGTGCGGAAACCATTACTGCTGCATCCCTCGACACAGCAGCTGAGGGAGGTGTGGTGCCAACACTGGACACAGGAGTGGCACCATGACGTCCTTTCTGCATATAGATTCACGGTTTCCATCAGTCCCGTCATCGCCATATGTGCCACAATACCTGACATAATGCTATTGAGGGCCATAGGGTACAGGACATGTCAATTTCTGGTTATCCGATGACGTCAATCAAGATGAAGGATTTTTTAGGGTAATTTGAATTTTGGCGGGAAAGTGCCACTCCCCCAAACCCATAAAAAATGGCACGAAGTTCAAATTCCACCATGGCAATGTATCACAAACCCGCTATCTCTACTAAGCAAAGAAAATGGTGGGAAAAAAGGACTTGTTTTTATTATTTAACAAATTTCAGACAGGTGTGACTCCACTGGGTCTGGACTGCAGCTGGCAGAGGGTGCTCTCCTGACGTCAGCTGATGACGCAAGTACCGTCATCCAAGATGACGGCACCCAGTGTGTTAACCGCGAGCTCCATAGCCCAACTGACTTACTTCATATCGTGCCCACCAGAGGGCGCTTCCATGACGTTGCGAGATTACACAGGATCGTCTGCTCTCTCTCGCGCACGCGTGTTATAACTAAACACACGCCGCGCCACCGGCCCGCGGGCGTCCGACAGCTTAACGTCGCACACCTTCGGCCTCCACCTCCATGCACACGCCGGACATAGTCTTCTGTAAATATGCTAACTAAAGTAACACCCACATCGCGCATATGACCTATCAATTACCCAAGTACTTAATTCCATTTCAATTTTAATCATATTCAATTTACAATTTCAATATTCAATGATCAAATGAGAAGTTCCACAATTTCCCACTATCAGCACGGTGTTCATTCACGACCTAGCACCCCCACCCCTAGAATGCTGCACTCCTACTGGCTACTGCATTAGTCACGTGATTCGACTATATTGGTAGGAATAGGTGTTCACTATACTTTCAATTACCTAGTTTCATCTACTTTTCAAAGTCCAGACCGCCACCTCTTTCTAGGAACCGGCGCCGATTTTGAATTCTGGCAGTAAAGAAAGGTCACTTGGGCTTTCACTACCAACCTAAAAAAATGGTTGCAAACAAAACTCACTGCCAATAACCTAAGCCTCCAGGGCAACCTCTTCCTAGGGGTTGCTGGTAAAAGGACTCAGGCCACACTAGGCTGATGGAGAGAAGAAGGAGTGTACTTTATTTATTTGAGAGCAAAAATGGCTCTGAGCGCTATGAGACTTAACATCTGTGGTCATCAGTCCCCTAGAACTTAGAACTACTTAAACCTAACTAATCTAAGGACATCACACACATCCATGCCCGAGGCAGGATTCGAACCTGCGACCGTAGTGGTCACGCGGTTCCAGACTGAAGCGCCTTTAACCGCATGGCCACACCGGCCGGCTATTTGAGAGCAATTT
Organism: Schistocerca piceifrons; assembly: GCF_021461385.2. Lineage (NCBI taxonomy): Eukaryota > Metazoa > Arthropoda > Insecta > Orthoptera > Acrididae > Schistocerca > Schistocerca piceifrons. The sequence goes on from NC_060149.1 coordinate 226,018,988, forward strand.
ATTTAGGGATGGAGTATATGTATCACAGAACACACGCTCTGACATGCCCCACAGCATACAGACCTGCAAACTACTCCTACATAACTCATGTATAACGCTCTACACACACTCTTGCTAATTGTAAACCGTCAAAAATAACATATTGCACAACCTACAGACATGCGAACCACTCACAAACAATGCAATGCATTTACGTCAAGATAGCCAAACAACTCCTAAATTGTCAAAATAATAATCCATCTAAAACACTCTGCTTGCTAATCGTCAACAGTCGAAATCATACATCAGTCTTTATTTAAACAATTAGAGCCAGCACCACCACGAAGTGTATTCGCCACTGAGTCCATAGCCCAACTGACTTAGTTCATATCGATGCTACTAGAGGACGCTGTAGTGACGTCAGGTGATGACGCAAGTACCATAATCTAAGATGGCTGCACCTAGTGGGTTCACCACGACTCCAGACCCCAGCTGGCTTAGTACATTTCGTCGCCGCCAGAGTACGCCACCGTGACACCAACTGATGACTCAAGTACAGTTATCCATGATAGCGGCAAACAGTGTGTTCTCCACGAGGTCTAGTACTCAGTACCACAAGCAGAGGACACTGTCGTCCATTTCCTGACGTAAACCGAGATGGTCAGGGAAAATGGTGGCAAAACGACTCAGCCTGCTCTGTGCTGCTGGGCAGAGTAAGGATGGAGTGCACTCTACTTATTTTCAAACAACTTATTTAAGGATACAGTATATCTATCACACTCACACAAAACATCCACCCCGATGTGCCTGGGGTCATGTTCACAGCCCACAGACACGCAACCAACTCGTAATTTCAGTACACAATAGCAAACTGCTCCTAAATAATTCTTCACACTGATGTGTAGACACGCTCAGTACTCGTAAACTGTCCAAATAGCGCGCAGCAGGTACTACAGAGCCACTTGCGAATTAATGCAATCAACGCACCCAACACAGTCCACTGCCCCCTGTTCAATAGAGTACACAGGAGGTAGCGATAAGTGATGCATCCGTCAGATGTGAAACCGCGTACAGCCCCTGCTCGGCTTCCGCAAGCATGAGGTAGATGCACCCCCATTCATACGTAACACATGACAAATTACTATCCACTAGACACCGATGATGACGCGATCGCACGTACGGTCGACGCGGCTGTCAACTGTCAAACCACGCACAGGCCCCATGCCCACGTCCCGCATGTAGCGGCACCCCCATTCATACGTAACACCTGAGAAATTCCTACCCAAATACGTCTTCACCTACACACACGTGCTGACGTGATCGGGCGGAAGCGCAACCGCGAGCTGCAGCCGAACGCAGGCCAAAGTTGTATGCAGGCGCTGTTAATGACCGATGTCTTATTTACAGTGCGCGCACTCCAAGCAGAGCCGTGCGCGTTCGGCATTCCTTGCTACCCTCACTCTAACTGCAGTCCGGCGAAGGCGCTGCAGAATTCCGTTCCACAGTAGCAGAACCTGCTTTCTCCTTAGCAATTCTAATGGACCATACATGACGTTTGACTCACGCTTCACCGCGTGTAGCTATATACCATCGCAAACGCATCTAGCAACGTTATCAATCTTATACTCAAGTCACATTGCTATCTAAAATAATAACCAAGTCTAACTCTACTAAATTCTATGGCCCTCCAGAAATAGTTAACACTCGCTTTCTTATTGTCTCAGCTTGCATGTGCCAAAATTCCTGCCCTAACAGAACCTATTTACCAAAATATCGCCGAATCTAGTATTCCTCCCAGACATACAGTGATAGCGTTCCTGCTCTCAACATACGCAAATGTTCTGATCGCTCCTAAATCCCATCACAATCAATCGAGCATTTTCTTCCTGGGGCTTTCAGTCGTTATTTTGCAAAGATTGCTAAATTGCACCGACAGTTCCCTCAATCTACACACGCCCAACCTGTTCTTTCTTTCTACAGACGCTACACTGATCACCATTTTGCACCAACAACTAAACATCGCAAAGTTGTCTGCATCAAATACATACGATTCTCGCAAGAATATTGGAGCATCAAACCGATCTCCAACCAGGGAATATTTCAGCGAGTACTGTCTCGATCTGGTAAACATGCAATTCATATCCCCCACCATACCAAATCATCCCCTTTACATCAGCGAACCGAAGTCACTCCCTCAGAACTGATGTGAAAGATAGGTTCGTTCCCCCCGGCACAAACGCGTTACTATTTCCGCTTCCTTGCTCGCATTTCTACAGACATCTCTAGACTCTTCGATTAATAGAACAACCATATTTTCGCCATAATATTACACAATTTTCGCCGTACTTCCCGATATGAGGAGGACAGCAGTAGCCTCCCGATCGCTAACGCAACATAATGCACAAGATATAGACTACACATTATTTCTCCGCAAACACCAAATTTTAGCGAGGTGTAACATGCTGTAAACCATTGACTAACTACAAACAAATAGAGTAAAATAATATTTGCACATTCGAATACTGAAGTCGGTGATGTAACAGATTCCAGATGATTAATATTGCTTACAAGCCAACTAGGGTCTTTCCCACGTCTAGAGAACAGGTAAACATGTGTCCAACACACCGCAATCGATATTCCCTCAACTAAATAAAGGCACCAAATGTGCAGAAGCAGTCGACCGAACAATTTACAAGGGAGGGAATAACACTCCACCACAAACGCACCATCTTCTCAAAGTTACACTTGATCACGGAAGTCGCCCAGCACATACTTAGTTCGCTATTCGGTCGTCTAGAAGATGGTAAAGTTAACTATGATACATTCCTACAATCCAACAGGCCTCTGCATTTGAAAGACTGCTACCATTAACATGGGAACGCGTATCAATACCACCACAGACTTTGCATACACGAACACATTCTAGAAAACCCCTCACATATTTCTCGGCGCTGTTACCTAGGAAGAGGTGGCGGTCTGGACTTTGAAAAGTAGTTGAAAGTATAGTGAACACCTATTCCTACCTGTATGATGCCGAATCACGTGACTAATGCAGTAGCCAATAGGAGTGCTAGGTCGTGAATGAACACCATGCTGATAGTGGGAAAGTGTGGAGAGAGAGCAGACTATCTTGTGTCATCACGCGACTTCATGATAGCACCCTCTGGTGGGCATGATATGAACTAAGTCAATTGGGCTATGGAGCTCGCGGTGAACACACTGGCTGCCGTCATCTTGAATATCGGTACTTGCGTTGTGATCTGACGTCAGGTGAGCGCCCTCCTGTGGCACCAATATGAACTAAGCCAGTTGGGTTCTGGAGGTCGTGGTGAACACACTGGGTGCAGCCATCTTCAATAACGTTACTTGTGTCATCAACTGACATCAGGAGAGCGCCCTCTGCTGGCACTGATATGAACTAAACCAATTCCAGTCCAGGCCCAGTGGAGAACACACCTGCCTGAAATTCGTTAAATAATAGAGACAAGTCCTTTTCCCCACCATTTTCTCTGCTTAGTAGAGGTAGCGGGGGTGTCATGCATTATCATGGTGGAATTTGAACATCGCGGCATTTTTTCTGGGCGACAGGGGCATGGCACTTTCTCGCCCACCAAAATTCAAACTTCCCGACAAAATCCGCCATCTTGATAGACGTCATCGCTGCCATCTTGGATGACCTCATCGCCGCCATCTTGGATAACAGTACTTTGGGGTGATGTCAGCTTTGTTCCAATACTCTCATAGTCGTTGTATTTCCGACTACTTAAGGACAGTGAATTGCCTTATCTTTGATGTCTCCAAAACTTTATCTTTCCACAAGATGATGCAAGACCACACGTAACCACACTGCACAAAATGTTCAAATGCATGTGAATGCGTATGAGACCAAACTGCTGAGGTCATCGATCCCTAGACTTACACCCTACTTAAACTAACTTACGCGAAGGACGACACACACACCCATGCCCGAGGGAGGACTCGAACCTCTGGCAGGAGTAACCGCCCAGTTCATGACATGGTGCCTCTAACTGCACGGCCACTCCGCATGGTCCACGCAGTCCAAACCTACCTCTATACAGAGGGTGTAAAACTGTAGTCCTGCCCAACACATTCTCGAGATCTCTCGCCCAATGAATACATTTGGTCACGGGTTGCGGAAAGACTAGCATTTTTGCACTTCACACTACGATTGGCATGTAACTGAAGGAGCATAGCGTGCTGAACACATGCCTCTCATACAAGCTCAGTTCAACTCAATGCCCAGCCAAATAAGAGCCATCGTTGCTGCCAGAAGAGGCAATTCTGTGTACTGCTTGGGCCACTCATATTAATGTGACCACCTGACAAAAGCCTGAAAGACCACCTTTTGGAATGTGAGATGTGCAGAAAGAGTCAGTGACGTTCTACGGATACAGAGAGGGATGTTGAGTCATGCCTACTCCAGGGCCGTTGGCAGCTGAGCTAAGTTTCTCGGTTGAGGCTCCATGGTGGGATCGAGCTGGTCCCACAGATTCTCAACTAGGTTCAATCCGGCGAGGTTGGCGTCCAGGGCAGTACAGTAAACTCATCCTGGTGCTCCTCGAAACACGCACATACACTGCAAGCTATGTGACACGAACTTTGTCCTGCCGGTAGATGGCATCGTGTCAAGGAAAAACAAAATTCATGTATGAGGCAGATGGATATATGTATTTTGTTGAAATATTGTGCCTCCAGAATGATGATATTACCCAGGGAATGTCATCGAAAACATTCCCCAGATCATAACGCTCCCTCCTGGTTGCAGGGTGTTTCCTTTCAGACATTCCTATGGAACATAATACGTGATTCATCTGAAAAGGACAGCTGTCGAGACACTCAGTGGCCGCCAGTTGAAGTATTGGCGTGCAAATTACAGCCTTTTCCGCAGTCAGCATGGGTTCATAAACCAGAGACCTGCAGCAGAGCTCATACACAGCGAATTTCACTGAGCGGTCGTAGAGGAGACACTGTTGATACCTCCTTGGGTCATCTAGGTGGTCAATTGCTTAACAGTTGCACGTCTATTCCCCCATACACATCTCCGCAGCCGTCGTTCACCTCTGTTGTCTATTGCCCGAGGTGCACCACAGTTGCCTCAGTGCCGGTTTTGAATGCACGGTATACTTTAACCACAACGGCACATGAACAGTTTACAAAAATAGCCATTTCGGAAATACTTCCACCCTTGGTCCAAAAGCCAATTATCATGTCCTTTTGGGCATCATATAAATCACTCCATTTCCGCATTATGATAACGACTGCATTGTTTTCCGCATCCCCCCGACACTGCTGGTGGTGTCACCTGTCACGTCATTTCTTTGAGTGGTTATTGTATGTTGACATTGAACATAGGCGGTGGTCACATTAATGTTACTGGACCGTGTAAAATTCGGAACCTGTATACTTCCAAATCACCTACAGATTTATTCACGCATTCTTTCTACTACACCGTATGCGCACTATGAGTAAAATGTCATTATTTTCTATCGTTCCTCGTGAGCAGTTTCAATGGCCAGTAATGTATTTTCGATCGTTCTTGCAATGTGCTACAAGGGTATCATCAACGATTACCACTGACGGCTTCTGATTTATATTCCAAAACAATGTTTGCATATAACTCCTTATCTTGCAGGAGTTGCAAGTCTTAATCTAGTAATGGTTTTCCATGAATTTCAGAACGTAACGTGTCATCTAACACTGCAGTTGTTTCCTAACTTGTGGATGTGGAGCGTTATGGTTTTGCACAGATATTAATTAGACAACGAAACTAATTTTCGTTATAACAAGAACGATAGAAAGAAAGAAGGAACATTCAACAACCCATAATACTTGAACTCTGCTTCTACTGAAAGCAAATCTAGTATCTTAAGCAGAAATAAATTATTGTTCATTTAACACATCAGACTGAAGAAGGCAAATCTATATTGGCGCTTTGCACACCTATTATCAACATTAATAATTGTACACCAGCCTACTGCAACGTTACCCTGTTTTAAAATACTCAAAGTAAACTAGAAATAACTACACAGGACAACAAACAGTTGTGAAATCAGGTTTCCTCTATCCGCTATTATTTTGTTGATTATTGTTATTTAACATGCACTTCTACACGAAATGTGTAGTTTCATCTCTGATTTGTGCGCTTTTAAATCGCTTGAATGAGGATTGGTCCCTGTATGTTTGCCCTATTGTCAGTCTGCTTCCTAATTAGTTCCAGAAATATCCGCCAGATAGAGTTGGAGGCTACTGTGTGAGCTCCCGCAGTACCAAACAGAGCGAGAATGGGCTTCGCATGATAGTTTGGTTAGGAAGCATCTCCGATGTAGATTTTTGCATTTGTATTGCCGAATAGATATAAAATAACTTAAGTAAAGGAAGTTGTGTAAATCACCTTGATGGTTTTTGCTACATATGCAGAAAATAAACGTTGAAAAGAAACCGAAGACCTATAATTGACTTTGTAAAGACTTTCGCAATAAGTCTGTAAAACTTGTACAAAACATTTACGATCGTGGGCTACCGGGAAACGAAAACGTGTGAAACAAAAGCCACTCTGATAGCTTTTGTTTGTAAGGACTAGTGTTGTCCGTCTGATACTAATGAAGATGACAGTGATTATGCGGGTTTGCAATGAATTGCTTAAAGATTAAACTGAGATGAGTTAATAACTCATCCCCGATGAGCCATTCCAGTTGTAATAAGTCTCTACTGTTACTATGTAATAGCGCACCTATTCGAAAATGTTATGCATCTTTATAGCTAAAGTTCTTTTCTGCTATTTTAGTCAACGAAACTTATGAGAAAAAGGTTCTTTCTAGATGTGATTTAACAATTTGTATAATAAAGGTAAATACTCATTTTGTTTCAATGAGAAGCGGCAGCATTCGTCTAATTTGGGTATGAATAGGTCCTCAGATTGTTTACTAGCTAGTGAAGATACTACTTCTTAATATTTCTTTTTGTTTTATTTCACAATTAGTTTGTCACCCATAGTGAAACACAACACACAGTTATTTATTAGTGTCAACATTTTTACCAATCAACAAGACAACAAAAACGTAGTTTCATCACCAAAACCTCTTTTTACTTGGTAGGAGCCCATTTTCAAGTGATTACACACGATGTGTCATGTACTAAAGCCTATAAGTTAAATCAGCTAACTACTATGTCCAGCCTAATTTGGCACACATCCAGTTCAGTATAACATAGAATTGTTGTCCAAAATGTTCTAGAATTTTCTTTGTCAAAATAATTATTACAATGACATCTGATTTTACAAACAGTGTCAATTTATGTAAAAATTGTATCTTTTATGGTTACAAAAATCTGAGTTACAAAAGAAATTTTATATACCTGGAATAAAATTTAGAACTATCAAGATACGGCACATCCCAAGATTTGTTTACATATTGCAAAATTATATAATTTACGTCATCCGAAATTGAAATTAATTACGACTTTTCAGTATACTGAAGACTATTTTCTGATGAATGATAATTACGATTTTCTACAGCTCATATGAGATTCGGAATTTTGTTGAATAGATGTGATTTACGGGAAAAACTGCATATATGAAACAAAATCTAATAAAAACCTTTGAAGTTAACAATTCTTTTTAAACATAGACTTCGTAAAGCAAAATCTGTACGATGACCAATTTTCGTAATTTTATGTTCTCATGTTTTAGCTCGCAATGAAAAGGTAAATTTGGAAAAGAATATTAGTTCATAAATACTTCGTAGTATTGCATACCTATACAAAAGCCGTAAATCCCATACTTTACGATCTAAATCGGAATAAATGTTACTCAAATGGGTGTGGAATCGTATCTTTCGGTTTACCCAGGCTTGTGTCGTAACGTCTTTTCGAGCCAGAAATCCCTTAATTTTGATTTGTTATACTCTCAAGAAGACAATCTCGTGTTTTGTTCCGAAATTAGAGGACTGCTGAGAATATGGGTCTTCTTGGATGTTTTCTAGATGATTTTCTCTTTTCTATGGGCACCTCAACGCAAGTTTAAAATTTGTACTTATACACAGTTGTAACAAATATAGTTCAATATCAGCTGCTCACTCAATGAAAATGAAAGAAGAACATTAAACCGTAGCTTTGATTTTTGAAATGATTAAGTATCATAAACATCAATGGGTGGTTTGTCTAGACTTAGGTAAACATTCTCCTTGGTTATCAAAGTGGCGTCACTAAATAAGCTTGCTTCTTGTGCCTCTGGAATAGAAGATCCAAAGCACACCACTGGGTTAGAAAAAAATGGTCTAAGAGAGAAAACATGGACGCTAGGAGGAAGAATGTCATTAGTTGGAAGAAAAAAAATCATCTTTTCTCCACTGCATATGAAGTTGCGCCTTTTGAAACAGTTTGCAAATTCTTTTGATAAGAATGGATCACGCCTTGTACATACAGGGAAAAACGTTGGAGTTGAATATGGAATAATCAAAGCAGGAATATGTGACGATCCACAAATAAGGCAATTCTGCATATGAAAACTGTGGAGGTCCGCTACCAAGGAAGATCGGATATGCACGTGATGGCAGCCTACTGCTGGAATTTAAAAATGGACTGCTCCAAAATCCCCTGAATCTTCTGAAGTGTGTAGTGACTAGGTGGTTTCATGAGTGACTTTTTTCCTTTATTACGTATAAAATAATATTTCTATAATACAATAGTAAAACTATTGTTTCTATCTTTTATCCATGGACTAAAATTAAAATAGTATAACATATATTACACTAAAATCTTATACACTCCTGGCAATGGAAAAAAGAACACATTGACACCGGTGTGTCAGACCCACCAAACTTGCTCCGGACACTGCGAGAGGGCTGTACAAGCAATGATCACACGCACGGCACTGCGGACACACCAGGAACCGCGGTGTTGGCCGTCGAATGGCGCTAGCTGCGCAGCATTTGTGCACCGCCGCCGTCAGTGTCAGCCAGTTTGCCGTGGCATACGGAGCTCCATCGCAGTCTTTAACACTGGTAGCATGCCGCGACAGCGTGGACGTGAACCGTATGTGCAGTTGACGGACTTTGAGCGAGGGCGTATAGTGGGCATGCGGGAGGCAGGGTGGACGTACTGCCCAATTGCTCAACACGTGGGGCGTGAGGTCTCCACAGTACATCGATGTTGTCGCCAGTGGTCAGCGGAAGGTGCACGTGCCCGTCGACCTGGGACCGGACCGCAGCGACGCACGGATGCACGCCAAAACCGTAGGATCCTACGCAGTGCCGTAGGGGACCGCACCGCCACTTCCCAGCAAATTAGGGACACTGTTGCTCCTGGGGTATCGGCGAGGACCATTCGCAACCGTCTCCATGAAGCTGGGCTACGGTCCCGCACACCGTTAGGCCGTCTTCTGCTCACGCCCCAACATCGTGCAGCCCGCCTCCAGTGGTGTCGCGACAGGCGTGAATGGAGGGACGAATGGAGACGTGTCGTCTTCAGTGATGAGAGTCGCTTCTGCCTTGGTGCCAATGATGGTCGTATGCGTGTTTGGCGCCGTGCAGGTGAGCGCCACAATCGGGACTGCATACGACCGAGGCACACAGGGCCAACACCCGGCATCATGGTGTGGGGAGCGATCTCCTACTCTGGCCGTACACCACTGGTGATCGTCGAGGGGACACTGAATAGTGCACGGTACATCCAAACCGTCATCGAACCCATCGTTCTACCATTCCTAGACCGGCAAGGGAACTTGCTGTTCCAACAGGACAATGCACGTCCGCATGTATCCCGTGCCACCCAACGTGCTCTAGAAGGTGTAAGTCAACTACCCTGGCCAGCAAGATCTCCGGATCTGTCCCCCATTGAGCATGTTTGGGACTGGATGAAGCGTCGTCTCACGCGGTCTGCACGTCCAGCACGAACGCTGGTCCAACTGAGGCGCCAGGTGGAAATGGCATCGCAAGCCGTTCCACAGGACTACATCCAGCATCTCTACGATCGTCTCCATGGGAGAATAGCAGCCTGCATTGCTGCGAAAGGTGGATATACACTGTACTAGTGCCGACATTGTGCATGCTCTGTTGCCTGTGTCTATGTGCCTGTGGTTCTGTCAGTGTGATCATGTGATGTATCTGACCCCAGCAATGTGTCAATAAAGTTTACCCTTCCTGGGACAATGAATTCACGGTGTTCTTATTTCAATTTCCAGGAATGTATTTTAGAATTTTGAGATTCTAGGAAAATATTAATGAAATGTTTGAATTCAGGGCATCAAATTCTTAGAAAATCAGCTTAAAATACTTCGGCACCAAAGCAACTATTCATCTGTGGTACGCAAATAAATAGCAATCTACACGAATCTTAATGCTATCGTTTTCAGTCAAGACTAGTTAATGCAATTATAGTAAGAAACAGCAAAGTCGGAGCATTATTAAACATTTCATAGGATTTTTAGCCAGCTCATTGTTATACTGATAATAATTCTATGCTTTTCCGTGTGAGTATTATCATGTGCTCTGTGGTAATGAAGGTTAGAGTTTAATGTACTTTGAATCAGAATTATTACAAAGGAGCGCTATCTCACGTGAAAGGGCAGTGGGAAAGGAACTGGGCATAATCATGTTTAAGGAGCCATCACATAATTTGCATGAAATGTGTGGTGTCACCGCCAGACACCACACTTGCTAGGTGGTAGCTTAAATCGGCCGCGGTCCATTTAGTACATGTCGGACCCGTGTGTCGCCACTGTGTGATCGCAGACTGAGCGCCACCACAAGGCAGGTCTCGAGATACGGACTAGCACTCGCCCCAGTTGTACGGACGACATTGCTAGCGACTATACTGACGACGCCTTTCCCTCATTTGCCGAGAGACAGTTAGAATAGCCTTCAGCTAAGTCAATGGCTACGACCTAGCAAGGCGCCATTAGCCTTACATAGTTTGATAGTTATCGTATGAAATGTCTCATCAAGAACGATGTATACAACAAGGATTAAAAGTTAAGTATTCCAGCAGCTACATACTTTTCTTTATAACATTAATAAGTATCCTGTTTCAGACCTCTATCTAGCCTACGTGAGATTATGCGTGCCTTTCGGCTACCTCAGTGTGGCGTAGCTGTCTTGTTACGTCACAATAAAATGAGTCAGAGAAACACTAGGAATTGTTAATCTTTTTCAACGAGAGCCCAACGATTCCATGGGTGCGCCACATCACACATAAAATACAATGTGGACTGCTGATGTGTTGCAGATATTGTTAATTATCTCTGTTGGATTCTGCTGAAAGAACAAGTTTTGGGAAGTACTCGAACATGTTAGATAGGCTGCACCAAAAATAACTACATCACGTGAACCGGCCAATGCGAAGGCCCTCGTGATAAAATAAAACGTTATAAACTACACAGAGGGCATCAACCGCATTCACCAAATTTCATTAATAAAACCCAGTGGGGTGACGAAGTGGGATGACCCAGAAGTCACAGTTAGGAGATCAATGGTTTGTATCTCTATCAGTCCATCCACATTTAGGTTTCCTGCAGTTTTCCAAGCATAAGCTTGGACAGGAGACTGCTGAGAAAGAAACCTAAATGTGGATGGCCTGACAGAGATTCGAACCACTGCCCTCCTGACTGTGAGTCCTGTGTCTTCCCACTTCGCCACCTCGCTGGGTTTGAGCTTCTGTTTACGGAGAGGAGTTTTGTCCTACACAGAAATATGGAAATGTATGCGCATGCGCAAGTGCCCATATGTGTGTGTGTGTGTGTGTGTGTGTGTGTGTGTTCAGTGAAAGGCGGGTTGGGGCGACGGTAGGGGCACGCAAAGGCGTACTTCCAGGAACATTGCAACGCTTTGCCACTCGAAAAACTAAGGTGGCAGATACACACATTCCGCATTTACTGTTGTTCCTGTTCGCTTGAGGAATGTCGTAGGTCGCAGCCATCTCTATAAAAGTATCGTGCAACAAGCAGCCTGTAGGGCAAACCACACGAAGGAGGAACTTCGTCACTAGGTCACTTTCCGACATCTGTATATTTTTACATGTACAGGGCATGAAAAAAAATATGGAGATACCAAAAGCACAATCCCTTACCATACCTAACGCGGTGTAGGAAAATCGTTGGCGTGCTAAACAGCTCCTGATCATCCTGGAATGGCTAAATACGGGTCATGTACGGTTTTCACTTATACCATTCTTCGTGCAAAATAATGCCAACTTCAGCTAACAATGATGGAAATGGATACCAATCACGAACGCTTCTTTCCAAATTTGACCGTAAAAGCTCAATAATATTGAAATCTGTGACTGTGGTGGCCAGGGCAGTCGCGACAATTTTAATTTTATCTCCTCATCACAAACCAGTCCTGGACGATGCGAGCTGTGTGAACGGCAGCAATGTCTTCCTGGAACACAGCATCACTATTGGGGAACAAATATTGTACCGTGAAATGGATCCGCTCAGCCAAAATTGTCACACAATCTTTGGCAGTAATATGACCGTGCAGAGTAACCATGAGGTCCAAGGAATACCAGGGTATGGCTGCCCAAATCATCACCAAACCCTCGCAATGTTTCGCTCTTGGCAGCAAGCTGTCTGTATCATAGGCTCGCGACATGGGTATGCAAGACCTAAATTCGGCCAGATTGGAAACACTGTGAAATAAGTCTCATCTGACAATATGGCTCTCTTTGATTGCTCAATAGTTAAGGTTTTATGGCTTCAGTACCACGTTTTTCTGTTACGGCTATTTCAATTGCTGATGCTTGGTTTTGAAATCGACCTGCAATCCCTGCTTACGAAAACCCCTTCCTGTTGTTTTGATGCTGACAGTGTTCTCGAGTGCGACATTGAGTTCCGCAGTGACTTTTATAGCTTTTGGCCTCTTATTTTTCGTCACAGTCCCCTTCAATAATCATCTGCGATGGTTACTCAACACACACTTTCGTCTGCATTTGTGACTCAAGAGGACGCGTTTCCGCTCTCATTGTATTCGGTATAAATCTTTGATACCGTGCCTCATGAAACACCAACCACTTCAGCTACTTGGTAACAGAAGCAAATGCCATAAAAACACCGAGAATTTGGCCATGTATGAATTCACTTACCTCTGACATAACACACTTACAGCTACATAGAACAGTGTTCTGACCACGACTGACAGAACGCATTGACGATATTGTACTTTTCCTGTTCGTGATCAAATACAACACCACAACCAGCGGGTTTTGCTAGTAACTGCATTTATGTTCAGGCAATCAATGCATTTCTCGCAGTGTTCCCATATTTTTGTCCAACCCCTGTATATCTACATCCATTGTGTGCAAAACCATTATGAAATGTATGGTAGAGGATACTTCCCACTGTACTAATTAGGCTTCTTTTCCTTCCATTCATGGGCATCGTGCGAGAAGAATGGCTGTTTATACAATTTTGTACTCACTGTAATTAATCAAATCTTGTGCTATGGGGGCGTTGCAGTGTATTCCAAGATTCGTCATCCAAAACTAGTTCCTGACAATTTATATGTAGATTTTCCCTGAATAGTCTGCGTCGTTCTTCAGGTGTCTGCCACTTCAGATTCTCCAGCATTTCGATGACACTCTCCCACAGATCAAACTAACCTGTGATCATTCCTGCTGCCCTTCTCTGTATACGTTCAATACTCTTGTTTGTCCTATTTGGAAAAGGTCCCACACACTAGAGCAATATTCTAGGAAGGGTCCCACAAGTGTTTCGTAAGTAATTTCTTTTGTAGAATGAGCACTTCCCTAGTATTCTACCAATGAAACGACGTCTGCCATCTACTTTACCTACGGCTGAGCATATCTTCCCTAGAACACTTGAACGATTCTGTTGTCTAAATGATGTGGAATTATTCAGTTTACAAAGTACGTATATATAAAGACTTTTTACATTAATGAACACATTGTTTTTTAGTCCTACTCACTCAACTACACTTAAAAATATTCCTTTTCTCAGCCTACCAGTTTTAAAATAATATTCGCCCAAGAAGTAGGAGGGGTTGCTCAGGAAAAGTGATCTTGAGTTATATTTAAAACTTGATACGGTACCCGTCAGACGTAGTACTTTAATGGGCAAATAATCAAACAATTTTTTTCTACGTATTGAACTCCTTTCTGAGGCACTCACAACCTAATAATGAGCAATAAGTTCATTTTTTCCTCTAGTGCTGTAGGTGTGGAAATCACTATTCTTCTCAAGTTGTAATGGATTATTTATGACAAATTTCATTAGCAGATATATGAATTGTGACACTACAGTTAAAATGCACAGCTCAGTGAAGAAGTACCTACATGACGACTGCGGGTGAACACCACATACTATTCCTACTGCTCTCTTTTGGCAATCATTACTCTGTTTCTAACTAGTAAGTTCGCAAGAAATTTATTCCATGGGTCATTATTCAGTGTAAATGCGCAAAATATTTTAGGATGTTTGTTCGCTTGTTTCCAAGGTTAGGAATTATACGAAGAACAAAATTAGTTGAACTTAACTGTTTGAGAAACTCAGCAATACGCTTCTTCCAGTTCAAGTTTCATCAGTATGAAAATCCAAAAATTGGAGCATTCTACCCTTTTACTGACTCCTGTTCTTGTGGCACGTCAGTTATTGATATTATTTATTGTACAGAACTAAATATAGTGTATTTTCCCAAAAATTTAAGGAGAGTCCAGTTTCAGAGAACCAGTTAATCACCCTTTGAAAAAGTATATTAACAATGTGTTCTGTTGCTTTCCCTTTAATAACATTTCTTAAAACAAAAGCATCATGTGTAAAAACGTACCAGTTCTGCGATCAACTTGGATTCCACAAGGAACTGTTGTGCGCAGCGACCGTAGACTATAAGGAAGGAGAGAGGCACAGCATTCAATCGCAATTACATTAGTTTTATTACTCTTGCATATGTGACGCAGGCTATTTAGAGAGGAAATCTAGATAGGCTAGAGTAGTAAAACTAATGGTTTGCGAATGATCGCTGTGTGCTTCTCCTTCCTTAAATTCTGCGATCATTCCGTTTCATGCCTTCAAAAACTGTTCCATCCAAGTATTTGTATTTGTTGACAGATACCAATAAGGACTCGTTAATATTGTTGTTATGAGATACTACATTATTTTCGTTTTGCGAAGTGCATACTTTTGCGTTCTTAACATTTAAAGCAAGTTGCCAGGTTTTGCATCATTCTGAAATCCTACAAAGATTAGGCTGAATGTCTGTGGACCGTATTTCAGGTAGCTTTCAATCGCAAAAATAACTACACCATCTACAAAAAGTCTCAGGTTACCATTAATATTTTCTGCACTGCCATTAATATTCAACTTGAACAGCAAGGGCCCCAACACACTTCCCTTGGGAACAGGGTGTCCCAGGAGGAATGGTCTACATTCATGAACGTCACAGGAACGATAGTTTGAAGCAAAAAACTTCATACAGACATATGCCCTATTCCGAATGATTTTCGAGGCAGAAAACATTTAATGTACGTCTTTATTTATTTTCTGTATCCTTGAATAAATTGCCAGATTCACACATGTACACATGTACAACAGTTAGTAAATATAACAATATTCTTTCATTCATTATTCATTTACCATCAGCTTTACTTATTCCATAACTCACTTACGAATCTGTATTGTGCCCTACTTGTCGACGTAGCATGGCAGATGGCCAGCGCTGTCACTATAATTCTCCGTGGTGGCCTCCAAGCTACTTTCAGCACTTATATTAAAGATTTAATACTTTTACCAGAATTCTGCGTAGTGTCACTACGCAGTGTAGTAGGAGTACCACCACCTTCAGTAGATTCCTATTCAGCGACATCAGCGATCGCAACAATCACATATGTCTGGAGCCCAAGGGACAGACATGTTCACTCAGCTGTGCAGGATCACAAAGTAACGTTACATGCCAAGAACCATAAACAGGATTGTTTGCTACACGACAAGTATCCACGCGGAGAGTGAGGTGACGTCTCGGGCACTACGGACTATCAGTGCAGAAACCATTGCTGCTGCAACCCTTGACACAGCAGCAGAGGGAGGGTTGGTGGCAACCCTAACACAGGATTGGCAGCATGACACTCTTTCTGCGTATACCATCACGGTTTCCAGCTGTCCCATCATTGTCATACATGCCCCAATACCTGGCATCATGCTATTGAGGGCCAATGGGTACAGGACATGTCCACTTCTGGTTCTCACAGCCGGTAACTTGGACAGCAGTCGTTACATTTCCGACTCCTTAAGCCCAGTGATATTGCCTTATATTTGAGGACTCCAAAACGTTATCTTTCAGCAAGATGACGGAAGAGCACATGTAACCACAATGTCCAAACCTACCTCTATACAGAGGGTGTGCAACTATAGTCCTGGCCAACATGTTCTCCAGATCTCTCGCCCATTGAATACATTTGGTCACGGGTTGCCAAGAGACTAGGGTGCTTGCACTCGACACAACGATTGGCATGTAATTGAAGCAGCATAGCGCGCTGCACCCATGTCTGTCATACAAGCTCAGTTCAACTCAATGCCCAGCCAGATTAGAGCCACCGTTGCTGCCAGAAGTGGAAATTCTGCCTACTCCTTGAGCCACTCACATTAATGTGACCACCTGACAAGAACCTGACTGACCACCTTTTGCAGTGTGAGATGTGCAGAAGGAGTCAGTGAGGTTCTAGGGGTACAGAGAGGGATGTGGAATCATGCAGATTCCAGTGCCATTACCAGCTGAGCTAGGTTTCTTCGTTGAGGCTCCACGGTGGGATCGAGCTGGTCCCACAGATTCTCAACTAGGTTCAATCCGGGGAGGTTGGTGGCCAGGGGAGCACAATATACTCATCCTATAGCTCCTCGAAAGACGCACATACACTGCAAGCTATGTGACACGATGGTTTGGCCTGCTGGTAGGTGGCATCATGTCAAGGAAAAACAAAATTCTTGTAGGGGACAGATGGATATAAGCATTTTGTTGAAATATTGTGCCTCCATAATGATGAGATTACCCAGGGAATGCCACTGAAAACATTGCCCAGATCATAACGCTCCCTCCTGTAAGCAGTGTGTTTCCTTTCAGACATTCCTATGGAACATAATACGTAATTCATCTGAAAAGGTCAGCTTTCGAGACACTCAGTGGCCGCCAGTTGAAGTATTGGCGTGCAAATTACAGCCTTTTCCGCAGTCAGCGTGGGTTCATGAACCAGAGACCTGCTCCAGGGCTCATACACAGCGAAGTTCTCTGAACGGTCGTTGAGGAGACACTGTTGCTACCTTGGGTCATCTAGGTGGTCAATTGCTTAACAGTCGCACATCTATTCCCTCATACACAACACTGCAGCCGTCGTTCACCTCTGTTACCTATGGCCTGTGGTGCACCACAGTTGCCTCAATGCCGGTTCTGGATGTGCGGTATATGGTTCAAGTGGCTCTGAGCACTATGGAACTTAACTTCTGAGGCCATCAGTCCCCTAGAACTTAGACCTACTTAAACCTAACTAACCTAAGGACATGACACAAATCCATGCCCACGGCAGGATTCGAACCTGCGGCCGTAGCGGTAGCGCGGTTCCAGACTGTAGCGCCTAGAACCGCACGGCCACTCCGGCCGGCTGTGCAGTATACTTTAACCACAGTGGCACATGAACAGTTTACAAAAATAGCCATTTCGGAAATACTTCCGCCCTTGGCCCGAAAGCCAATGATCATACTCTTTTGGGCAACACATAAATCACTCCATTTCCATATTGCGATAACACCTGCACTGTTTTCCGCATCCCCCCGACACTGCTGGTGGTGTTACCTGTCACCTCTTGTCTTTGAGTGATTATTGCATGTTGACATTGAACATAGGTGGTGGACCGTGTAAAATTCGGAACTTGTATACTTCCAAATCACCTACAGATTTATTCACGTATTCTTTCTACTACACTGATGCGCACTATGAGTAAAATGTCATTATTTCCTATCCTTCCTGGTGTATGTTCGCATATATCTGCACATCTGTCAGGTGTTGCGAGTATGAAGCTAGTATTTGTTTCCCTCGAATTAGCATTTCAGCACGTAACGTGTTATCTAGCACTGCAGGTGTTTCCTAGGTAGAGGAAGTGGAGCGTTCTGGTTTTACACAGATATTAATTATACAAAGAAATTAATTTTCGTTGAGAGAAGAGCAGTAGAAAGAAAGAAGGAAAGTTCAACAGCCCATCATTCTATTTTGCACAGCATGGTCACCAAAGATATTAACTAAACAACGAAACTAGTCTTCGTACAACAAAGACGATGGAGACGAAACAGAACGTTGGGGCTCAAATCCTGCACGACGATGGCATGATTATGTACAGAATACTTCCTCAGTGGGAGAAGGATGGGGAAGAAATTCGGCTGCGTCTCATTCAAAGAATCGTCCTGGAAATTGCTTGAGTTGATTCAAGTGAACCATAGACGACCTTAATCTGAGTGACAGATCTTTTACTCGAACTCTATTTCTATTGGAAACAAATCTACTATCCTAGCAGAAATAAATTATTGTTCATTTAATGCATCAAACTGAGGAAGTGAAATCCGTATTGGCGCTTTGCACACCTATTATCAAGATTGATAACTGTTACGCCATTTTAAGGTACTCAGGAAAACTAGCAAAGAAGTAATTACAGAGGCTATGAACAGTTTTTTTATATATCTGAGACTTTAGAATTTATGTTAGCTACAGTTGGGGCGTTGAATCAAAAAGTGAAATCAGTATTCCTCTATCCACTCTTTTTTTTATCATTGTGGTTTAACCTGCACTTGTACATGAAATGTGCATTTGTAACTCTATTTTGTGCACTTCTAAAATCACATGTACGAGGTGTGGTTCTTGTAGGTTTGCCCTATTGCTGGTCTGCTTTCTAATTAGTTCCAGGAATATCCACCAGATGGAGTTGGAGGTTACTGTGTGAGCTAGACCGAACAAGGCTGAGCGGGAATGACATCACATGATAAATCAGTTATGAAACATCTATGCTGTAGTTTTTTGCACTTGTGTTGTTGAACAGAAATAATATAAGTTAAAGTAGAAGAAATTGCGTAAATCACCTTGGTCATTGTCGTTTAACATGTACTTGTACGTTAAATGTGCATTTGTAATTCTGGTATGTGCACTTCTAAATCACACATACGAGGATTGGTTCCTGTAGGTTTGCCCTATTGCCGGTCTGCTTTCTAATTAGTCGCAGGAATATCCACCAGATGGAGTTGGAGCTTACTGTGTGAGCTTTGGCCGTCCAAGGCTTACCGAGGAAGGTGTCAGATGACAGTTCTGTTAGGAAACATCTATGTTGTAGTTTTTTGCACTTGTGTTGTTGAACAGATATAATATAAGTTAAAGTATAAGAAATTGCGTAAATCACTCTGATGGTTTTTACTACATATGCAGAGAATAAACGGTGAAGGGAAACCGAAAACCTATTATTGACTTTGGAAAGACTTTTGCAATAAATCTGTAAAACTTGTACAAAACATTTACGATTGTGGACTACCAGGAAACGAAAACGTCTGAAACCAAAGGCATTCCGAAATCTGTTGTTTGTGAGGAGTGGTGTTGTCCCTCTGATACTAATGATGGTGACAGTGATTAAGCATGTATGGCATTAATTCCTGAAGGTTTGAAGTGGGATATCTCAAGCTGTCAAAAGAAGCTTCTGAATTACTGGCTTGCAACAAAAATGTACTCGATCAAGCAACCAAGGTTATCTTTTACCATCATCATCATCATCTTCATCAGCCGAATCAATCATTAGATGATGTGGCCTCTGCGAGTCATGGATTCAGGTAGGCTTTCAGAAGTCTTCTCCAAGTGGGACGGTCTTGGGCAGTTCTCTGCCAGGTGTTACCAGCGATCTTCTTGATGTCTTTGTCCCATCTGTCTGGTGGTCTTGCTCTAGGCCTCCGGTGCTCTCTCGGACTCCACTCCAGTACTAGCTTCGTCCATCTGTTGTCTTTTCTTCTTGCAACGTGGCCAGCCCACTGCCATTTCAAGGAACCTACTCTCTCTAGGATGTCATTAACCTTCGTCACAGACTGGATGTCATCTGCCCTTTTCCATTCCTTTCTTGTATAGCCCAGCATTGATCTCTCCATGGTTCACTGTGTTTCCCTTTTGTGAATGAGTTCAGTGTCCATGTCTCGCAGCCATACGTCATCACAGGAAGAATGCATTGATCAAATACGGCTTTCTTCAGCTTTACTGGCATTTTTGATCTTAATACTTTTGAATTCTTCCCAAATGGTTGCCAGCCAAGCTTGATGCGTCGATAGATTTCTGGCCTTATGTCTCCCTTCATATTTATAATCTGGCTAAGGTAGACATATTCACTGACCTCTTCTAGTAGACTGTCCTTGACTTTCGCATCTCCAGCTGGGACCCATTTGTAGGATATTACTTTTGTTTTGGAAAGGTTCATGTTCAAGCCAACCAGCTGACATTCTGATGCAAGATCTGCAACCCTTCTTGCTACTGAAATATTCCATCTGAGGCAAAATATCCCTGATGAGCCATTCCAATTGTAATAAATGTCTACTGTAACTACGTAATAGTTTTAGTTGAACGGAACGTCATGAGAATAAGACTCTTTCAAGATGTGATTAAACAATGCTACCAAGGAAGATCAGATGTGCACGTGATGGCAGTTTACTGCTCGAATTTAAAAATGGACCACTCCATAATACATTCAGGAATTTCATGCACAAGAAGCTACCTAAATGTTCAGGGACTGGATGTTATCATCAACGACTTTTTTTATTTTGTATATAATAATATTTTTATAACATGTATAAATAATTTATAACAAAATTGTTGTTTCATTTTATATCAATGGACTTATATTAAAACAGTATAACATATATTTCTCTAAAATCTTGTATTTTAGAATTTTGAACTTCTTGGCAAATATTAATGAATTGTTTGAATTCAGAGCATCAAATCAGCTCAAAACACTCCGGTGTTATGCAGATAAATAGCACTTTACACGAATCTTAATGCTATCGTTTTCAGTCAACACTAGTTAATTCAATTATTGTAAGGAACATCAAAGTTGGAGCATCTTAAACATATCATAGGATTTTTAGCCACCTCATTGTTACACTGATAATAATCTATGGTCTTACTCTTGAGTATTATCTTTCGCTCTGTGCTCTGTGGTAATGAAGATTAGAGTTTAATGTACCTTGAAACAGAATTATTACAAAGGGGCACCATCTTACTTGAAAGGGCAGTTTAGAAAGTAATTGGCCATAACCTTATTGAAGAAGCCATAACATCATTTGCATAAAACGAGTAAGAGAAACATCAGAAATTGTTAATCTTCCTGAACGAGAGTCCAGCGTTTCCATGGCTGCACCACATCGTACATAAAATACAATGCGGGCCGCTGATGTGCTGCAGATATTGTTTATTATCTGTTGTTGGATTCTGCTGAAACAACAAGTTTTGGAAAGTACTTGAAAATGTTGCGTTCCCTACAGCAAAAATAGCTACAGCCAATGCGAAGGCTCTCGAGATAAAATAAAACCTTATAAATTACACAGAGGGCATCCACCGCATTCACAAAATTTCATCACTAAAACCCGGCGAGGTTACGAAGTGGGATGACCCAGTAGTCACAGTTAGGAGATCAGCGGTTTGTATCTCTATCAGTCCATCCACATTTAGGTTTCCTGCAGTCTTCCAAGCATAAGCTTAGACTGGAGAATGATGAGAAAGAAACCTAAATGTAAATGCACTGACTGAGATATGAACCACTGCCCTCCTGACTGTGAGTCCTGGCTCTTCCCACTTCGCCATCTCGCTGGGTTTGTGCTTTTGCCTAAGGAAGGGAGTATTCTCGGTAGCGGAGGACACGCGAAGGCATACCTCCAGGAACGTTACGACGCTTTCTCGTGTGTCGGATAGCCAGATGACGGATTTACTACCGTTCCTGTTCGCTTGAACAATCTTATACTACACAGCCATCTCTTCAGAAGCAGAGAAAGAAGGAGGAACTTCGTAACTTGGTCATTTTCAACAGCAGTCTATTTCTCTGCCTCGTGATGACTGGGTGTTGTGTGATGTCCTTAGGTTAGTTAGGTTTAAGTAGTTCTAAGTTCTAGGGGACTGATGACCATAGATGTTAAGTCCCATGGTGCTCAGAGCCATTTTTGAACAGCAGTCTATATCTACATCTACAGGGCGTGGACACAAATATGGAAAAACGTAAAGTACAACATCTTACCACGCCTAACGCGGTGAAGGAAAATCGTTGCAATTCTAAACAGCTTCTAGTCATCATAGAATGGCGATGTACAGGTTCTGTGCGGTTTTCAGGGGAATCTTGTACCATTGTTCCAGAAAAATATTGGGAACTTCAGGTAGTGATGATGGAACTGAGTAGTGATCACGTACACGCCATTCCCAATTTGACGATGAAGGCTGAATAATGCTGAGATCTGTCACGGTGGTGGCCAGGGGAGATGCGACAACTCAATCTCTTGGTCACAAACCAGTCATGGACGATGTGATCTCTGCGAACAGGAACCATGTCTTCTTGGAACACAGCATCTATATCTACATGATTACTCTGCTGTTCACAAGAAAGTGCCTGGCAGAGGGTTCAATGAACCACCTTCAAGCTGTCTCTGTAGCATTCCACTCTCGAACGGTGCGAGGGGAAAGCGAGTCCTTAAATTTTTCTGTGCGACCCCTGGGTTCTCTTATTTTATCGTGATGATCATTTCTTCCTGTGTAGGTGGGTGTCAAGAGAATGTTTTCACAATCGGTATAGAAAACTGGTATTGAAGTTTCGTGAGAAGATCCCGTTGCAACGAAAAACGCCTTTATTTTAATGATTGGCACTCCAATTCACGTATCATGTCTGTGGCACTATCTCCCCAACTTCGCGGTAATACATAATGAGCTGCCCTTCTTGGTACTTTTTCGATGTCATCGGCCAGTCCCATCTGATGCGAATCCCACACCGCACAGAAATACTCCAGAATAGGGCGCACAAGCGTTGTGTAAGCAGTCTCTTTAGTAGGCCTGTCACACCTTGTAAGTGGTCTGCCATTGAATCTCAGTCTTTGGTTGTCTGCATCCACAACATTATCTATGTGATCGTTCCAATTTAGGATATGTGTAATTGCAATCCTTTATTATTTAGTTGAATTTACACCCTTCAGATTTGTGTGACTTACCGCGAATCGAAATTTAGCGGATTTCTTTTAATACTCATGTGAATAACTTCACACTATACTTTACTCAGGGTCAATTGCCTCTTTTCACACCATACCGATACCTTATCTAAATCATAATGTCGTTCGTTTTGGTCATCTGATGACTTTATAAGACAGTCAATCACAGCACCATTGCAAACAATCTAATACGGCTACTGAGATTGTCTCCTACGTCGTTAACATAGATCAGGAACAATAGAAGATCTGTAACACTTCCTTGGGGAACGCCGGATATTATTTCTGTTTTACTAGATGACTTTCCGTCTATTACTACGAACTGTGACCTTTCTGAGAGGGAATCATGAATCCAGCCGCATAACTGAGGCGATATTCCATAGGCACGCAGTTGGTTAGAAGATGCTTGTGAGGACCAGTATCGAAATACTTCTGGAAATTTAAAAATATAGAATCAGTTTGACATCCCCTGTCGATAGCACTCGTTACTTCATGAGTATAAAGAGCTAGTTGTGTTTCGAAAGAATGATATTTTCTGAACTCATGCTGACTACGTGTTAATAAATCGTTTTCCTCGAGGTACTTCATAAAGTCCGAATACGGCGTATGTTCCAAAATCCTATTGCAAATCGACGTTAGTGATATGGGCCTGTAATTCAATGGATTACTCCTACTTCCCGTTTTGGGGATTGGTGTCACTTGAGTAATTTTCCAGTCTTTAGGTATGGATCCTTCTGGGAACGGCCGGTTGTATCTAATTGTTAAATATGGAGCTATTGTATCAGCATACTCTGAGAGGAACCTGACTAGTATACAATCTGGAACGGAAGCCTTGCTTTTATTAAGTGATTCTAGCTACTTTGCGACACCAAGGATATCTATTTCTATGTTTCTCATCTTGACAGTTGTTCTTGATAGGAATTCAGGAATACAGGGTTATTACAAATGATTAAAGCGATTTCACAGCTCTACAATAACTTTATTATTTGAGATATTTTCACAATGCTTTGCACACACATACAAAAACTCAAAAAGTTTTTTTAGGCATTCACAAATTTTCGATATGTGCCCCTTTAGTGATTCGACAGACATCAAGCCGATAATCAAGTTCCTCCCACACTCGGCGCAGCATGTCCCCATCAATGAGTTCGAAAGCATCGTTGATGCGAGCTCGCAGTTCTGGCACGTTTCTTGGTAGAGGAGGTTTAAACACTGAATCTTTCACATAACCCCACAGAAAGAAATCGCATGGGGTTAAGTTGGAGAGCGTGGAGGCCATGACATGAATTGCTGATCATGATCTCCACCACGACCGATCCATCGGTTTTCCAATCTCCTGTTTAAGAAATGCCGAACA
The DNA here is from genome assembly GCF_021461385.2 of Schistocerca piceifrons. NCBI lineage: Eukaryota > Metazoa > Arthropoda > Insecta > Orthoptera > Acrididae > Schistocerca > Schistocerca piceifrons. Next base: position 226,043,530 of record NC_060149.1, read on the forward strand.
TCATGATGGAAGTGCGGTGGAGCACCATCCTGTTGAAAGATGAAGTCGGCGCTGTCGGTCTCCAGTTGTGGCATGAGCCAATTTTCCAGCATGTCCAGATACACGTGTCCTGTAACGTTTTTTTCGCAATAGAAAAAGGGGCTGTAAACTTTAAACCGTGAGATTGCACAAAAAACACGTTAACTTTTGGTGAATTGCGAATTTGCTGCACGAATGCGTGAGGATTCTCTACCGCCCAGATTCGCACATTGTGTCTGTTCACTTCACCATTAAGAAAAAATGCTGCTTCATCACTGAAAACAAGTTCCGCACTGAACGCATTCTCTTCCATGAGCTGTTGCAACCGCGCCGAAAATTCAAAGCGTTTGACTTTGTCATCGGGTGTCAGGGCTTGTAGCAATTGTAAACGGTAAGGCTTCTGCTTTAGCCTTTTCCGTAAGATTTTCCAAACCGTCGGCTGTGGTACGTTTAGCTCCCTGCTTGCTTTATTCGTCGACTTCAGTGGGCTACGCGTGAAACTTGCCCGCACGTGTTAAACCGTTTCTTCGCTCACTGCAGGCCGACCCGTTGATTTCCCCTTACAGAGGCATCCAGAAGCTTTAAACTGCGCATACCATCGCCGAATGGAGTTAGCAGTTGGTGGATCTTTGTTGAAGTTCGTCCTGAAGTGTCGTTGCACTGTTATGACTGGCTGATGTGAGTGCATTTCAAGCACGACATACACTTTCTGGGCTCCTGTCGCCATTTTGTCTTACTGCGCTCTCGAGCGCTCTGGCGGCAGAAACCTGAATTGCGGCTTCAGCCGAACAAAACTTTATGAGTTTTTCTACGTATATGCAGTGTGTCGTGACCATATGTCAATGAATGGAGCTACAGTGAATTTATGAAATCGCTTCAATCATTTGTAATAGGCCTGTATTAACTTCGTCTATTTTGTTGAAGGAGTTTCTGAATATTATGTTTAATATCTGTTCTTTAGTGGCAGTGTCATTAGTGACTTCAGTATTGTTATCGCGCTGTGAAGGTAGGGGAACTCGGGGCAGAACGGGATAGCGGGGCACAATGGGAAATTGCATTTTTCTAGACTACACAGTGTTGCAACCTGCTGTATGGCCATGCAACTATTTCTCCGAATGTAAGGGAAGTGAGGGCAGCCATTCTGATTTAGTTCGAAGTGCGAGATCTAAGTGAATTGTTGTCCATCACATTACCGCTTGTGTTGTTCTAACGTTGGTGAGTTTAAACGCCAGGTAAGTTGTTAATTGTATACCTTAAAATGACACATTCCCTTAAATTGCATGGTATTTGTTATACTTTAGTTATTTAATGCATTTAAATACGTTAGTTACTACACTCCATAAAAGTTGTTATCCTCAAAAGTGCTCTTGGGGCGGAACGGGACAGGGCAGAATGGGATAGTGTCCCGTTGTGCTCCGTCATATTTTGATGCAAGTAGAAAGCAAACCCAGCATGGACGTTCATGGATGCCAGACTCTCCAAACCAGCTACTTTCGGCGAACAACACAGTTTTCCAGATATCGCCCGAGGCTGTCATTCCAATCCCACTAATCTGCCAATATACTCGGCGGAGTACAAGACGAAAAGGAAAAAACGTCGTATTAACAGATTCTCCTTATAAGAAGGAACTGCATAATGCTGTCGCACGTAAACTAGGCCTACAGAAAGCAGGAGGGTGATCAAATATAAGCAATGTCAGGACAGAGATGTCAGGTGCAGCTCAACTTAAGGCAAAATTATCAAACTGTACACCCAAAAAAACCAAAACAGAGGACATCAAAGACCTTTAAAAATAAAAGAAAGAAGTGATGGAGAAGAGAGATCAGAGAGAGAGGATACTGAGTGTCTCTACTGTGGGGACTTCTACTCCGCTTCTAATGAGGGCTGGGTAGCATGCCAGAGTGGGCACACAATTCATGTGCTGGCATAGACAGTCAAGATGAAGAGGAAATACTGATTTGTGACTATTGTCGAAAGGGCTAGTAGTTAGTGGTTTGGTGGTAATTAAGCATTGTACATTTTTCAGAATGACATTAAAATATTTTCTTATTTTGAAGAATGACTTTTTAATTATTTAAATTACACATTCCTTAGTCTGAATTGCCTGTTATACAACATTTTGTCATAGTTTAATACGATATTCGTAATTCAAATTCAACGTGTATGCAATAATTTAACAAAAAATACCCTTATCCCATTCTGCCCCGTGGGTGGGGCAGAATGGGAAATATGCAACACTTTCTTCGAAAAATTGTAAAAAATGCAAAATGTATTGTTTTAAGTGATTTTAAAATAATGTACATTAGGTTACATTACAAGGTGTTTTTTTAATCACTTTAAAAAGTGTTTCCTTGTGTTCCCTTATTTTATAGAAATTCTTAAACTTTAAGTATCCCGTTCTGCCCCAAGTTCTCCTATTAATTGTGTCTTGCCACTAGTGTGCTTTATGTATCACCAGAATCTCTTTGGGTTTTCAGCCAGAGTTCGTGACAGAGTTTCGTTGTGGATATTACTGATAGCATCTCACATTGAAGTGCGCACTATATTTCGAACTTCTGCAAAACTTTGCCAGTCTTGGTTATTTTGCGTTCTTTTAAATTTGGCATGCATTTTTCGCTGTTTCTTCAACAGTGATCTGATCCGTTTTGTGTACCATGGGGGATCAGTACCATCACTTATTAATTTATGTGGTATGTATCTCTCAATTGCTGGCGATATTATCTTTTGGAAATCATTCCACAACTTTTCTACACTTACATGATCAAATCGGGAGGAGTGCAGACTGTCTCTTAAAAATTCGTTAAGAGCATTTTTATCAGTTTTTGAAATAGATATACGTTGCGTTTCTTTTTGATGGTTGTAGGAGTTATGGTATTCAGACTAGCAACTACTGCCTTGTGGTCGCTAATCCTTGTATTCGTCACGATACTCACTATTTGTCCAGGATTATTTGTTGCTAAGAGGTCAGGTATGGTTTCGCAACCATTTACGCACGAGTTGGCTTATGAACTAACTGTTCAAAATAATTTTCTGAGAAAGCATTCAGTACAATTTCGGATGACGTTCTATGTCAGCCACCTGGTTGAAACGTATAATTTTTCGAAAATCGAGGGTAGATCAAAGTCACCACCGACTGTAATTGTATGAGTGGGGTACCTACTTGAAATGAGAATCAAGTTTCCTTTTAACTGTTCAGCAACTACATCTTCTGAGTCGGAGCGTCGGTAAAATGGCCTAGTTAATAGTTTAGTCCGATTGTCAAGTGTAACCTCTACCCATACTACTTCGCAGGAACTATCTATTTCAATTTCACTACAAGTCAACTACTTAAGACAGCTGTAAATACTCCACCACCAATTGTATTTAACCTATCGTTTTTGAAAACTGTTAGACCGTTAGAAAAAATGTATGCTGAACTTGTTTCCGGCCTTAGCCACCTTTCTGTACCTGTAACTATTTCATCTTCAGTGCATTCTATTAGGGCTCGTAGCTCTGGTTCTTTCCCAACACCGCTATGACAATTTACAACTATAATACCGATCCTTTCTACAACTAACTTACTCTGTTTTACCTGCCCCCTTCTAGACAGACGCCCTTTCTGTGGTTCCCTGAGGCCCATTAACCTAAAAAACCGCCCAGTCCCTTCCACACAGCCTCCGCTACCCGTATAGCCGCTTCCTGTGTGTAGTGGACTCCTGACCAATTAAGCAAAACCCGGAAACCCACCACCCGATGGCGCAAGTCAAGGAATCTGCAGCCTATACCTTCACAGAACCGCCTGAGCCACTGATTCAAAGTCTCCACTCGACTCTGCATCAAACGACCGCAGTCCACTCTATTGAAGATGCTGCAGATCACTATTGGAGAACAAATATTGTACCATGAAATGGATCTGATCAGACAAAATTGACACACAATCCTTGGCAGTAATATGACCTTGCAGAGTAACCATGGTGTCCAAGGAATACTACAGTAAGGCTGAATAAATCATCACCGAACCCTCGCCATGTTTCGCTCTTGGCAGCAAGCTGTCTGTATCGTAGGCATGGGACATGTATAAGCCAGACATTAACTCGGGCAGCAATTGCAAACAGTGTAAAACAAGACTCAGACAACCAAATTACTTTCTTCCTTTGTTCCACATTTAAGTTTTTATGGCTTCAGTACCACGTTTTCCTGTTACACCCATTGCAGTCGCTAATACTTGGTTTGGAAATCCCACATCAGCCTGCAGTTCTCTGCTTATGAAGATCCCTTCCTGTTGTTTTGGTGCTGACAGTGTACTCGAGAGCGAAATTGAGGTTTGCAGTGATTATTATAGCTGCTGTCCTCTTATTTTTCCTCACAGTCCTCATCAATGATCATCTGCGGTGGTTACTCAACACACACTTTCGTTCGCATTGTGACTCAGAGTACGCGTTTCCGCTCTCATTGTATTCGGTATAAATCTTTGATATGGTGCCTCATGAAACACGAACCACTTCAGCTACTTGGTAACACAAGCAAATACCATTAAATCACCAACAATCTGGCCATTTATGAATTCACTTATCTCTGACGTAACACACTTACAGCTGCACAGAACACTCTTCCGATCACGACTGACACTTGCAACGTATTGAGGGCATTGCACAGGTGGCGTTCGTGATCAAATACAACAGCGCACCCAGCAGGTTTGGATAGCATCTGCATTTATGATTAAGCATGCTTTGTATTTCTCGCAGTGTTCCCATATTTTTGTCCAACACCTGTATACCTACATCCATTGTCGAACACCCTGTATATCCACGTCCATACTCTGCAAACTACTATGAAATGCATGGCAGAGGGTACTTCCAACTGAACTAATTACCGTTTCTTCTCCTTGCATTCACGTACGTGCAGTTAAGCTAATCCAATTCTCTTGATACCTGAGGGGGCTTTGTAGGATATTCCAAATTTCTTCTACTAAAATTGGTTCCTTACACTTTGTATGTAGATGTCTGCCAGTCCTGTTTCTCCAGAATTTCCGTGACACAGTCCTGCAGATGATCAGACAAACCTGTGATCATAGCTGTGTCACTTCTCTGTATACGTTCAGTACTCTTGTTCGTCCTATTTGGAAAGGATCACACACACTAGTGCAATATTCTAGGAAGCGTCGTATGAGTGTTTTGTAAGCAGTCTCCATTGAAGACTGAGTACATCTTAGTATTCTACCTATGAAACGAATTCTACGATCTGTTTTGCCTGCAGCTGAGCAAATGATATGGAACTATTCAGTTTGCAGGGTACGTATATATGACGTCTGTTTACATTAATGAACACATTATTTTTTGTCCTACTCACTCAACTATACTTAAAAACATTTTCTTTCTGAGGCTACCGGCTTCTAAAGAGAAGTTCGCCCATGTAGTAGAACTGGGTTGTGAGGGAAAATAATTCTAATTTATATTTAAGTCTTGCTGCGCTAAATGTCAGATATAGTACGTTATTGTGCAAATGATCAAAAAATGCTTTGCAGCGCATTGAACTCCTTTGTGAGTCACTGAAAGCTTTAATAATGGGTAATAAAGTTCACTTTTTCCTCTAGTGTTGCAGGTGAATAAATCACTACTCTTCTCAAATTGTGGTGGATTATTTATGACGAATTGGTGACATTGTGGTTAAAATGCACAGCTCCTTGAAGAAGTACCTACATGACGACCGCGTGTGAACATCTCTTATTATTACTTATTATTCTTACTGCTCACTTTTGGGCAATCAGTACCTTATTCCTAACTGGTAATGTCCCAAGAAAATGACTACATGAGTCATTATTCAGAGTAAATACGCAAAATATGTTAGTATGTTGTTTCGAAGACTATCTATTATACTAAGAACAAAAGTAGCTGAACTTCACTGTTTGAGAAACTCATCAATACGCTTCTTCTACTTCAAGTTTTCATAAGTATGTAGACCCAAAAATTTGGAGCATTCTACCCTGTTTACTGACTCCTTTTCTATTGCCGCGGCAATTGTTGATATTATTCTATTCATTGTACAGAACTGAATATGGTGCATTTTCCCAAAAATTTAGGGAAAGTCCAATTTCAGAGAACCAGTTAATAAGCCTTATAAAAACATCATTAACAATGTCTTCTATTGCTTTCCCTTTTATGCCATTTCTTAAAACACAAATATCATCTGCAAAAACGTACCACTTTTGCGACCAACTTCGTTTCCACAGTATGTACAGGAACCGTAGACTACAAGGAAGGAGAGATACACAGCACTCAGTCACATTTGAATTGCTTCTATTACTCTTGCATATGTGGAAACGGCTAATTAGAGCCGAAATCTAGATAGGCAAGAGTAGTAAAACTAATGGGTCGCGAATGATTGCCTTCCTTACATTCTGCGACCATCCGTTTCATACCTTCAAAACCTGTTACATCCAAGTATTTTTATGTGTTTACAGATTCCAATTACGACTCGTTGATATTGCAGTTATAAAATACTGCAGTTTTTTCTTTTTGCGAAGTGCGTAATTTTGCATTTTTACCAGTTGAAGCAAGTGTCCAGGTGTTGCATCGATCCGAAATTCTATCAAGATTAGACTGAATATCTGTGGACCGTATTTCAGGCAGATCTTAATTGTAAATAAGTACAACATCTGCAAAAAGTATGAGGTTACCGTTAATATTTTCTGCACTGCCATTAATATTCAATATGAACAGCATGGGCCCCATCACACATTCCTGGGGAATAGGGTGTCCCAGGAGTAATGGTCAATATTCAGGGATGTTACAGGAACGATCGTTTGAAGCAAAAAACTTCATACAGACATATGTCCTATTCCGAATGATTATCGAGACACAAGACATTTAATGTACATCGTTATTTATTTTCTGTATCCTTTAATAAATTGCCAGCTTTACACATGTACGCATGTACAATAGTTAGTTAATACAACACTATTCGTTTAGCAAGGTATCAGTTTAAAAATCCATCTCTAAGTATTGTACACGTCACATCACAGCTGATGTACAGTGCACAATCAATGTTCGAGTATCCCAGAGCGAACTGCAATGCATTTGTGCACTCTTTTGGGGGAACATGTATTGCCTGTCTGAATGCTTCAGCACGTTTCCTAATGAGGGCAGCAGTGTCCATGATGCGTCCACGTAGTTCATCTCGCGTATTCATCTTTTGCTTGTACATCTCAGACTTCATCCAACCTCAAAATCAAAATGGCGTAAGGTCTGGCTATCTTAGTGCCCAGTTAATTGCACTACCACGACCAAACCAGCGACTAGGGAAGAGCGGTTGAGTAGTTTTCTCATACGTCCGGTAAAATGTAGAGGGTCTCCATAATGCCGGAAGTACATTGCAGTCCGTGAGGCCAAGACAACCCTCTTAAGCTTTCAACATGCAAATCATTCTGTCTTGTTAGTCGCTCATCAAAACCTATCAGCATGTTACCGTTCGTGTCACACCAAACAGTGATCGTAAAACGAACTTGTAAATTGGTTTCCACTGTAGCGTGCAGATTTTCCTGCGGCCAACGATAATTATTGAGTGTGGTGTTGATTACGTTCCACATAAACGTTTCTACATGAGCAAAAGGTATTAATAGAAGCAAATGACGATTATCATGTAACCAGTCACAAAATTTAATTACGGTGCTTTTGTCGCTATTATGAAGATTGTGAAAAGGTAGTATGTAAAATGGGTAAAAGTAGCAAGCGAGGGCGACGCCACAGGCAGTTGCGACAGTGGTGATTCCCAGGGGAGTGACAAGCCAGAAGGCGACCTGGCTGCTCTTTGCTCAGAGGTTGTGCGTGGGTCGGAACCCATGCCCCTCAGACAGGCGATAGACGGGGGCTGACGGTGTGACGCCGAGTCCCTCCCTGGGTCTCATCATTTGCGGCAGCAGACAGGAACAGCAAGCCAGCACGGCTATGTCGCCAAGTCTCACAGAGGACCCAGTGTGGCGGTAGACACAGCCTGGTTTCGAACCATAGGCTGCTGCTGGCGCTGCCCAGTAGTCTGATTGGCCAGTGGTGCTCCAGTATTGTAGTGCGGCTACGCAGTAATTACCAAGTCCCTGACTCGAATGACGTAATCTCCTCAAATTTAGCCTCATTTATACACCGGTACTGCCCATTTGTTCCTCTAAAACCTGGTATCTAGTCACACTGCCCATAACAGAGAGACCTGCTTCAGTGCAGTGGCGCCGATCCAGTTGTTACATCATTATGAATTACCTCGAAGAAAACTGTCTATTGACACACAGCTAACATGAGTTTAGACAAGATCATTCCTGTGAAAGAAAACTAGCTCTTTATTCACATGAAGTGCTTAGTGCTATTGACAAGGGATTTCAGATCGATCCCATATTTCTGGTTTTCCGGAAAGTTTTAGACACTGTACCACACAAGTGGCTTGTAGTCATATTGTCATATTGCGTGCTTATGGAATATCGTCTCAGATATGCGACTGGATTTGTGATTTCCTGTCAGAGAGGACACAGTTCGTAGTAACTGACGGAAAGTCATCGAGTCTAACAGATACGATTTCTCGCGTTCCGCAAGGTAGTGTTATAGGCCCTTTGCTTTCCTTATCTAAATAAACGATTTGGCAGACAACCTGAGTAGCCGTCTTAAGTTGTTTGCAGATGACGCTGTCGTTTATCGACTAATAAAGTCATCAGAAGATCAAAACAAATTGCAAAACGATTTAGAAAAAATAGCTGAATGGTGCGAAAATTGGCAGTTAACCCTAAATAACGAAAATGTGAGGTCATCCACATGGGTGGTAAAAGGAATTCGTTAAACTTCGGTTTACAATAAATCTGTCTAATCTAAAAGCCCTAAATTCAACTAAAAGCCTAGGTATTACAATTACGAACAACTTAAACTGGAAGGAACACATAGAAAATGTTGTGGGGAATGGTACCCAAAGACGGCGTTTTATTGGCAGGACACTTAGAAAACGTAACAGAACTACTAAGGAGACTGCCTATACTACGCTTGTCCGTCGTCTTTTAGAATACTGCTGCGCGGTGTGGGATCCTTACCAGATAGGACTGACGGAGTGCATCGAAAAAGTTAAAAGAAGGGCAGCACGTTTTGTATTATCGGAAAATATGGGAGAGAGTATCACAGAAATGATAAGAATTTTGACTCGACAAAATTAACAGAAAGGCGTTTTTCGTAACGGCGGAATCTTTTCACGAAATTCCAGTCTCCAACTTTCCCCTCCTAATGCGAAAATATTTTGTTGACACCGACCTGCATAGGGAGAAACAATCACCTCTATAAAATAAGGGAAATCAGAGCTCGTACGGAAAAATATAAGTGTTTGTTCTTTCCCCACGCTATACGAGATTGGAATAATAGAGAATTGTGATGGTGTTTCGATTAGCCCTCTGCCAGGCACTTAAATGTGATTTGCAGAATATCCTTGTACATGTAGAGGTACAATCTTTGCTGCGTGGGGCAATTTACCATTGCGTAGGCTGTACTTGCTTCACAGCTCACTTACGCATCTATTATTCTGCCTTATTTGTCGACGTAGCGTGGCTGGTGGCCAGCAGTGTCACTATAATACTCCATGGTAGCCTCCATGCTACTTTCAGCGCTTACAATAAAGATTTATTACATTTACCAGAATTCTGGGTAGTATCACTACGCAGTGTAGTAGGAGTAATACCACCTACATTCTGCATATATGGGTTCTCATTCAGAATGTTGTTTGCTTGTGAGATGATCGTGTTACGCCTCACAGTACGAACAGAAACGTCTACCAGAACGTTTCAGAATTCGACAGTGGCAGCATCGTGAACATTCGAAACAGTGGTTTATCGTTCCGCGATATCACTACTTGCGTTGGTTGGCATCCCACGATTGTCACGTGATATGGAATTAATGCGTTTAGTAGATTCCTGTTCAGCGACATGAGGGATCGCAACAATCACATATGTCTGGAGACGGTGGGACATGCATATTCATTCAGCTGTGCAGGATCACAAAGTGAACTTACATTACAAGAACCAGGAAATGGGTTTGCTTACTACACGACAAGTATCCACGCGGAGACTGAGGTGACGTCTCGGGCACTACGGACTATCAGTGCAGAAACCATTGCTGCTGCAACCCTTGACACTGCAGCAGAGGGAGGTGTGGTGACAACCTTGGACACAGGAGTGGCGCCATGACACTCTTTCTGCGTATGCCATCATGGTTTTTCAGCTTCCCCATCATTGTCATACATGCACCAATACCTGGAAATATGCTATTGAGGGCCAATGCGTACAGGAAATGTTTACTTCCGGTTCTCACAGCCGGTAACTTGGTCAGCAGCCGTTATATTTCCGACTCCTTTAGCCCAATGCCATTGCCTTATATTTGAGGTCTCCAAAACGTTATATTTCAGCAAGACGAGGCAAGAACGCATGTAACCACACTGTCCAAACCTACCTCTATACAGAGGGTGTACAACTGTAGTCCTGGCCAACACGTTCTCCAGATCTTTCGCCAATTAAATACATTTGGTCACGGGTTGCCAAGAGACTAGGATTCTTGCACTTGACACTACGATTGTCATGTAACTGAAACAGCATAGCGTGCTGCACCAATGCCTCTCATACAAGCTCAGTGCAACTCATTGCTCAGCCAAATTGGAGCCATCGTTGCTGCCAGAACTGACCACCTGACAAAAGCCTGAATGACCACCTTTTGCAGTGTGAGATGTGCAGAAGGAGTCAGTGAGGTTCTAGGGGTACAGAGAGGGATGTGGAGTCATGCCGACTACAGCACCATAGCCAGCTGAGCTAGGTTTCTCGGTTGAGGCTCCATGGTGGGATCGAGCTGGTCCCACAGATTCTCAACTAGGTTCAATAAAGGGAGGTTGGTAGCCAGGGGAGAACAGTATACTCATCCTGGTACTACTCGAAACACGCACATACACTGCAAGCTATGTGACACGATGCTTTCTCCTGCCGGTAAGTGGCATCATGTCAAGGAAAAAAAAAATCATGTGGGGGACAGATGGATATAAATACACTCCTGGAAATTGAAATAAGAACACCGTGAATTCATTGTCCCAGGAAGGGGAAACTTTATTGACACATTCCTGGGGTCAGATACATCACATGATCACACTGACAGAACCACAGGCACATAGACACAGGCAACAGAGCATGCACAATCTCGGCACTAGTACAGTGTATATCCACCTTTCGCAGCAATGCAGGCTGCTATTCTCCCATGGAGACGATCGTAGAGATGCTGGATGCAGTCCTGTGGAACGGCTTGCCATGCCATTTCCACCTGGCGCCTCAGTTGGACCAGCGTTCGTGCTGGACGTGCAGACCGCGTGAGACGACGATTCATCCAGTCCCAAACATGCTCAATGGGGGACAGATCCGGAGATCTTTCTGGCCAGTGTAGTTGACTTACACCTTCTAGAGCACGTTGGGTGGCACGGGATACATGCGGACGTGCATTGTCCTGTTGGAACAGCAAGTTCCCCTGCCGGTCTAGGAATGGTAGAACGATGGGTACGATGACGGTTTGGATGTACCGTGCACTATTCAGTGTCCCCTCGACGATCACCAGTGGTGTACGGCCAGTGTAGGAGATCGCTCCCCACACCATGATGCCGGGTGTTGGCCCTGTGTGCCTCGGTCGTATGCAGTCCAGATTGTGGCGCTCACCTGCACGGCGCCAAACACGCATACGACCATCATTGGCACCAAGGCAGAAGCGACTCTCATCGCTGAAGACGACACGTCTCCATTCGCCCCTCCATTCACGCCTGTCGCGACACCACTGGAGGCGGGCTGCACGATGTTGGGGCGTGAGCGGAAGACGGCCTAACGGTGTGCGGGACCGTAGCCCAGCTTCATGGAGACGGTTGCGAATGGTCCTCGCCGATACCCCAGGAGCAACAGTGTCCCTAATTTGCTGGGAAGTGGCGGTGCGGTCCCCTACGGCACTGCGTAGGATCCTACGGTCTTGGCGTGCATCCGTGCGTCGCTGCGGTCCGGTCCCAGGTCGACGGGCACGTGCACCTTCCGCCGACCACTGGCGACAACATCGATGTACTGTGGAGACCTCACGCCCCACGTGTTGAGCAATTCGGCGGTACGTCCACCCGGCCTCCCGCATGCCCACTATACGCCCTCGCTCAAAGTCCGTCAACTGCACATACGGTTCACGTCCACGCTGTCGCGGCATGCTACCAGTGTTAAAGACTGCGATGGAGCTCCGTATGCCACGGCAAACTGGCTGACACTGACGGCGGCGTTGCACAAATGCTGCGCAGCTAGCGCCATTCGACGGCCAACACCGCGGTTCCTGGTGTGTCCGCAGTGCCGTGCGTGTGATCATTGCTTGTACAGCCCTCTCGCAGTGTCCGGAGCAAGTATGGTGGGTCTGACACACCGATGTCAATGTGTTCTTTTTTCCATTTCCAGGAGTGTATTTTGTTGAAATATTGTCCTTCCAGAATGATGAGATTACCCAGGGAATGCCACTGAAAACATTCCCCAGATCATAAAGCTCCCTCCTGGTTGCTGGGTGTTTCCCTTCAGACATTCCTATGGAACATGACACGTAATTCATCTGAAAAGAACAGCTGTCGAGACACTCAGTGGCCGCCAGTTGAAGTGTTGGCGTGCAAATTACAGCCTTTGCCGCCGATGAATATCAGTCAGCATGGGTGCATGAACCAGAGACCTCTTCCAGGGCTCATACACAGCGAAGTTCGCTGAACGGTCGTTGAGGAGACACTGTTGCTACCTCCTTGGGTCATCTAGGTGGTCAATTGCTTAGCAGTTGCACGTCTATTCCCCCATATACATCTCCTCCGCCGTCGTTCACCTCTGTTGTCTATGGCCCGTGGTGCACCACAATTGCCTCAATGCCGGTTCTGGATGTGCAGTATACTTTAACCACAGTGGCAAATGAACAGTTTACAAAAATAGCAATTTCGGAAATACTTCCGCCCTTGGCCCGAAAGCCATTCATCATACTCTTTTCGGCATCACATAAATCACTCCATTTCCATATTGCGATAACAACTGCACTGTTTTCCGCATCCCCACGACACTGCTGGTGGTGCCACCTGTCACCAAATGTCTTTGAGTGGTTATTGCATGTTGACGTCGAGTATAGGCGGTGGTCACATTAATGTTACTGGACTGTGTAAAATTCTACTACCACTGTACGCGCACTATGACTAAAATGTCATTATTTCCTATCCTTCCTGGTGAGCAGTTTCAACGGCCAGCAATGTATTTTCGATCGTTCTTACAATAAGCTACAAGGGTGTCATCAACTGTTACCACTGGCGGATTCTTATTTCTATTCCAAAACAATGTTTGCATTTATCTCCAAATCTGTCAGGTGTTGCAAGTATGAAGATAGTAATGGTTTCCCACGAATTAGCATTTCAGCATGTAACGTGTCATCTAGCACTGCAGTTGTTTCCTTAGCTAGAGGAAGTGGAGCGTTCTGGTTTTGCACATATATTAATTATGCAAAGAAATTAATTTTCGTTGAGAGAAGAGTAGTAGAAGGAAAGAGGAAAGTTCAATATCCCATCATTCTATTTTGCACAGCGTTATCACCAAAGATATTAACTAAACAACGAAACTAGTCTTCGTACAGCGAAGACGATGGAGACATAACGGAACGTTGGGGCTCAAATCCTCAACGACGATGGTATGATTATGTACCGAATACTTCCTCAGTGGGGGAAGCATGGCGAAGAAATTCGTCTGCGTCTAATTCAAAGAATCGACCTAGAAATTGCTTCAATCGATTCATGTGAACCATAGACAACCTTAATCTCAGTGGCCAGATCATTTACTCGAAATCTATTTCTACTGGAAGCAAATCTACTATCTTAGCAGAAATAAATTATTATTCATTTAATGCATCAGACTGAAGAAGTCAAATCTATATTGGCGCTTTGCACACCTATTACCAACAATAATAACTGTTACAACATTTTAAGATACTCAGGGAATGCAGAGAATGAAAGCTGATAGGAAACCGAAAACCTATTATTGACATTGTAAAGACTTCTGCAATAAATCTGTGAAACTTTACGATTGTGGACTACTGGGAAACGAAAACGTCTGAAACAAAAGCCATTCCGAAACTTGTTGTTTGTGATGACTGGTGTCGTCCCACTAATACTAATGATGATGACAGTGATTATGCAGTTACGGCATTAATTCCTCAGGGACTGAACTGGGATGAGTTAAAAACTCACCAGATATCTCAAGGGAAACTAGCAATGAAGTAATTACAAAGGCGAATAGCAAACAGTTTTTTCGTATCTAGGATTTTAGAATTGATTTTAGCCACAGTTGTGGCGTTAAATCAAAAAGTAAAATCAGTCTTCCTCTATCCGCACTTATTTTCTTGATCATTGTTGTTTGACATGCACTTCTCTATGAAATGTGCATTTGTAACTCTAGTTTGTGTGCTTCTAAATCACACGTACGAGGATTGGTTCCTGTAGGTTTGCTCTATTGCCGGTCTGCTTTCTAATTAGTTCCAGAAATATCCACCAGATGGAGTTGGAGGTTACTGTGTGAGGTCTGGCCGTACAGGGCTAACTGAGAAAGATGTCACATGACAGTTCTGTTTGAAAACATCAATGTTGCAGTATTTTGCAGTTGTGTTGTTGATCAGAAATAATAGAAGTTAAAGTAGAAGAAGTTGCGTAAATCACCTTGATCGTTTTTGCTACATATGCTGAGAATAAACGCTGAAAGAAAACCAAAAACCTATTATTGACTTTGTAAAGACTTTTGCAATAAATCTACAAAATTTGTACGAAATATTTACGATGGTGGACTAATGGGAAACGAAAAAATCTGAAACAAAAGCCATTCTGTAACCTGTTGTTTGCGAGGACTGGTGTTGTCCCACTTTTACTAATGAGGATGACAGTGATTGTGCGGTTATGATATTAATTCCTCAGGGACAGAACTGGGATGAATTAAAATCTCACCAGATATCTAAAGAGAAACTACCAATGAAGTTATTTCAAAGGCCAAGAAAAAAATGAATTTTTATATCTAAAATTTTAGAATTGATTTTAGCCACAGTTGTGGCGTTAAATCAAAAAGTGAAATCAGTCTTCCTCTATCCGCTCTTATTTTCTTGATCATTGTTGTTTAACATGCACTTGTACATTAAATGTGCATTTGTAACTCTGGTTTGTGCGCTTCTAAATCACACGTTCAAGGATTGGTTCCTGTAGGTTTGCCATACTGCCGGGCTGCTTTCTAATTAGTTCTAGAAATATCCACCAGATGGAGTTGGAGGTTACTGTGTGAGGTCTGGCCGTACAGGGCTAACTGAGAAAGATGTCACATGACAGTTCTGTTTGAAAACATCAATGTTGCAGTATTTTGCAGTTGTGTTGTTGAACAGGAATAATATAAGTTAAAGTAGAAGAAGTTGTGTAAATCACTTTGATGGTTTTAGCTACATATGCAGAGAATAAACGCTGAAGGGAAACCGAAAACCTATTATTGACTTTGCAAAGACTTTTGCAATAAATCTGTAAAACTTGTACAAAACGTTTACGATTGTGGACTACTGGGAAATGAAGACCTCTGAAACGAAAGCCACTCTGAAACCTGTCGTTTGTGAGGACTGGTGTTGTCCCACTGATACTAATGATGATGACAGTGATTATGCGGTTATGACATTAATTCCTCAGGGTTTTAACTGGGATGAGTTAATCTCAAGGGAAACTAGCAGTGAAGTAATTACACAGGCCAAGCGCAAATAGTTTTTCCATCCAGGATTTTAGAATTGATTTTAGCCACAGTTGCGGCGTTAAACCAAGAAGTTATATCAGTCTTCCTCTATCCACTCTTCTATTTTTAATCATTGTTGTTTAACATGGACATCTACATGAAATGTGCTTTTCTGTCTCTGGTTTCTGCGCTTCTAAATCACATGTACGTGGGTTGGTTCCTGTAAGTTTGCCCTATTGCCGGTCAGCTGTGTATTTAGTTCCAGAAATATCCAACAGATGGAGTTCGATATTTGAGTGTGCGCTTTGCCCGTACAGGGACGGGTTACACAGGCCAAGAACAAACTGTTTTTTTTATATCTAGTATTTTAGAATTGCTTTTAGCCACAGTTGGGGCGTTGAATCAAAAAGTGGAATCAGTCTTCCTCTATCCGCTCTTATTTTTTTGATCATTGTTGTTTAACATGCACTTCTACATCAAATGTGCATTTGTAACTCTGGTTTGTGAACTTCTAAATCACATGTACGAGGATTGGTTCCTGTAGGTTTGCCCTATTGCTGGTCTGCTTTCTAATTAGTTCTAGGAATATCCACCAGATGGAGTTGCAGGTTACTGTGTGAACTAGGCCATACAGGGCTGAGAGAGAATGACGTCGCTTGATAGTTCAAATAGGAAACATCTCTGTTGTGGTTTTTCGCACTTGTGTTGTTGAACAGAAATAATATAAGTTAAAATAGAAGAAGCTGCGTAAATCACTTTGATGGATTTTGCTACATATGCAAAGAATAAATGCTGAAAGGAAACCGAAAACCTATTATTGACTTTGTAAAGACTTTTACAATAAATCTGTAAAACTTGTACAGAACATTTACAATTGTGGACTACCGGGAAATGAAAACGTCTGAAACAAAAGCCACTCTGGAACCTGTTGTTTGTGAGGACTGGTGTTGTACCTCTGATACTAATGACAATGACAGTGATTACGTGGGTACGGCATTAATTCCTCAGGTTTTAAACTGGGATGAGTTAATAACCCACCAGGGATCTCAACCCGTCAAAAGAAGCTTCTGAATTACTGGCTTCCAACAGAAATGTACCGGATCAAGAAACCAAGGTTACCTTTTACCATACAACTGAAAAATTCTGGTACCCTTCTTGCTATTAAAATGGACCATCTGAGGCAAAATATCCCTGATTTATAATAAATCTCTGCTGTAAGTATGTAATAGGTTTAGTTCAATGGAACTTCAAGAGAAAATGACCCTTATAAGACATGATTAAACAATTTGTAGAATAAAGGTAAATACTCATCTTGTTTCAATGTGAAGAGGCAGCATTCGCAAATTGGGTATGAATAGGTTCTCAGATTGTTTACTAGCTTGTGAAGCTACTATTTCTTAAGATTTCTTCGGGATTTATTTCAGAATTTGTTTGTTACTCATAGTAAAACATAATACACAGTTTTTTCTTAGTGTCAACTTTTTTTACCAATCAACAAGACAAAAAAACGTAGTCTTATCACCAAAACCTCTTTTCACTCAGAAGGAACTCATTTTTAGATGTTTGCTGATAGCAAAAACATTACACACCATGTGTCACATACAAAATCTTGAAAGTCAACTCAGCTAACAACTATGCCAAATCTGATTTGGGATGCATACACTTCTATGTAACACAAAATTTTTGTCCAAAATGTTCTAGAATTTCCTTTGTCAAAATAATTATTAGTAGGACATCTGTTTTTACAAACAGTGGCGATTTATGCAAAAATTATATCTTTTATGGTTACAAAAATGCGATTTGTAAAAGAAATTTTATATATTCCTGTAGTAAAATTAAGAAATATAAAAGTACACCATGTCCCAAGATTAGTTTACATATTGCAGTATTAAATTATTATGTCAAGCAGAAATTTTCTCGTGAAGTTAACTGCGGTTTTTTAATACACTGAAGACTATTGTCTGATAACCAAACAATTACATTTTTCTACAGCTCATATGACATTTGGAATTTTGGTGAGTAACTGTCATATATGGGAAAAACTGTTTATATAGGAAATGAAATCCAATAAAAACCTTTAAGGTCAACAATACTTCTTAAATATAGACTTCTGTAAAATTAAATCTGTAGGATGACCAGTTCTCATAATTTTATGTTTTCATGGTTTAACTTGCACTAAAGAGTTAAATTTGGAAAAGAACAGGCTACTATTTCGTAAATACTTCAAAGTATCGTGTACCTATATAAGAGTCGTAAATCTCATACTATACGATCTAAATCGGAATAAATGTTAAACAAATGGATGTGGAATCGTATCTTTCGGTTTTGCCCAGGCTGGTGTCGTATCGACCTGTTGATCCAGGAAGCCCTTCATTTTTATTTTTTATACTCTCAAGAAGACAATCTCGTGTTCTGCACGAAATTAGTGGACACCTGAGGAAATAGGACTTCCTGAATGTTTACTAGCTGATTTTCTTGTGTTTGTGCACAGCTCAAGGCAAGTTTGAAATTTGTACTAATACACAATGGTAACAAATTTAGTTCAATGTGAGCTGGTCCCTCAAGGGAAGTTAAAGAAGAACATAAACCCACAGTTTTGAACTTTGAGAAGATTAAGTCTCATAAACATTAATGGATGATTTGTCTAGACTTATGAATGGTAAACTTTCTCCTTGGTTAGCAAGGTGCTTCTTGTGACTGTGGAATAGCAGAGACAACAAACATAACAGTGCTGAAAAAGAACGGCCAAAGAGAGAAAACATGTATGGAGGGAGGAAGAATGTCATTAACGACCCCTTAGTTGAATGAGAGAAAATCATTTGTCGTCCACTGCATATCAAGTTGGGCCTTTTGAAGCGGGTTGTAAAGGCTTTTGATAAGAATGGGTCACGCTTTGCATATATAGGGAAAAATGTCTGAGCTGAAAACGGAAAAATTCAAGCAGGAATATTTGACAATCCACAAATAAGGCAACTCTGCAATATGAAAACTGTCGAGGAACGCTACCAAGGAGGATCGGATATGGCCGTGACTGCAGTTTACTGCTCGAATTCATAAAATGGAACGCTCCATAATACATTCAAGAATGTCATGGAAAAGAAGCTTCCTAAATGTTCAGGGACTGGATTTTATCATCAATGACTATTTATTTTGGATATAATAATATTTATATAACAGAATAGTAAAATTATAGTTTAATTTTTATCCATGGACTTATATTAAAACAGTATAACATATATTTCATTAAAATCTTCTATTTTAGAATTTTGAGCTCCTTGGCTCAAAACACTCCGGTGTTATGCAAATAAATAGCACTTTACACGAATTTTAATGCTATCGTTTTCAGTCAAGACTAGTTAATGCAACTATAGTAAGAAACATCAAAGTTCCATTGCTCCACATTGAAGTTTTTATGGCTTCAGTACCACGTTTTCCTGTTACACCCATTGCAGTCGCTAATACTTGGTTTTGAAATTCCACATCAGCCTGCAGTTCTCTGCTTATGAAGACCCCTTCCTGATGTTTTGGTGCTGACAGTGTACTCGAGTATGACATTGAGTTCTGCAGTGATTATTATATCTGTGGTCCTCTTATTTTTCGTCACAGTCCTCTTCAATGAACAGAACGGCCAAAGTGAGAAAACATGTACGTAGGGAGGAAGAATGACATTAACGACCCCTTAGTTGGATGAGAGAAAATCATTTGTCGTCCACTGCAAATCAAGTTGGGCCTTTTGAAGCAGTTTGTAAAGGCTTTTGATAAGAACGGGTCACGCTTTGCATATATAGGGAAATGTGTCTGAGCTGAGAACGGAAAAATTCAAGCAGGAAACTAGTTAATGCAATTATACTAAGAAACACCAAAGATGGAGCATTTTAAACATTTCATAGGATTTTTAGCCAGCTCGTTGTTACACTGACAATAATCTATGTTTTTACTCGTGAGTATTATGTTTCGCTCTGTGATCTGTGGTAATGAAGGTTAGAGTTTAACGTACCTTGAATCAGAATTATTACAAAGCGCCACTGCCTTACTTGAAAGAGCAGTTTACAAAGAAATTGGCCATAACCTTATTGAAGAAACCATAACATCATATGCATGAAATGAGTTAGACAAAGATCAGGAATTGTTAATCTTCCTAAATGAGAGTTCAGCGTTTCCATGGCTGCACCACATCGTACGTAAAATACAATGTGGACTGCTGATGTGCTGCAAATTTTGTTTATTATCTGTTGTTTGATTGATACACCAAAAATAGCTACCTCACGTGAACCGGCAAATGCGAAGGAACTTGTGATAAGATAAAACGTTATAAACTACACAGAGGGCATCCACCACATTCACCAAATTTCATTAATAAAATCCAGCGGGGTGACGAAGTGGGATGAACCAGAAGGCACAGTAAGGAGACCAGTGATTTGAATCTCAGTCAGTCCATCCACATTTAGGTTTCCTGCAGTCTTCCAAACATAAGCTTAGACTGGAGAATGATGAGAAAGAAACCTAAACGTAAATGCACTGACCGAGATTCGAACCACTGCCCTCCTGACTGTGAGTCCTGGATCTTCCCACTTCGCCACCCCGCTGGGTTTGTGCTTTTGTCTAAGGAAAGGAGTATTCTCCTACACAGTAACGTGGAAGTGATTGCGCATGCGCGCGTGTCTGTGTGTGCGCGTGTGCTTGTGTATGTGTGTGTGTGTCTGTGAGCTCTTGGTCATGTGCTCGGTGGAAGGCGGGCTGGGGCAACGGTAGCAGATACGCGAAGGCGTACCTCCAGGAACGTTACGACGCTTTCACGCGTGTCGGATAGCCAGAAAACGGATTTACTACCGTTCCTGTTCGCTTGAACGATCTTATAGTACACAGCCATCTCTGGAGAAGCAGAGAAAGAAGGAGGAACTTCGTAACTTGGTCATTTCCAACAGTAGTCTATATCTACATCTACAGGGCGTCGACACAAATAAGGAAAAACGTAAAGTACAACATCTTACACGCCTAACGCGGTGAAGGAAAATCGTTGCAATTCTAAACAGCTTCTAGTCATCACAGAATGACGAAGTACAGTTTCTGTGCGGTTTTCAGGGGAATCTTGTACCATTGTTCTTGAAAAATATTGGGAACTTCAGGTAGTGATGATGGAACTGTGTAGTGATCACGTACACGCCATTCCCAATTTGACGATGAAGGCTGAATAATGCTGAGATCTGTCACTGTGGTGGCCAGGGAAGATGCACCAAATCAATCTCTTGGTCACAAACCAGTCCTGGACGATGCGAGCTGTGCGAACAGGAACCATGACTTCTTGGAACACAACATCTATATCTACATGATTACTCTGCTGTTCACAAGAAAGTGCCTGGCAGTGGGTTCAATAAACCACTTTCAAGCTGTCTCTCTACCATTCCACTCTCGAACGGTGCACGGGGAAAGCGAGCCCTTAAATTTTTCTGTGCGAGCCCTAATTTCTCTTACTTTATCGTGATGATCATTTCTTCCTATGTAGGTGGGTGTCAAGAGAATGTTTTCGCATTCGCAGTAGAAAACTGGTATTGAAGTTTCATGATAAGATCCCGTTGCAACGAAAATCTCCTTTGTTTTAATGATAGCCACTCCAATTCACGTATCATGTCTGTGGCACTATCTCCCCAACTTCGCGGTAATACATAACGAGCCGCCCTTCTTGGTACTTTTTCGATGTCATCGGCCAGTCCCATCTGTTGGGAATCCCACATCACACAGAAATACTCCAGAATAGGGCGGACAAGTGTTGTGTAAGCAGTTTCTTTAGTAGACCTGTCACACCTTGTAAGTGTTCTGCCACTGAATCTCAGTCTTTGGTTGGCTGTATCCACAACATTATCTATGTGATCGTTCCAATTTAGGATATTTGTAATTGCAATCGTTTATTATTTAGTTGAATTTACACAGTTCAGATTTGTGTGACTTACCATGAATCGAAATTTAGCGGATTTCTTTTAATAGTCATGTGAATAACTTCACACTATACTTTACTCAGGGTCAATAGCCTCTTTTCACACCATAATGATACCTTATCTAAATCATTTTGTCATTCGTTTTGGTCGTCTGATGACTTTACAAGACGGTAAATAACAGCATCATCTGCAAACAATCTAAGACGGCTACTGAGATGACTATCCGTCTATTACTACAAACTGTGACCTTTCTGACAGGGAATCATGAATCCAGCCGCATAACTGAGGCGATATTCCATAGGCACACAGTTGGTTAGAAGATGCTTGTGAGGAACAGTGTTGAAATCCTTCTGGAAATCTAAAAATATGGAATCGGTTTGACATCCCCTGTCGATAGCACTCATTACTTCATTAGTATAAAGAGCTAGTTGTGTTTCTAAAGAATGATATTTTCTGAATTCGTGCTGACTACGTGTCAATAAATCGTTTTCCTCGAGGTACTTCATAAAGTCCGAATACGGCGTATGTTCCAAAATCCTATTGCAAATCGACGTTAGTGATATGGGTCTGTTATTCAATGGATTACTCCTACTTCCCGTTTTGGGTATTGGTGTCACTTGAGTAATTTTCCAGTCTCTAGGTACGGATCTTTCTGGGAACTACGGGTTGTATCTAATTGCTAAATATGGAGCTATTGTATCAGCATACTCTGAGAGGAACCTTACTGGTATACAGTCTTGACCGGAAGCCTTGCTTTTATTAAGTGATTCTAGCAACTTTGCGACAGCAAGAATATCTATTGCTATGTTTCTCATCTTGACAGTTGTTCTTGATAGTAATTCAGGAATATTAACTTCGTCTTCTTTGTTGAAGGAGTTTCTGAAAATTATGTTTAATATCTGTTCTTTAGTGGCAGTGTCATTAGTGACTTCAGCGTTGTTATCGCGCAGTGAAGGTAGGGGAACTCGGGGCAGAACGGGATAGCAGGGCACAATGGGAAATTACTCTTTTCTAGACTACACAGTGTTGCATCCTGCTGTATGGCCATGTAACTATTTCTCCGAAAGTAAGAGAAGTGAGAGCAGCCATTCTGATTTAGTTTGAAGTGCGAGATCTAAGTGAATTGTTGTCCGTCACGTTACCGCTTGTGTTGTTCTAACGTTTGGTGAGTTTCAACGCCAGGTAAGTTGTTAATTGCATACCCTAAAATGACACATTCCCTTACATTGCATGGTATTTGTTATACTTTAGTTATTTAATGCGTTTAAATACGTTAGTTACTACACTCCATAAAAGTTATTATCCTCAAAAGTACTCTTGGGGTGGAACGGGACAGGGCAGAATGGGATAGTGTCCTGTTGTGCTCCGTCATATTTTGATGCAAGTAGAAAGCAAACCCAGCCTGGATGTTCATGGATGCCAGACTCTTCCAACCAGCTACGTTCGCCGAACAACACAGTTTTCCAGATATCGACCGAGGCTGTCATTCCAATCCCACTAATCTGTCAATATACTCGGCGGAGTACAAGACGAAAAGGAAAAACCGTCGTATTAACAGATTCTCCTTTTCTAATGAGGGCTGGGTCGCATTCCAGAGTGGGCACACAATTCATGTGCTGGCATAGACAGTGAAGATGAACAGGAAATACTGATTTGTGACTATTGTCGAAAGGGCTAGTGGTTTGGTGGTTATTAAGCATTGTACATTTTTCAGAATGACATTAAAATATTTTCTTATTTTGAAGAATGACTTTTAATTATTTAAATTACACATTCCTCAGTCTGAATTGCCTGTTATACAACATTTTGTCATAGTTTAATACGATTTTCGTAATTCAAATTCAAATTGTATGCAATAATTTAACAAAAAATACCCTTATCCCATTCTGCCCCGTGGGTGGGGCGGAACGGCAAATATGCAAGACATTCTTCGAAAAATTGTAAAAAATGCAAAATGTATTGTTTTAAGTGATTTTAAATAAGGTACATTAGGTTACATTACAAGGTGTTTTTTTTATCACTTTAAGAAGTGTTTCCTTGTGTTCCCTTATTTTATAGAAATTCTTAAACTTTAAGGATCCCGTTCCGCCCCGAGTTCCCATGTTAATTGCGTCTTGCCACTAGTGTGCTTTATGCATCACCAGAATCTCTTTGGGTTTTCAGCCAGAGTTCGTGACAGAGTTTCGTTGTGGAAATTATTGAAAGCATCTCGCATTGAAGTACGCACTATATTTCGAACTTCTGCAAAACTTTGCCAGTCTTGGTTATTTTGCGTTCTTTTAAATTTGGCATGCATTTTTCGCTGTTTCTTCAACAGTGATCTGATCCGTTTTGTGTACCACGGGGGATCAGTACCATCACTTATTAATTTATGTGGTACGTATCTCTCAATTGCTGGCGATATTTTCTTTTGGAAATCATTCCACAACTTTTCTACACTTACATGATCAAATCGGGAGGAGTGCAGACTGTCTCTTAAAAAGGCGTTAAGAGCATTTTTATCAATTTTTTAAATAGATATACTTTGCGTTTCTTTTTGATGGTTGTAGGAGTTATGGTATTCAGACTAGCAACTACTGCCTTGTGGTAGCTAATCCTTGTATTCGTCACGATACTCACTATTTATCCAGGATTATTTGTTGCTAAGAGGTCAAGTATGGTTTCGCAACCATTTACGCACGAGTTGGCTTGTGAACTAACTGTTCAAAATAATGTTCTGAGAAAGCATTCAGTACAATTTCGGATGACGTTCTATGTCAGCCACCTGCTTGAACGTATAATTTTTCGAGCAAATCGAGGGTAGATCAAAGTCACCACCGACTATAATTGTATGAGTGGGGTACATATTTGAAATGAGAATCAAGTTTCCTTTGAACTGTCCAGCAACTACATCTTCTGAGTCGGAGGGTCGGTAAAATGACCCAGTTAATAGCTTAGTCCGATTGTCCAGTATAACCTCAACCCATACTATTTCGCAGGATCTATCTATTTCTATTTCACTACAAGTCAACTACTTCTGACAGCAGTAAATACTCCACCACCAATTGTTTTTAAACTGTTAGACTGTTAGAAAAAATTTATGCTGATCTTGTTTCTGGCTTTAGCCAGCTTTCTGTACTTGTGACTATTCGATCTTCAGTGCTTTCTATTAGGGCTCTCAGCTGTGGTTCTTTCCCAACACCGCTACGCCAATTTACAACTATAATACTGATCGTTTCTACAACTAACTTATTGTGTTCTACCTGCTCCCTTTTAGACGGACGCCCTTTCTGTGGTTCCCTGAGGCCCATTAACCTAAAAAGCCGCCCAGTCCCTTCCACACAGCCCCCGCTACCCGTATAGCCGCTTCCTGTGTGTAGTGGACTCCTGACCAATTAAGCAAAACCCGGAAACCCACCACCCGATGGCGCAAGTCAAGGAATCTGCAGCCTACACCGTCACAGAACGATGCTTCAGATCACCATTGGAGAACTAATATTGTACCATTAAATTGACAGACAATCCTTGGCAGTTATATGAACTTGCAGACTAACCATGGGGTCGAAGGAATACCACGGTATGGCTGAATAAATCATCACCGAACCCTCGCCATGTTTCGCTCTTGGCAGCATGCTGTCTGTGTAGTGGCGTAGCAAGACAGCCACGCCACTCGGAAGTAGCCGAAAGGCACCGCTTAAACTCACGCAGGCTGGCGTGAGGTCTGAAACAGGATACGTAATGAATGCTATAAAGAAAAGTATGGGAGCTGCTGGAATACTTAACTTTAATCCATCATTTGTATACATCGTTCTTGACGGTACAAGTTATACCTTATAGATAAATGCACTATACTCTAATGGCGCCTTGCTAGGTCGTAGCCATTGACTTAGCTGAAGGTTATTCTAACTATCTTCTCTGCAAATGAGCGAGGCTTCGTCAGTGTTGCATCGCTAGTTAAGTCGTCCGTACAACTGGGGCGAGTGCCAGTACGTCTCTCTAGACCTGCCGTGTGGCGGCGCTCGGTCTGCAATTACTGACAGTGGCGACCCGCGGGTCCGTTGTATACTAGCGGACCGCGGACGATTTAAAAGGCTACCCTTAGCAAGTGTGGTGTCTGGCGGTGGCACCACAGTTTGTATCGTAGGCTTGGGACATGCATATGCCAGACATTAACTCGGGCAGCAATTGCAAACAGTGCAAAACAAGACTCAGACAACCAAATTACTTTCTTCCATTGTTCCACATTTAAGTTTTTATGGCTTCAGTACCACGTTTTTCTGTTAAACCCATTGCAATCGCTAATACTTGGTTTCGAAATCCCACATCAGCCTACAGTTCTCTGCTTATGAAGATCCCTTCCTGTTTTTTGGTGCTAACAGTGTACTCGAGTGCGAAATTGAGTTCTGCAGTGATTATTATAGCTGTTGCCCTCTTATTTTTCGTCACAGTCCTCTTCAGTTATCATCTGCGGTGGTTACTCAACACACACTTTCGTTCGCATTGTGACTCAGAATACGCGTTTCCGCTCTCATTGTATTCGGTATAAATCTTTGATACGGTGCCTCATGAAACACGAGCCACTTCAGCTACTTGGTAACAGAAGCAAATACTATAAAATCACCAAGAATCTGGCCATTTATGAATTCACTTACTTCTGACATAACACACTTACAGCTGCACAGAACACTCTTCCGACCACGACTGACACTTGCAACGTATTAAGTGTATTGCACAGGTGACGTTCGTGATCAAATACAACAGCGCACCCAGCAGGTTTGGCTAGCATCAGCATTTATGATTAAGCATGCTTTGTATTTCTCGCAGTGTTCCCATGTCTTTGTCCAACACCTGCATAACTACATCCATTGTCGAACACCCTGTATATCCACATCCATACTCTGCAAACCACTATGAAATGCATGGCAGAGGGTACTTCCAACTGAACTTATTACAGTTTTTTCTCCTTGCATTCACGTACGTGCAGTTAAGCTAATCCAATTCTCTCGATCCCTGAGGGGGCGTTGTAGGATATTCCAAATTTCGCCTATTAAAACTGGTTCCTTACACTTTGTATGTAGATGTCTGCCAGTCATGTTTCTCCAGAATATCCGTGACACAGTCCTGCAGATGATCAGACAAACCTGTGATAATTGCTGTGTCTCTCCTCTGTATATGTTCAGTACTCTTGTTCGTCCTATTTGGAAAGGATCACACACACTAGTGCAATATTCTAGGACGGATCATATGAGTGTTTTGTAAACAGTCTCATTTGAAGACTGAGTACGTCCTAGTATTCTACCTATGAAACGAATTCTACGATCCGCTTTGCCTACGGCTGAGCAAATGATATGGAATTATTCAGTTTACAGGGTACGTATATATGACGTCTGTTTACATTAATGAACACATTATTTTTTGTCCTACTCACTCAACTATACTTAAAAACATTTTCTTTCTGAGGCTACCGGCTTCTAAAGAGAATTTCGCCCATGTAGTAGAACTGGGTTGTGCAGGGAAAATAATTCTAATTTATATTTAAATCTTGCTGCGCTACCTGTCAGACATAGTACGTTATTGTGCAAATGATCAAAAAATTCTTTGCAGCGTATTGAACTCCTTTGTGAGTCACTGAAAGCTTTAATAATGGGTAATAAAGTTCACTTTTTCCTCTAGTGTTGCAGGTGAGTAAATGACTATTCTTCTCAAATTGTTGTGGATTATTTATGACGAATTTGTGACATCGTGGTTAAAACGCACAGCTCCTTGACGAAGTATGAACATGACGACCGTGTGTGAACATCACCTATTATTACTTATTATTCTTACTGCTCACTTTTGGGCTATCAGTACCTTATTTCTAACTGGTAATGTCCCAAGAAAATGACTACATGAGTCATTATTCAGAGTAAATACACAAAATATGTTAGTATGTTGTTTCCAAGACTAGCAATTATACGAAGAACGAAAGTAGCTTAATTTAACCGTTTGAGAAACTGAGCAACACGCTTCTTCCAGTTCAAGTTTTCATCAGTATGTAGACCGAAAAATCTGAAGCATTCTACCCCGTTTTCCGACTCCTGTTCTTGTGCCACGCCTATTGTTGATATTACTCTGTTTATTGTACAGAACTGAATATAGTGTATTTTCCCAAAAATTTAAGGAGAGTCCAATTTCCGAAAATCAGTTAATAACTCTTAGAAAAACATAATTAACAATGTCTTCTGTTGCTTTCCCTTTAATGGCATTTCTTAAAACACAAGCAACATCTCCAAAAACGTACAAATTTTGCGATCAACTTTGATTCAACAAGGAACTGTTGTGCACAGGGACCGTACACTACAAGGAAGGAGAGAAAAACAGCATTCAGTCGCATTTCCATTACTTTTCTTACTTTTGCATATGCGAAGCGCCGGCCGCGGTGGGCGAGCGGTTCTAGGCTCTTCAATACGGAACCGCCCCACCGTTCGAATCCTGCCTCGGGCATGGATGTGTGTCAAGTCCTTAGGTTAGTTAGGTTTAAGTAGATCTACGTTCTAGGGGACTGACGACCTCAGATATTAAGTCCCATAGTGCTCAGAACCATTTGAACCATATGTGAAGACGGCTACTTAGAGCCGAAATCTACATATGCAACAGTAGTAAAACTAATGGGTCGCGAATGGTTGCCGTGTGTCTCTTCTTCCTGAAATTCTGTGATCATCCCATTTCATTCCTACAAAACCTGTTGCATCCAAGTATTTGTATGTGTTGACAGATTCCAATTAAGACTCGTTGATATTTTAGTTATAAAATATTACAGTGTTTTCTTTTTGCGAAGCGCATAATTTTGCATTCTTAGCACTTGAAGAAAGTGTCCAGGAGTTGCAACACTCTGAAATTCTGTCAAGATTAGACTAAATATCTGTGGACCGTATTTCTGGCAGCTCTTATTGTAAAGAACTACACCATCTACAAAAAGACTGAGGTTACCGTTAATATTTTCTGCACTGTCATTGATATTCAACATGAACAGCAAGGGCAGCATCACACTTTGCTGGGGAACAGGGTGTCCCAGGAGGAATGGTCAATATTCAGGGATGTTTCAGGAACGATCGTTTGAAGCGAAAAACTTCATACAGGCATATGCCCTATTCCAAATGATTTTCGAGACAGAACACATTTAATGTACATCGTTATTTATTTTCTGTATTCTTCAATAAATTGCCAGCTTCACTCATGTACAACAGTTAGTAAATATAACATTATTAGTATCAACTCAAAAATATGTTTTTTAGCACATACATCTCAAAGTATTATCGTACACGTAACATCGCAGCTGATCTACGGTGTACAATCAGTGTTCGAGTATCCCAGCGCCAACTTCAATGCATTTGTTCACTCTTGGAGAAGATTTTGTGTTGCCTGTCACTGCCTCAGCATGTTCCCAAATAAGGGTAGCAGTGTCCATGATGGGACCATGCGGTTCATCTCTCGTACTTATCTTTCGCTTGTACATCTGAGACTTCATCAAATCTCAAAGTCAAAAATCTAATGACGTAATACCTGGCGATCTTAGTGGCCAGTTAATTGGACTACTGCGACCAAACCAGCGACTAGCGAAGTGCGGCTGAAAAGTTTTCTCATACGTCTGGTAAAATGTAGAGGGTCTCCATAATGCTGGAAGTACATTGCAGTCCGTGTGTGTAAGAGAATGCTGTCAAGCTTTCAACATGCAAATCATTCTGCCTTGTTATTTGCTCTTCTAAAATGAGTGAACCTATCAGCATGTTGCCCAAAGTGTCACATCAAGCAGTGATCGTAAAAAGAACTTGTAAATTGGTTTCCGCTGTTGCATGCAGATTTTCCTGCGGCCATCGATAATTATTGAGTGTGTTGTTGATTACATTCGATATAAACGTGTCTACATGAGCAAGAAGTATTAATGGAAGCAAATGACGATTGTCATGTAATCAGTGACAAAATTTTATTACGATGGTATTGTTGTTATTATGAAGATTGTGAAAAGGAAGTGTGGAAAATGAGTAAAACTAACCAGCGAGGGCGAGGCCACAGGCACTTGCGACAGCGGCGCTTCCCAGGGGAGTGATACGCCAGAAGGCGACCTGGCTGCTCTTTGCTCTGCGGTTATGGAGGCGGTTTTGCGTTGGTCTGAACCCATGCCCCTCAGGCGATAGAGGGGGGCTGACGTTGTGACGTCGAGTCCCTCCCTGGGTCTCATCATTTGCGGCAGCAGACAGGAGCAGCAAGCCAGCAAGACTATGACGCCAAGTCTCACAAAGGACCGAGTGTGGCGGCAGACACAGCCTGGTCTCGAACCATAGGCTGCTGCTGGCGCTGCCCAGCCGTCTGATTGGCCAGGGTGCTCCAGCATTGTAGTGCGGCTACTCAGCAATTACCAAGTCCCTGACTCAAATTCAGCCTCATTTATACTCCATTACTGCCCATTTGTTCCTCTAAAACCTGGTGTCTAGTCACACTGCCCATAACAGAGAGACCTGCTTCAGTGCAGTGGCAACGACCCAATTGCTACATCATTATGAATTACCTAGAAGAAAACTGTCTATTGACACACAGTCAACATGGGTTTGGAAAAGATCGTTCCTGTGAAACACAACTAGCTCTTAACTCACAAGAAGTGCTTAGTGCTATTGACAAGGGATTTCAGATCGATTCCATATTTCTGGATTTCTGCAAAGTTTTATACACTGTACCGCACAAGCGGCTTGTAGTGAGATTACGTGCTTATGGAATATCGTCTCAGTTATGTGACTGGATTTGTGATTTCCTGTCAGAGAGGACAGGAAAGGCATCGGGTAAAACAGATGTGATTTCTTGCGTTCGTCAATGTAGTGTTATAGGGCCTTTGCTGTTCCTTGCCTATATAAACGATTTGGGAGACAACCTCGGCAGCCGTCTTAAGTTGTTTGCAGATGACGCTGTCGTTTATCGACTAATAAAGTCATCATAAGATCAAAACAAATTGCAAAACTATTTAGAAAAAATATCTGAATTGTGCGAAAATTGGCGGTTGACCCTAAATAACGAAAAGTGTTAGGTCATCCACATGAGTGATAAAAGGAATTGGGTTACACCATAATTCTGTCTAACCTAAAAGCCATATTCAACTAAAAGCCTAGGTATTACAATTACGAACAACTTAAACTGGAAGGAACACTTAGAAAATGTTGTGGGGATGGCTACCCAAAGACTACGTTTTATTGGAAATACACTTCGAAAATGTAACAGAACTACTAAGGAGACTGCCTACACTACGCTTGTCCGTCGTCTTTTAAAATACTGCTGCACAGTGTGGGATCCTTACCTTATAGGACTGACGGAGTACATCGAAAAATTTCAAAGAAGGGCAGCGCGTTTTGTACTATCGCAAAATTTGGGAAAGAGTGTCACAGAAATGATACAGAATTTTGGCTGGACAAAATTAAAAGACAGGCGTTTTTCGTAGCGACGGAATCTTCTCATGAAATTCCAATCACCAACTTCCTCCACCGAATGCGAAAATATTTTGTTGACACCGATCTACATAGGTAGAAACGACCACCTCGGTAAAATAAGGGAAATCAGAGCTCGTACGGAAAGATATAGGTGTTTGTTCTTTACACACGCTACACGAGATTGGAATAATAGAGTTGTGCAGGTGGTTCGATTAGCCCTCTGCCAGGCACTTCAATGTTATTTGCAGAGTATGCTTGTAGATGTAGATGTAGACGTAGATGTAGATTCTTTGCCGCGTGGGACAGTTTACCATTGTGCTAAGCTATTCTTGCTTCACAACTCACTTACACATCTATTATTCAGAATGTTGTTTGCTTGTGAGATGATCGTGTTACGCCACACGTACGAACAGAAACGTCTTCCAGAACGTTTCAGAATTCAACAGTGGCAGCATCGTGAACATTCGAAACAGTGGTTTATCGTTCCGCGATAACACTACTTGCGTTGGTTGGCACCCCACGATTGTCACGTGATATGGAATTAATGCGTTTAGTAGATTCCTATTCAGCGACATGAGGGATCGCAACAATCACATATGTCTGGAGCCCGTGGGACATGCATATTCATTCAGCTGTGCAGGATCACAAAGAAAAGTTACATGCCAAGAACCAGGAAATGGGTTTGCTTACTACACGACAAGTATCCACGCGGAGAGTGAGGTGACGTCTCGAGCACTACGGACTATCAGTGCAGAAACCATTGCTGTTGCAACCTTTGACACTGCAGCAGAGGGAGGTGTGGTGACAACCTTGGACACAGGAGTGGCGTCATGACACTCTTTCTGCGTATACCATCATGGTTTTTCAGCTTTCCAGTCATTATCATAGATGCTCCAATACATGGCATCATGCTATTCAGGCCAATGTGTACAGGAAATGTCTACTTCCGGTTCTCACAGCCGGTAACTTGGTCAGCAGCCGTTACATTTAAGACTCCTTAGGCCCAAAGATGTATCCTTACATCTGAGGTCTCCAAAACGTTATGTTTCAGCAACACGCTGCAAGACCGCATGTAACTACACTGTGCAAACCAATCTCTATACAGAGGGTGTACAACTGTAGTCCTGGTCAAAACGTTCTCCAGATCTCTCGCCCATTGAATACATTTGGTCACGGGTTGCCAAGAGACTAGGCTTCTTGCACTTGACACTACTATTGGCATGTAACTGAAACAGCATAGCGTGCTGCACCAATACCTCTCATACAAGCTCAGTGCAACTCAATGCTCAGACAAATTGGAGCCATCGTTGCTGCCAGAACTGACCACCTAACAAAAGCCTGAATGACCACCTTTTGCAGTGTGAGATGTGCAGAAGGAGTCAGTGAGGTTCTAGGGGCACAGAGAGGGATGTGGGGTCATGCCGACTCCATGGCCATTGCCAGCTGAGCTAAGTTTCTCGGTTGAGGCTCCCTGGTGGGATCGAGCTAGTCTCACAGATTCTCAACTAGGTTCAATAAAGGGTGGTTGGTAGCCAGGGGAGAACAGTATACTCGAAACATGCACATACACTTCAAGCTATTTGACATGATGCTTTGTCCTGCCGGTAGGTGGCATCATTTCAAGAAAAACAAAATTCATGTAAGGGACATATGGAATTAAGTACTTTGTTGAAATATTCTGGCTCCAGAATGATGACATTATCCAGGTAATGCCATTAAAACGTTGCCCAGATCATAACGCTCCCTCCTGGTTGCAGAGTGTTTCCTTTCAGACATTCCTATGGAACATAATACGTGATTCATCTGAAAAGGACAGCTGTCGAGACACTCAGTGGCCGCCAGTTGAGGTATTGGCGTGCAAAGTTCAGCCTTTGTCGCCGATGAATAGCCGTCAGCATGGGTGCATCAACCATAGACCTGCAGCATGGCTCATACACAGCGAAGTTCACTGAGCGATCGCAGAGGAGACACTGTTGATACCTCCTTGGGTCATTTAGGTGGTCAATTGCTTAACAGCTGCACGTCTATTCCCACATACACATCTCCGCAGCCGTCGTTCACCTCTGTTAGCTATGGCCCGAGGTGCACCACCGTTGCCTCAATGCAGGTTTTGAGTGCATGGTATACTGCAACCACAGTGGCACATGAACAGTTTACAAAAATAGCCATTTCGGAAATACTTCCACCATTGGTCCGAAAGTCAATGATCATGTCCTTTTGGGCATAATATAAATCACTCCATTTCCGCATTACGATAACGACTGCATTGTTTTCCGCATCCCCCCGACACTGCTGGTGGTGTCACCTGTCACCTTAAATCTTTGAGTGGTTAGTGCATGTTGACATCGAACATAGTCAGTGGCCAAATTAATGTTACTGGACTGAGCAAAATTTTGGAACCTATATGCTTCCAAATCACCTACAGATTTATCCGCGTATTCTCTCTACTACACTGTATAAGCACTATGAGTAAAATGTCATTATTTTCTATCCTTCCAATTGAGCAGTTTCAATGACGAGTAATGTATTTTCGATCGTTCTTACACTGAGCTACAAGGGTGTCATCAACTATTACCACTGGCGGATTCTGATTTCTATTCCAAAACGATGTTTGCATACATCTCCACAGCTGTCAGGTGTTGCAAGTATGAAGCAAGTAATGGTTTCCCACGAATTAGCATTTCAGCACGTAACGTGTCATCTAGCACTGCAGCTATTTCCTCGCTAGTGGAAGTGGAGCGTTCTGGTTTTGCAAAGATATAAATTATAGAACGAAAACTAATTTTCGATGAGAGAAGAGCAGTAGAAAGAAAGAAGGAAATTTCAACAGCCCATCATTCTGTTTTGCACAGCGTGGTCACCAAAGATATTAACTAAACAAAGAAACTAGTCTTCGTACAACGAAGACGATGGAGACAAAACTGAACGTTGGGGCTCAAATCCTCAACGACGACGGTATGATTATCTACCGAATACTTCCTCAGTTGGAGAAGGATGGGGAAGAAATTCGTGTGCGTCTCATTCAAAGAATCGACCTGGAAATTGCTTGAATCGATTCAAGTGAACCATAGACAACCTTAATCTGAGTGGCCAGATCTTTTACTCGAAATCTATTTGTACTGGAAGCAAATCTACTATCTTAGCAGAAATAAATTATTATTAATTTAATGCATCAGACTGAAGAGGTCAAATCTATATTGGCGCTTTGCACACCTATTATCAACAATAATAACTGTTACAACATTTTAAGATACTCAGGGAAACTAGCAGTGAAGTAATTACACAGGCCAAGAACAAACTTTTTTTTTTTATATCTAGGATTTTAGAATTGACTTTAGCCACAGTTGGGGCATTGAATCAAAAAGTGAAATTAGTCTTCCTCTATCCGCTCTTATTTTTTTGATCATTGTTGTTTAACATGCACTTCTACATCAAATGTGCATTTGTAACTCTGGTTTGTGAACTTCTAAATCACATGTACGAGGATTGGTTCCTATAGGTTTGCCCTATTGCTGGTCTGCTTTCTAATTAGTTCCAGGAATATCCACCAGATGGAGTTGCAGGTTACTGTGTGAACTAGGCCATACAGGGCTGAGAGAGAATGACGTCGCTTGATAGTTCAAATAGGAAACATCTCTGTTGTGGTTTTTCGCACTTGTGTTATTGAACAAAAATAATATAAGTTAAAATAGAAGAAGCTGCATAAATCACGTTAATGGTTTTTGCTTCATATGCAGAGAATAAACGCTAAATAGGAAACCGAAAACCTATTATTGTCTTTGTAAAGACTTTTGCAATAACTCAGTAACTCATAGAACTTTTACGATTGTGGACTACCGGGAATCGATAATTTCTGAAACAGAAGGCACTCCGATACCTCTTGGTTGTGGAGACTGGTGTGGTCCCTCTGATACTAATGATGATGACAGTGATGATGCGGTTATGGCATTAATTCGTCAAAGTTTAAACTGGGATGAGTTGATAATTTACCAGATATCTCAAGCGAAACTAACAATGAAGTAATTACACAGGCTAAGAGCAAACAGTTTTTTTTATATCTACTTTTTAGAGTTGATTTTAGCTACAGTTGGGGCGTTGAATCAAGAAGTGAAACCAGTCTTCCTCTATCCGCTCTTATTTTTTTGATCATTGTTGTTTAACATGCACTTCTACATGAAATGTGCATTTGTAACTCTGGTTTTTGCGCTTCTAAATCACATGTATGAGGACTGGTTCCTGTAGGTTTGCCCTACTGCCAGTCTGCTTTCTAATTAGTTCCAGGAATATCCACCAGATGGAGTTGGAGGTTACTGTGTGAGCTCTGGCCGTACAGGGCTGATCAAGGAAGATGTCACATGACAGTTCTGTTAGGAAACACCTATGTAGTAGGTTTTTGCACTTGTGTTGTTGGACAGAAATAATATAAGTTAAAGTGGAAGAAGTTGCGTAAATCACCTTTATGATTTTTGCTTCATATTCAGAGAATAAACGCTGAAAGGAAACGGAATTCCTACTATTGACTTTGTAAAGACTTTTGCAATAAATCTGTAAAACTTGTAGAGAACATTTACGATTGTGGACTACCGGGAAACGAAAACGTTTGAAACAAAAGCCACTCCTATAGCTGTTGTTTGTGAGGACTGGTGTTGTCCCACTGATAGTAATGATGATGACAGTGATTATGAGGTTATGGCATTAATTCCTCAGGGATTAAATTCGGATGAGTTATTAACTCACCAGATATCTCAAGGGAAACTAGCAATGAATGCATTACACAGGCGAAGGACAAACTGTTTTCTTTTGTATCTAGGATTTTAGAATTGATTTTAGCCACGGTTGGGGCGTTGAATCAAAAAGTGAAATCAGTCTTCCTCTATCCGCTCTTATTTTTTGATCAGTGTTATTTAACATGCACTTCTACATGAAATTTGCATTTGTAACTCCGGTTTGTGCGCTTCTAAATCACAAGTACGAGGATTGGTTCCTGTAGGTTTGCCCTATTGCCGGTCTGCTTTCTAATTAGGTCCAGGAATATCCACCACATGGAGTTGGAGGTTACTGTATGAGCTCTGGCCGTACAGGGCTGACCGAGGATAATGTCACATGACACTTCTGTTAGGAAACATCTATGTTGTGGTTTTTTGCACTTGTGTTGTTGAACAGAAATAATATAAGTTAAAGTAGAAGAAGTTGCGTAAATCACCTTGATGGTTTTTGCTACATATGCAGAGAATAACCGCTGAAAGGAATCTGAATGCCTATTATTGACTTTGTGAAGACTTTTGCAATAAATCTGTAAAACTTGTACAGAACATCTACGATTGTGGACTACCAGGATATGAAAACGTCTGAAACAAAAGCCACTCCGATACCTGTTGTTTGTGAGGACTGGTGTTGTCCCTCTGATGCTAATGATGATGACAGTGATTAAGCATGGATGGCGTTAATTCCTAAAGGTTTGAAGCGGGATTTGTTAATAACTCATCAAATATCTCAAGTTGTCAAAAGAAGCTTCTGAATTACTGGCTTCCAACAAAAATGTACTGGATCAAGGAACCAAGGTTATCTTTTATTATACAACAGAGAAGGTCTGCTGCCCTTCTTGAAATGGTCCATCTGAGGCAAAATATCCCCGATTAGCAATTCCAATTGTAATAAATCTCTACTGTAACTACGTTATAGTTTTAGTTCAATGGAACGTCATGAGAATAAGACTCTTTCAAGACGTGATTAAACAATTTGTAGAATAAAGGTAAATACACATCTTGTTTCAATGAGAAACGGCAGTATTCGCTTAATTAGGGTATGAATAGGTCCTCAGATTGTTTACTAGCTAGTGAAGATACTATTTCTTTACAATTCTTCTTCATTTACTTCACAATTAGTTTGTCCCTCATAGTAAAATACAATACACAGTTTTTTCTTAGTGTCAACATTTTCCATAGTCAAGAAGACAACTAAAAGGTAGTCTCATCATCAAAACCTCTTTTTACACAGGAGCAGCTCATTTTCACATGACTGCTGATAACAAAAATATTACACACGATGTGTCACATACAAAAGCTAAAAGTCAACTCAGCTGACTACTATGTCCAATCTGATTTGGGATGCATACAGTTCCATATAACACAAAATTGTTGTCCAAAATGTTCTAGAATTTCCTTTGTCAAAATAAATATTTTAATGCCATCTGGTTTTACAAACAGTGGCGATTGATGCAAAAATTATACCTTTCTATGGTTAAAAAAATGCTATTTAGAAATGAAATTTCATATATTGTTGAATTAAAATTTAGAAATTCCAAAATACACCACGTCCCAAGATTTGTTTACATATTGCAGGATTAAATTATTATGTCAATCGGAAATTTTCCGGTAAAGTTAGTTACGGTTTTTGAATACACTGAAGATTATTGTCTGATAAACAGTCAATTACGTTTTTCTACAGCTCATATGACATTTGGAAGTTTGTTGCGTACATGTCATATACAAGAAAAACTGTATATATGAAATGAAATCCAATAAAAACCTTTAAGGTTAACAATACTTTTTAAATATAGACTTCTGTAAAGACAAATCAGTAAGATGACCAGTTCTCATAATTTTATGTCTTCATAGTTTTACTCGCACTAAAGAGGTAAATTTGGAAAAGAACAGGCTACTTTTCGTAAACACTTCAAAGTATCACGTACCTATATAAGAGTCGTAAATATCATACTTTACGATCTAAATCGGAATAAATGTTAGACAAATGGATGTGGTATCGTATCTTTTGGTTTTGCCTAGGCTGGTGTCATAACGACTTGTTGTTCCAGGAAGCCCTTCATTTTTCTTTTTTATACTCTCAAGTAGACAATCTCGTGTTTTGCACGAAATTAGTGGACTCCTGAGGAAATGGGTCTTCCTTAATGTTTTCTAGTTGACTTTCTCGTTTCTGTGCACAGCTCAAGGCAAATTTGAAATTTGTACTAATACACAATGGTAACAAATTTAGTTCAATATCACCTGCTCCCTCAAGGGAAGTGAAAGAAGAATATAAAAACCTAGTTTTGATCTTTGAGAAGATTACGTCTCATACATCAATGGATGGTTTGTCTAGACTTATGAATGGTAAACTTTCTTCTTGGTTAGCAAAGTGCTTCTTGTGACTCTGGAATAGCAGAGAAAAAACACATCCCATTTGGGCCTTTTGAGGCAGTGTGTAAAGGTTTTTGATAAGAACGGATCACGCTTTCCATATATAGGGAAAAATGTCTGAGCTGAAAGAGGAAAAATTAAAGCAGAAATATTTGACGATCCACAAATGCCAATGCAAAGGCCCTCGTGATAAAATAAAACGTTATAAACTACACAGAGGGCATCCACCGCATTCACCAAACTTCATCACTAAAACCCAGTGAGGTGACGAAGTGGGACACCGCAGCCACAGTTAGGAGCCCAGCGGTTTGTATCTCAATCAGGCCATCCACATTTAAGTTTCCTGCAGTCCTCCAAGCATAAGCTTAGACTGGAGAATGATGAGAAGGAAACCTAAATGTAAATGCCCTGACTGAGATTCGAACCACTGACCTCCTGACTGTGAGTCCTGTGTCTTCCCACTTCGCCACCTCGCTGGGTTTGAGCTTTCGTCTACGGAGAGGAGTTTTCTCCTACACAGAAATATGGAAGTGATTGCGCATGCGCGCGTGTCTGTTTGTGTGCGCACGCGCGTGTGTGGATGCGTGTGTGTGTGCTCGGCGCAAGGCGGGCTGGTGTGACGGTAGCGGACTACGCGAAGGCGTACCTCCAGGAATGTTAGGACGCTTTGTCGTGTGTCGGATAGCCAGATGCCGGATTTACTACTGTTCCTGTTCCCTTGAACAATGTTATAGCACACAGCCATCTCTGCAGAAGCATAATACAACATGCGGCCTGTAGGACGAACCCCATGAACGAGGAACTTCGTAACTTGGTCATTTCCAACAATAGTCTATAATGACATCTACTGAGCGCGGACACAAATATGGAAAAACCAAAAGTACAACATCTTACCACGCCTAAGGCGGTGTAGGAAAATCGTTGGCATTCTAAACAGATTCTAGTAGTCACAAACTGGCGAAATACAGGTACTGTGCGGTTTTCAGGGGAATCTTATACCATTGTTCCTGAAAAATATTGGGAACTTCAGGTAGTGATGATGGAAGCGTGTAGTGATCACGTACACTTCATTCCCAATTTGACGATGAAGGCAGCATAATGCTGAGATCTGTCACTGTGGTGGCCAGGGGAGATGCGACAACTCAATCTCTTGGTCACAAACCAGTCTTGGACGATGTGAGCTGCGAACAGGAGTAATGTCTTCCTGGAACACAGCATCTATATCTTCATGATTACTTTGCTATTCACAATAAAGTGCGTGGCAGTGGGTTCAATGAACCACTTTCAAGCTGTCTCTCTAGCATTCCACTCACAAACGGCGCACGGATAAAACGAGCACTTAATTTTTCTGTGCAAGCCCTAATATCTCTTATTTTATCGTGATGATCGTTTCTACCTATGTAGGTGGGTGCCAAGAGAATTTCTTCACAATTGAAGGAGAAAACTGGTATTAAAGTTTCATGAGAAGATCCCGTCGCAACGAAGAACGCCTTTGTTTTAACGATTGCCACTCCAATTCACGTATCATGTCTGTGGCACTATCCCACCTACTTGGCGATAATGCAAAACGATCTGCCCTCCTTTGTACTTTTTCGATCTCATCCGCCAGTCCCATCTGATGCGCATCCCGCGCCGCACAGCAATACTCCAGAATAGGGCGGACAAGCGTGGTGTAAGCAGTCTCTTTAGTAGACCTGTCACACATTCTAAGTGTTCTGCCATCGAATCTCAGTCTTTGGTTATCTGTACAAACAACATTATCTATGTGATCGTTCCAATTTATGGTATTTATAATTATAATCCCTAAGCATTTAGTTGAATTTACAGCCTTCAGATTTGTGCGACTTACCGTGAATCGAAATTTTGCGGTTTTATTTAGTACTCATGTGAATAACTTCACACTTTACTTTATTCAGGGTCAATTGCCACTTTTTGCACCATACAGATACCTTATCTAATTTATTTTGCAGTTTGTTTTGGTCATATGATGACTTTAAAAGACGGTAAATAACAGCATCTTCTGCAAGCAATCTAAGACGACTACTGAGATTGTCTCCTTTCTGCTGAAGTTGTTTCCGGCTTTAGCCAGCCAGCTATTTGATATTCAGTGCTGGCTATTTGGGCTTGGAGATCTGGTTCTTTCCCAACACAGCTACAACAATTAACAAGTATAATACCCATCGTTTTTACAACTAACTGACTGTGTTTTACCTACCCCCTTTTAGACGGACGCCCTTTCTGTGGTTCCTTGAGGCCCACTAAACTAAAAAACCACGCAGTCCCTTCCACACAGTCCCCACTACCTGTGTAGCAGCTTCCTGTGTGTAGTGGACTCCTGACCTATTAATCGGAACACGGAAACCCAGCACCTGATGGCGCATGTCAAGAAATCTGCAACCCACACCGTCACAGAACCGCCTGAGCCTCTGATTCAGACCCTCCACCCGGCTGTGCACCAAAGGACCACAGTCCATTCTATCGATGATGCTGCAGGTCACTATTGGAGAACAAATATTGTACCATGTAGTGGATCTGATCAGACAAAACTGACACACAATCCTTGGCAGCAATATGACCTTGTAGAGTAACCATGGTGTCCAAGGAATACCAGGGTATGGCTGACCAAATTATCACCGAACCCTCGCCATGTTTCGCTCTTTGCAGCAAGCAGTCTGTAACATAGGCTTGGAACATGCATGTGGCAGACATTAACTCGGGCAGCAATTGGAAACAGTGTAAAACAAGACTCAGCCAACCAAAGGACTTTCATTCATTGCTCCATATTTAAGGTTTTATGGCTTCAGCACCACATTTTCGTTTTCCACCCACTGCAGTCACTAATGCTTTGTTTTGAAATTCCACATCGGACTGCAGTTCTCTGCTTATGAAGACCCCTTCCTGGCTTTTGGAGCTGACAGTGTACTCGAGTGCGACATTGAGTTCTGCAGTGATTATTATAGCTGTGGTCCTCTTCCTTTTCGTCACACTCCTCTTCAGTGATCATTTGCGACAGTTACTCAACACACACTTTCGTACTCATTGTGACTAAGAGGGCGCGTTTCTGCTCTCTTTGTATTCGGTATAAATCTTTGATACGGTGCCTCATGAAACACGAACCACTTCAGCCACTTGGTAACTGAAGCAAATACCATAAAAATACCAACAATGTGGCCATTTATGAATTCACTTACCTCTGACATAACACACTTACAGCTGCACAGAACGGTCTTCTGACCACGACTGGCACTTGCAACGTATTGAGGGCATTGCACAGGTGCCGTTCGTGATCAAATACAACAGCGCACCCAGCAGGTTTGATAGCATCTGCAGTTATGTTCAAGCATTCTTTGTATTTCTCTCAGTGCTTCCAAGTTTTTGTCCAACACCTGTATATCTACATCCATTGTCGAACCCCTGTGTATCTACATACAGACTCTGCAAACCACTATGAAATGTGTGGTAGAGGGTACATCCAACTGAACTAATTAGGGTTTCTTCTCCTTCCATTCACGTACGGATTTCATGAAAAATTGCCATTTGTATGCCTTTATAGTCGCTGGAATTAACCTAATCCTGTCCTCTCGATTGCTGTAGAGGAGTTGTAGTATACTCTAAAATTGGTCTACTAAAACTGGTTCCTGACACTTTGTATGTAGATGTCTGCCAAGCCAGTTTCTCCAGAATTTCCGTGACACTGTCCTGTAGATCAGACAAACCTGTGATCGTTGCTGTGTCATTTCTCTGTATACGTTCAGTGCTCTTGTTCGTCCTATTTGGAAAAGATCACACACACTAGTGCAATATTCTAGGAAGGGTCGTATGAGTGTTTTGTAAGTAGTCTCCTTTGAAGACTGAGTACATCCTAGTATTCTACTTATGAAACGAATTCTGCGATCTGCTTTGCCTACGGAAAAATGATATGCAATTATTCAGTTTACAGGGTACGTATATATGACGACTGTTTACATTAATGAACACATTTTTTGTCCTATTATCGCTCAACTACATTTAAAAATATTTTCTTTCTCAGGCTACCGGCATTTAAAGATAAGTTCGTCCATGAAGTAGAACTGGGTTGTCCACGGAAAATGATTCTCATATATATATATATATATATATATATATATATATATATATATATATATATATATATATATATATATAAATCTTGCTGCGCTACCTGCCAGACATTACGTTATTGTGCAAATGGTTGTTGTAACTGCGACGGGAAAGGTCGTGGGGTTGAAGTGACGGAAAGTGCGGCGGGACCCGCGGAGCAGCCCGCGAACAACAGTACAACGGGAGAGGACGGAAACGACCAACGAAGGACAGAACAAACAACAACGAGATCGAAACAACGGAGTCAGCAGGAAACCTTACAACCACGTCCACTCGTACACGGAACAAGAAAGTAAGTAACTAAGCTGTGTCCACAGACGTACGAAAGATCAGACTCGTTGGCTGAGTGAGAGGCAGGCGCTTAAATACTCTATCAGGGCAACACCGACTCTAAAGGAAGGACTCGGCGCTTGTTCGTGACGTCACGTCAGCTAGGCACGGCGAACGCCATGTCTGTTGCAGGCATACTCATAATGGTGGTGTCTCCCTCTCTGACACAGGAATATGTGAAACTATTGGCGGTAGTTTACCAACACACATTGGTCTGAGAGATTTCTGCAATCAATTAATTCTGCAATTCATTACATTTCTTAACAAATAGTGTACTACTGAATTTAAATTTCCACCTGTTTTAAGGATTGACATACAAAAACAACTTCATGGTCTAGCAGCAACAGAATTCGTGCTTTTTTACCTTATTTGTAAATCTGAGGAAGTTACGTTTGTACTGGGTTGCTTTGACAACAAACTGTGAACATGTTGGTACTCTTCTTAGGTATCTTGGTTGACTATGGGGTGAGGAGCACTGAATGTTAACGAA
This sequence comes from Schistocerca piceifrons, assembly GCF_021461385.2. Classification (NCBI taxonomy): domain Eukaryota; kingdom Metazoa; phylum Arthropoda; class Insecta; order Orthoptera; family Acrididae; genus Schistocerca; species Schistocerca piceifrons. Next base: position 226,086,738 of record NC_060149.1, read on the forward strand.
ATATCTTGCGATTGTACACGTTGGGAGAGGGGGTGGGAGACAGAAGAAGAGGCAAAAGAGAGATACTTGTTTTATCAAATAATTTTTTTATCCTATAAAGTTTCTCCTATCAGTTGCAAGACGGGAATATTTATCTTTTCTAATGTGCATGTTTAAAAAAGTTTAAGCTCAGCAGTATTTTCGATGTATGAAGCTATTTCATTTCCTGTTTAGAATTCCTTTCGTTGAAAACGACTGTAATCTAATGACTAGCAACAGTTGGACATTTACACATGTAAATTAGTTCACATTTCCAGTGATGATGTCAAACGAAAATAAATAAATAAATAAAAAAACGAGGTAATTGTAAGGGATTTGGGGTAGGTTTCGATAACAAAATGGATCAAGTAAATATAGTTACTTGAGTGTAAAATTTCCGAAGCTTGCAGTGGGACAAAGCATCTTCTCATATTGATCTACGTTTGTTTCGACAAGATTCAGTAATACAGAACTATGATCTTCATTTGTAGCTTTACAATAGTAAGAAAATCTTTCATCTAAATAAAACTGCAGAATCCAAAACAATACCAAACATTTTGTCCAAAAATAAGAGATTTGTAGTGATAAGCACGCCCAGGCGTTTCTGCCTGCAGCAGACCTGGCGTTCGCCGTGCCTATTTGACGTGACGTCACCAACAAGCGCCGAGGCCTTGCTTTGAGTCTGTGTTGATCAGGGGCGCCGCTATTGGGCGCTGCAACCACGTGGCGCCCTCACTCTAAATGCAGGCCATGAGGCGCGCGTCACCACAGCTTATGGCGCGATGGAGAACAAAAGTGGGTGAACTTAACTGTTTGAGAAACTCAGCAGTTCGCTTCTTCCAGTTCAAGTTTTCATCAGTATGTAGACCCAAAAATTTGAAGCATTCTACCCTGTTTACTGACTCCTGTTCTTGTGCCACGTCTATTGTTGATATTACTCTGTTTATTGTGCAGAATTGAATATACTGTATTTTCCCAAAAAATTTAGGAGAGTCCAGTTTCCGAGAATCAGTTAATAACCCTTTGAAAAACATCATTAACAATGTCTTCAGATGCTTTCCCTCTAATGGCATTTCTTAAAACGCAAACATCATCTGCAAAAACCTACCAGTTTTGCGATCAGCTTTGATTCCACAAGGAACTGTTGTGCACAAGGACCGGAGACTACAAGGAAGGAGCCAACCACAGCATTCAGTCGCATTTCTTTTCTTACTCTTGCATATGCGAAGAGCCGGCCGCGGTGGCCGAGCGGTTTTAGACGCTTCAGTCCGGAACCGCGCGACTGCTACGTTCGCAGGTTCGAATCCTGCCTCGGGCATGGATGTGTGTGATGTCCTTAGGTTAGTTAGGTTTAAGTAGTTCTAAGTTCTAGGGGACTGATGACCACAGATGTTAAGTCCCATAGTGCTCAGAGCCATTTGAACCATATGTGAAGACGGCTACTTAGAGCCGAAATCTAGATATGCAACAGTAGTAAAACTAATGGGTCGCGAATGATTGCCGTGTGTCTCTTCTTCCTTAAATTCTGCGATCATCCCGTTTCATTCCTTCAAAACCTGTTACATCCGAGTATTTGTATGTGTTGACAGATTCTGTTGTGGTTGGCAGGAGAGCCAACACCGTGTTACTAGAGGAGGCCGAAAGGCACGCGTTTTAGCTCACGCAGGCAGGCGTGAGGTCTGGAACAGGACAAGGAAATTAGACTTTAGAAAAACGGACGTAGCTGGTGGAATACTTAACTTTAATCCATTAATGATGAACGTCGCTCTTGACGGTACATGATTCACAATATCAATAGTAACTGAATATGGCGCCTTGCTAGGTCGTAGCAAATGACGTAGCTGAAGGCTATGGTAAACTATCGTCTCGGCAAATAAGAGCGTATTTTGTCAGTGAACCATCGCTAGCGAAGTCGGTTGTACAACTGGGCGAGTGCTAGGAAGTCTGTCTAGACCTGCCGTGTGGCGGCGCACGGTCTGCAATCACTGATAGTGGCGACACTCGGGTCCGACGTATACTAACGGACCGTGGCCGATTTAAAGGCTACCACCTAGTAAGTGTGGTGTCTGGCGATGACACCACAGACTCCAATTAAGGCTCGTTGATATTTTAGTTATAAAATACTACAACGTTTTCTTTTTGCGAAGTGCATAATTTTGCATTCTTAGCACTTGAAGAAAGTGTCCAGGTGTTGCATCACTCTGAAATTCTATCAAGATTAGACTAAATATCTGTGGACCGTATTTCAGGCAGCTCTTATTCTAAATAACTACACCATCTACAAAAAATCTGAGGTTACCGTTAATATTTTCTGCACTGTCATTAATATTCAACATGAACAGCAAGGGCTCCAACACACATTCCTGGCAAACATGGTGTCCCAGGAGGAATGGTCAATATTAAGGGACATCACAGGAACGATCATTTGAAGCAAAAAACTTCATACAGGCACATGCCCTATTCCGAATGATTTTCGAGACAGAACACATTTAATGTACATCGTTATTTCAAATGGTTCAAATGGCTCTGAGCACTATGCGACTTAACTTCTGAGGTCATCAGTCGCCTAGAACTTAGAACTAATTAAACCTAACTAACCTAAGGACATCACACACATCCATGCCCGAGGCAGGATTCGAACCTGCGACCGTAGCGGTCACGCGGTTCCAGACTGAAGCGCCTTTAACCGCACGGCCACACCGGCCGGTATCGTTATTTATTTTCTGTATTCTTCGATAAATTGCCAGCTTCACTCATTTACAACAATTAGTAAATATATCATTATTAGTTTAACAAACTATCAGCTCAAAAATATGATTTTTAGCACATTCATCTCAAAGTATTATCGTACACGTCACATCACAGCTGATGTACGGTGTACAATCAGTGTTGGAGTATCCCAGCGCCAATTTCAATGCGCCGGCCGCGGTGACCAAGCGGTTCTAGGCGCTTCACTCCGGAACCGTACGACTGCTACGGTCGCAGGTTCGAATCCTGCCTCGGGCATGGATGTGTGTGATGTCCTCAGGTTAGTTAGTTTTAAGTAGTTCTAAGCTCTAGGGGACTGATGACCTCAGGTGTTAAGTCCCATGTTCCCTAATGAGGGTAGCAGTGTCCATGATGCGACCATGCGGTTCATCTCTCGTACATATCATTCGCTTGTACATCTGAGACTTCACCCAACTTAAAAGTCAAAAATCTAATGATGTGTAACCTGGCGATCTTATTGGCCAGTTAATTGGACTACTACGACCAAACCAGCGACTAGGGAAGAGCGGCTGAGACGTTTTCTCGTACGTCTGGTAAAATGAAGAGGGTCTCCATAATGCTGGAAGTACATTGCAGTTCCTGAGGCCAAGAGAACGCTCTCAAGCTTTTAACATGCAAATCATTCCGTCTTGTTATTCGCTCTTCTAAACTGATTGAACCAATCAGCATTTAACCGATCGCGTCACACCAGTGATCGTAAAAAGAACTTGTAAATTGGGTTCCACTGTAGCGTGCAGATTTTCCTGCGGCCACTGATAATTATTGTGTGTGTTATTGATTACGTTCCATATAAACGTGTCTACATGAGAAAAAAGTAATAATGGAAGCAAATGACGATTGTCATGTACCCTGTGACAAAATTTAATTACGATGCTATTGTCGGTATTATGAAGATTGTGAAAAGGTAGTATATAGAATGGGTAAAAGTAACCAGCGAGGGCGAGGCCACAGGCAGCTGCGACAGCGGCGCTTCCCAGGGGAGTGACACGCCAGAAGGCGACCTGGCTGCTCTTTGCTCTGCGGTTGTGGAGGCAGTTTTGCGTTGGTGTTAACCCATGCCCGTCAGACAGGCGATAGACCTGGGCTGACGATGTGACGTCGAGTCCCTTCCTGGGTCTCATCATTTGCGGCAGCATACAGGAACAGCAAGCCAGCAGGGCTATGACGCCAAGTCTCAGAAAGGAGCCAGTGTGGTGGCAGACACAGCCTGGTCTCGAACCATAGGCTGCTGCTGGCGCTGCCCAATCGTCTGATTGGCCAGTGGTGCTCCAGCATTGTAGTGCGGCTACTCAGCAATTACCAAGTCCCTGACTCGAATAACGTCCTATCCTCAAATTCAGCCTCATTTATACTCCATTACTCCCCATTTGTTCCTCTAAAACCTGATGTCTAGTCACACTGCCCGTAACAGAGAGACCTGCTTCAGTGCAGTGGTGACGACCCAATTGCCACTTCATTATGAATTACCTCGAAGAAAACTATCTATTGACACATAGTCAACATGGGTTTAGAAAACAGCGTTCCTGTGAAACACAACTGGCTCTTTATTCACATGAAGTGCTTAGTGCTATTGATAAGGGATTTCAGATCAATTCTATAATTCTGGTTTTCCGGAAAGTTTTAGACACTGTACCGCACAAGCGGCTTGTAGTGTAATTGCGTGTTTAAGGAATATTGTCTCAGTTATGTGACTGGATTTGTGATTTCCTGTCAGAGACGTCACAGTTCGTAGTAATTGACGGAAAGTCATTGAGTAAAACAAATGTGATTTCCCGCGTTCCCCAACGTAGTGTTATAGGTCCTTTGATGTTCCTTATCTATATAAACGATTTGGAAGACAACCTCAGCTGCCGTCTTAACGTCTTTGCAGATGACGCTGTCGTTTATCGAATAATAAAAACATCAGAAGATCAAAACAAATTGAAAAACGATTTAGAAAAAATATCTGAATGGTGCGAAAATTGACAGTTGACCCTAAATAACGAAAAGTGTGAGGTCATCCACATGAGTGCTAAAAGGAATTCGTTAAACTTCGGTTACACTATAAATCTGTCTAATCTAAAAGCCGTAAATTCAACTAAAAGCCTAGGTATTACAGTTACGAACAACTTAAACTGGAAGGAATACGTAGAAAATATTGTCGGGAAGGCTACCAAAAGACTGCGCCTTATTGGCAGGACACTTCGAAAACGTAACGTAACTACTAAGGAGACTGCCTATACTACGCTTGTCCGTCGTCTCTTACAATACTGCTGCGCGGTGTGGGATCCTTACCAGATAGGACTGACGGAGTACATCGAAAAAGTTCAAAGAAGGGCAACACGTTTTGTACTATCGCAAAATATGGGAGAGAGTGTCACAGAAATGATACAGAATTTTGGCTGGACATAATTAAAAGAAAGGCGTTTTTCGTAGAGACGGAATCTTCTCTGTTTCGATTAGCCATCTGCCAGGCACTTAAATGTGATTTGCAGAGTATCCTTGTGGATGTGGATGTAGATTCTTTGCTGTGTGGGACAAATTACCATTGCGCTACGCAACACTTGCTTCACAACTCACTTCCGCATCTATTATTCTGCCTTATTTGTCGACGTAGCTTGGATGATAGCCAGCGCTGTCACTATAATACTCCGTGGAGGCCTCCATGCTACTTTCAGCGCTTACAATAAAGATTTATTACTTTTAGCAGCATTCTGGGTAGTGTCACTACGCAGTGTAGTAGGAGTAATACCACCTATATTTTCGATATATCGGTTTCTCATTCAGAATGTTGTTTGCTTGTGACATGATCGTGTTACGCCTCACGTACGAACTGAAACGTCTACTAGCCCATGTCAGAATTCGACAGTGGCAGCATCGTGAACATTCGAAACTGTGGTTTATCGTTACCCGATATCACTACTTGCGTTGGTTGGCATCCCACGATTGTCACGCAGATATGGAATTAATGTGTTGAGTAGATTTTTATTCAGCGACATGAGGGATTGCAACAATCACATATGTCTCGATCCCGTGGGACTTGCATATTCATTCATCTGTGCAGGATCACAAAGTAAAGTTGCATGCCAAGAACCAGGAAATGGGTTTGCTTACTACACGACAAGTATCCACGCGGAGAGTGAGATTACGTCTCGAGCACCACAGACTATCAGTGCAGAAACCATTGCTGCTGTAACCCTTGACACAGCAGCAGAGAGAGCTGTGATGACAACCCTGGACACAGGAGTGGCGCCGTGACACTATTTCTGCGTATACCATCATGGTTTTCAGCTTTCCCATCATTGTCATACATGCTCCAATACCTGGCATCGTGCTATTGAAGACCAATGGGTACAGGAAATATCTACTTCTGGTTCTCATAGCCGGTAACTTGGACAGCAGCCGTTACATTTCCGACTCCTTAAGGCCAGTGATATTGCCTTATATTTGAGGTCTCCAACAGCTGTCAGGTGTCAGGTGTCAGGTGTTGCAAGTATGAAGCAAGTAATGGTTTCCCATGAATTAGCATTTCAGCACATAACGTGTCATCTAGCACTGCAGCTGTTTCCTATCTAGTGGAAGTGGAGCGTTCTGGTTTTGCACAGATATTAATTATACAACGAAACTAATTTTCGTTGAGAGACGAGCAGTAGAAAGAAAGAAGGAAAGTTCAATAGCCAATCATTCTGTTTTCCACTGCGTGGTCACCAAAGATAATTAACTAAACAACGAAACTAGTCTTCGTACAACGAAGACGATGGAGACAAAACGGAACGTTGGGGCTCAAATCCTCAATGACGACAGTATGATTATGTACCGAATACTTCCTCAGTGGGAGAAGGATGGGGAAGAAATTCGTCTGCGTCTCATTCAAGGAATCGACCTGGAAATTGCTTGCATCGATTCAAGTGAACCATAGACAACCTTAACCTGAATGGACAGATGATTTACTCGAACTCTATTTCTATTGGAAGGAGATCTACTATCTTAGCAGAAATAAATTATTGTTCATTTAATGCATCAGACGGAGGGAGTCAAATCTATATTGGCGCTTTGCACACCTATTATCAACATTAATAACTGATACGCCATTTTAAGATACTCAAGGAAACTAGCAACGAAGTAATTACACAGGCCAAGAACAAACTGGTTTTTTTATATCTAAGATTTTAGAATTGATTTTAGCCACAGCTGGGGCATTGAATCAAAAAGTGAAATCAGGCACCTTCTATCCGCTGTTATTTTTTGATCATAGTTGTTTAACATGCACTTCTACGTGAAATGTGCATTTGTGACTCTGGTTTGTGCACTTCTAAATCACACGTACGACGATTGATTCCTGTAGGTTTGCCCTATTGCCGGTCTGCTCTCTAATTAGTTCCAGGAATATCCACCAGATGGAGTTGGAGGTTATTGTGTGAGCTCTGGCCATACAGGGCTGACCGAGGATGATGTCACATGACAGTTCACTTAGGAAACATGTATGCTGTAAGTTGCACTTGTGTTGTTGAACAGAAATAATATAAGTTAAAGTAGAAGAAGTTGAGTAAATCACCTTGATGGTTTTTCCTACATATGCAGAGATGAAACGCCGAAAGGAAACCAAAAACCTATAATTGACTTTGTAAAGACTTTTGCAGTAAATCTGTAAAACTTGTACAGAACATTTACAATTGTGGACTATAGGGAAACAAAAACGTCTGAAACAAAGGCCCCTAGGATGCCTGTTTGTTGGGAGGACTGGTGTTGTCCCTCTAATATTAATGACGATGACAGTGATTATGCAGTTATGGCATTAATTCCGTTGGGTTTAAATTGGGATGACTTAATAACGCACTAGAGATTTCAAACCGTCAAAAGAAGCTTCTGAATTACTGGCTTCCAACAAAAATGTACTGGATCAAGGAACCAAAATTACCTTTTAGCATACAATAGAAAAAGTATGCTACCCTTCTTGCTCTTGAAATGGTTCATTAGATGCAAAATATCCCTCATGATATTGAAATAATTGAAATAAATCTCTACTGTAACTACGTAATAGCTTTAGTACAACAGAACGTCAAGAGAAAATACCTCTTCCAAGATGTGATTAAACAATTTGTAGAATAAAGGTAAATACTCATCTTGTTTCAATGAGAAGTGGCAGCATTCGCATAATTTGGGCATGATTAGGTTCTCACATTGTTTACTAGCCTGTGATGATACTATTTCTTAATATTTCTTCTTGATTTATTTCACAATTAGTTTCTCACCCACAGTAAACCATAATACACAGTTTTTTCTTAGTGTCAACTTTTTACCAATCAACATGACAAAAAAATGTAGTCTCATCACCAAAACCTCTTTTTACACAGAAGGAGCCCATTTTCATATGATTGCTGATGAAAACAACATTATGTATGATGTGTCACACACAAAATCTTAAAAGTCACCTCAGCTAACAACTATGTCCAATCTGATTTGGGATGCATACAGTTCTATATAACACAAATTGTTGTCCAAAATGTTCTAGAATTTCTTTGTCAAAATAATTATTACAACGACATCTGTTTTTACAAACAGTGGTGATATATGCAAAAATTGTACCTTTCTACGGTTACAAAAATGCGATTTGCAAATGAAATTTTATATATTCCTGAAATAAAATTTAGAAATTTAAAAATACACCACGTCCCATGATTTGTTTACATATTGCTGTATTAAATTATTATGTCAAGCGGAAATGTTTCTGGTGAAGGTAACTGCAGCTTTTGAATACACTGAAGACTATGGTATGATGAACAATCAATTACGATTTTCTACAGCTCATATAATATTTGGAATTTTGGTGAATACATATGATATACGAAAAAAACTGTATATATGAAATGAAATCTAATAAAAAGCTTTAAAGTTAACGATTATTTTTAAATATATACTTCTGTAAAGGGAAGTCTGTAGGATGACCAGTTTTCGTAATTTTATGTCTTTTTGGCTTAACTCGCACTAAAGAGGTAAATTGGGAAAGAATACTATTACATAAATACTTGAAAGTATCGTCTACCTATATAAGAGTCGTAAATAAACTACTTTACGGTCTAAATCGGAATTTATGTTTAACAAATGGGTGTTTAATCGTATCTTGCCGTTTTGCCCAAGCTGGTGTCGTAACGTCTTGTTGATCCAGGAAGCCCTTCATTTTTGTTTTTTATACTCTAATCTCGTGTTTTCCACGAAATTAGTGGACTCCTGAGAAAATAGGTCTTCCTGAATGTTTTCTAGTTGATTTTCTCGTTTTTGTGCACAGCTCAAGGCAAGTTTGCAGTTTGTACTAATACACAATGGTAACAAATTTAGTTCAGTGTCAGCTGCTCAATCAAGGGAAATGAAAGAAGAACATAAAAACATAGTTTTTATCATTGAGAAGATAAAATCTCGTAAACATCAATAAGTGGTTTGTCTAGATTTATGAATGGTAAACTTTCTCCTTGGTTAGCAAAGTGCTTCTTGTGTCTCTGGAATAGCAGAGACAAAACACATTACTGTGTTAGAGAAAATAATGACCTAAGAGAGAAAACATGTACGGAGGGAAAAAGAATATCATTAACGACCCCTCAGTTGGACGAGAGAAAATTATCTTTCCTCCACTGCATATCAAGTTGGGCCTTTTGATGCGATTTGTAAAGGCTTTTGATAAGAACGGGTCACGCTTTGCATATATAGGGGAAAATGTTTGAGGAGTTGAGTACGGAAAAATTAAAGCGGGAATATTTGACGTTCCACAAATAAGGCAACTCTGCATATGAAAACTGCGGAGGTCCGCTACCAAGGAAGATCGGATATGCACGTGGTGGCAGTTTACTGCTGGAATTTAAAAATGTCATAGAAAAGAAGCTTCCTAAATGTTGAGGGACTAGACGTTTTCATCAGTGACTTTTTTATTTAGTATAGAATAATATTTATATAATACAATAGTAAAACTATTGTTTCATATTTATCCATGGACTCATATTAAAACAGTATAACAAATAAATCACTAAAACTTTGTATTTTAGAATTTTCAGCTCCTTGGTAAATATTAATGAAATGTTTGAATTCAAGGGATCAAATTCTCAGAAAATCAGCTCAAAACACTCCGGTGTTATGCAAATAAATAGCACTTTACACGAATATTAATGCTATCTTTTTCACTCAAGGCTAGTTAATGCAATTATTCTAAGCAACATAAAGGTTGGAGCATTTTAAACATTTCATAGAATTTTTAGCCAGCTCATTGTTACACTGATAATAATCTATGTCTTTCCTCGTGAGTATTAACTGTGGTAATGAAGGTTAGAATTGAACGAACATTGAATCAGAATTATTACAAAGGGTAACTGTCTTACTTGAAAGGGCAGGGTAGAAAGAAAATGGTACCGCCCTAGGTGGCCGTGCGGTTCTAGGCGCTACAGTCTGGAACCGCGCGACCGCTACGGTCGCAGATTCGAATCCTGCTTCGGTCATGGATGTGTGTGTTGTCCTTAGGTTAGTAAGGTTCAAGTAGTTCTGAGTTCTAGTGGACTGATGACCTCAGAAGTTAAGTCCCATAGTGCTCAGACCCATTTGAACCAAAGAAATTGGTCATAACCTTGTTCGAGGAGCCATAACATCCTTTGCATGAAATGAGTTAGAGATACATCAGGAAATGTTAATCTTCCTGAACGAGAGTCCAGCGTTTCCGTGCCTGTGCCACGACGCACATAAAATACAATTTGGACTCCAGATGTGCTGCAGATATTGTTTATTATCTGTTGTTTGATTCTGCTGAAGTAACACGTTTTGGGAAGCACTCGAACATGTTGGGTTGGCTACACCAAAATTGGCTACTCACGTGAACCGGTCAATGCGAAGGCCCTCGTGATAAAATAAAACGTTATAAACTACACAGAGGGCATCCACCGCATTCACCAAATTTCATCACTAAAACCCAGCGAGGTGACGAAGTGGGATGACCCACAAGTCACAGTTAGGAGACCGGTGGTTTGTATCTCAGTCAGTCCATCCACATGTAGGTTTCCTGCAGTCTTCCAAGCATAAGCATAGACTGGATAAAGATGAGAAAGAAACCTAAATGTAAATGCAATTACTGGGATTCGAACCACTGCCCTCCTGACTGTGAGTCCTGGGTCTTCCCACTTCGCCACCTCGCTGGGTTTGTTCTTTTGTCTAAAGAGAGGAGTATTCTCCTACACAGAAATACGGAAGTGATTGCGTATGCGCATGCGCGCGTGTCATTGTGTGTGTGTGTGTGTGTGTGTGTGTGTGTGTGTGTGTGTGTGTGCCTAATGCGGCAAAGGAAAGAAACAGTTTCTAGTCATCAGAGAACGGCGAAATACATGTTCTGTGCGGTTTTCAGGGGAATCTTATACCATTGTCCCTGAAAAATATTGGGAACGTCAGGTAGTGATGATGGAAGTGAGTAGTGATCACGTACACTTCATTCCCAATTTGACGATGAAGGCTCAAAAATGCTGAGATCTGTCACTGTGGTGGCCAGGGGAGATGCGACAACTCAATCTCTTGGTCACAAACCAGTCCTGGACTATGTGAGCCGTGCGAACAGGAACCATGTCTTCCTGGAACACAGCATCTACATCTACATGATTACTCTGCTGTTCATAAGAAAGTGCCTGGCAGAGGGTTCAATGAACCACCTTCAAGCTGTCTCTCTACCGTTCTACTCTCGAACTGAGCGCGGGAAAACGAGCACTTAAATTTTTCTGTGCGATCCCTGATTTCTCTTAATTTATCGTGATGATCATTTTTCCCTATGTAGGTGGGTGCCAAGAGCATGTTTTCACAATCGGAGGAGAAAACTGGTGATTGAAACTTCTTGAGAAGATCCCATCGCAACGGAAAGCGCCTTTGTTTTAACAATTGCCACTCCAATTCACATATCATGTCTGCGGCACTATCTCCCCAACTTCGCGGTAATACAAAACGAGCTGCCCTCCTTTATACTTTTTCGATGTCATCCGCCAGTCCCATCTGATGCGGATCCCACACCGCACAGAAACATTCCAGAATAGGGCGTACAAGCGTGGTGTAAGCAGTCTGTTTAGAAGACCTGTCGCACCTTCTAAGTGTTCTGCCATTGAACCTCAGGCTTTGGTTGGTTCTACCCACAACATTATCTATGTGATCGTTCCAATTTAGGGTATTTGTAATTGCAATCCTTAATTATTTAGTTGAATTTACACCCTTCAGATTTGTGTGACTTCCGCGAAACGAAATTCAGCGGATTTCTTTTAGTACTCATGTTAATAACTTCACATTTTACTTTACTCAGGGTCAATTGCTACTTTTCGCACCATACAGATTCCTTATCTAAATCATTTTGTAATTTATTTTGGTCATCTGATGACTTTAAAACACGGTAAATGACAGCATCATCTGCAAACAATCTAAGACGGCTACTGAGATTGTCTTTTATTTCGGTAATACAGATCAGGAAAAATAGAGGGCCTATAACACTGCCTTGGGGAACGCCGGATGTTATTTCTATTTTACTTGATGTCTTTCCGTCTATTACTACGAACTGTGACCTTTCTGACAGGAAATCACGAATCCAATTGCACAACTGATGCGATATTCCATAGCCACGCAGTTAGGTTAGAAGACGATTGTGAGGAACGGTGTCGAAATCCTTCTGGAAACTTAACAATATGGACTCAATTTGAAATCCCCTGTCGATAGCTCTCATTACTTCATGACTATAAAGAGCTAGTGGTTTCAAAAGAACGATATTTTCTGAATCCGTGCTGACTACGTGTCAAAAATGGTTCAAATAGCACTGAGCACTATGGGACTTAAAAACTGAGATCATCAGTCCCCTAGAACGTAGAACTTCTTACACCTAACTAATCTAAGGACATCACACACATCCATGCCCGAGGCAGGATTCGAACCTGCTACCATAGCGGTCGCGCGGCTCCAGACTTAAGCGCCTACAACCGCTCTTCCACGGCGGCCGGCCCCAATTGATAGTTTAGTCAAATTGTCAAGTATAACCTCTACCCATACTATTTCGCAGGAACTATGTATATCTATTTCACTACAAGGTAAACTACATCTGACAGCAATAAATACTCCACCACCAATTGTATTTAACCTATCCTTTCTGGAAACTGCTAGATCGTTAGAAAAAATTTCTGCTGAACTTGTTTCTGGCTTTAGCCAGCTTTCTGTACCTATAACTATTTGAGCTTCAGTGCTTTGTATTAGGGCTTGGAGCTCTGGTTCTTTCCCAACACAGCTACGACAATTTACAACCACAATACCGATCGTTTCAACATCTAGCTTACTGTGTTTTACCTGCCCCCTTTTAGACGGACGCCCTTTCTGTGGTTCCTTGAGTCCCACTAATCTAAAATAAAGCCCAGTCCCTTCCGCACAGTCCGCGCTACCCGTGTAGCAGCTCTTGCTGTGTATAGTAGACTGCTTACCTATTAAGCGGAACCCGGAAACCCACTACCCGAAGGCGCAAGTCAAGGAATCTGCAGCCTGCACCGTCACAGAACCGCCTGAACCTCTGATTCACACCGTCCACTCGGCTCTGCACCAAAGGACCACAGAGCGGTACATCGACGATGCTGCAGGTCACTATTGGAGAACAAATATTGTACCATGAAATGGATCTGATGATACAAAATTGACACACAATGCTTGCCAGTAATATGACCTTGCAGAATAACCATGCGGTCCAAGGAATACCAGGGTATGGCTGATCGAATCATCACCGAACCCTCGCCATGTTTCGCTCTTTGCAGCAAGCTGTCTGTATCGTAGGCTTGGGACATGCATATGGCAGACATTAACTCGGGCAGAAATTGGAAACAGTGTAAAACAAGACTCAGCCAACCAAATGACTTTTATTCCATTGCTCCATATTTAAGGTTTTGTGGCTTCAGTACCACATTTTCCCGTTACACCCACTGCAGTCGCCAATGCTTGGTTTTGAAATTCCACATTGGCCTGCCGTTCTCTGCTTATGAAGACCCCTTCCTGTTGTTTTGGTGCTGACAGGGTACTTCAGTGCGACATTGAGTTCTGCAGTGACTATTATAGCTGTTGTCCTCTTATTTTTCGTCACAGTTCTCTTCAGTGATCATCAACACGCACTTTCGTTCGCATTGTGACTAAGAGGGCGCGTTTCCGCTATCTTTGTATTCGGTATAAACCTTTGATATGGTGCCTCATGAAACACGAACCACTTCAGCTACTTGGTAACAGAAGCAAATACCACAAAATCACCAACAATCTGTCCATTTATGAATTCACTTACCTCTGACATAACACACTTACAGCTACACAAAACGCTCTTCTGACCACGACTGACACTTGCAACGTATTGAGGGCATTGCACAGGTGCCGTTCCTGATCAAGTACAACAGCGCACCCAGCAGGTTCGGCTAGCATCTGCAGTTATGTTCAAGAATGATTTGCATTTCTCGCAGTGCTTCCATGTCTTTGTCCAACACCCGTATATCTACATCCATTGTCGAACCCCTGTATATCTACATCCATACTCTGCAAACCACTATGAAATGTGTGTTAGAGTGTACTTCCACCCGGCCTGTGTGGCCGAGCGGTTCTAGGCGCTACAGTCTGGAACCGCGCGACCGCTACGGTCGCAGGTTCGAATCTAGCATCGGGCATGGATGTGTGTGACTTCCTTAGGTTAGTTAGGTTTAAGTAGTTCTATGTTCTAGGGGACTGATGACCTCAGAAGTTAAGACCCATAGTGCTCAGAGCCATTTAAACCATTTGGTAGTTCCAACTGAACTAATTAGGGTTTCTTCTCCTTCCATTCACGTACATTCGAGAAAAATGACTGTTTATACGCCTTTATACTCTCTGTAGTTAACTTAATCTTGTCCTCTCGATCCCTGTAGGTGCGTTGTAGTATATTCCAAAATTCGTCAACTAAAACTAGTTCCTGACACCTTGTATGTAGGTGTCTGCCAGTCCAGTTTCTCCAGAATTCCCGTGACACTGTCCTGCAGATCAAACAAACATGTGATCATTGCTGTTGTCTTTCTCTGTATATGTTCAGTACTCTTTTTCGTCCTGTTTGGATAGGATTTACAAAACCATCTACAGGGTTACTCTGCAATTCACACTTAAATGCCTGGCAGAGGTTTCATCGAACCATTTTCATACTACTTCTCTACTATTCCACTCTCGAATGGCGCGGAGAAAAAGGAACACCTAAATCTTTCCGATCGAGCTCTAATTTCTCTTATTTTATTATAATGATCATTTCTCCCTACGTAGGTGGGTGTCAAAAAAAGATTTTAGAGTTCGGAAGAGAAAGTTGGTGATTGAAATTTCGTAAATAGATTTCGCCGCCAAGGAAACCGCCTTTTATTTTCAGTGACTGCCACCCCAACTCGCGTATCGTATCAGTGACACTCTCACCCCTATTACGCGATAACACGAGACGAGCTGCCCTTCTTTGCACATTTTTGATGTCCTCCGTCAATCCCACCTGGTAAGGATCTCACACCACGCAGTAATATTCCAGCAGAGGACGGACAAGTGTAATGTAGGCTGTCTCTTTAGTGGGTTTGTCACATCTTCTAAGTGTTCTGCCAACAAAGCGCAGTCTTTGTTTCGCCTTCCCCACAATATTATCTATGTTGTCTTTCCAATTTAAGTTGCTCGTAGTATTTAGTGGAATTGACAGCCCTTAGATTTGTGCGATTTATCGTATACCCAAAATTTATTGGATTTCTTTTAGTACCCATGTGGATGACCTCGAACTTTTCTCTGTTTAGTGCCAATTGCTACTTTTCGCGCCATACAGAAATTCTCTCTAGATCAATTTGTAATTAGAATTGATCGTCTGATGATTTTACTACGTGGCAAATTACAGCGTCATCTGCAAACAATCTAAGGGTGCTGCTCAGATTATCACCTAGATCATTTATGTAAATCAGGAACAACAGAGGGCCTATGGCACTGCCTTGGGGAACACCAGATATCACTTCTGTTGTACTCGATGATTTACCGTCTATCACTACGGACTGTGACACTAGAGCAATATTCTAGGAAGGGTCGTATGAGTGTTGTGTAAGCAGTCTCCTTTGAAGACTGAGTATATCCTAGTATTCTACCATTGAAACGAATTATGCGATCTGCTTTGCCTACAGAGCAGCAAATGATATGGAATTATTCAGTTTACAGGGTACGTATATATGACCACTACTTACATTAATGAACACATTTATTTTGTCATATTCACTCAACTACATTTAAAAATATTTCCTTTCTCAGGCTACCGGCTTTTAAAGAGAAGTTCGCCCATGTAGTAGAACTGGGTTGTCCAGAGAAAATGATTCCAATTTATATTTAAATCTTGCTGTGCTACCTGTCAGACATAGTACGTTATTGTACAAATGGTCCAAAAAATTTTGCAGGGCATTGAACTCCTTTGTGAACCACTGACTGCTTTAATAATGGGTAATAAAGTACATTTTTTCCTATAGTTTTGTAGGTGTGTAAATCACTATTCGTCTCAAATTGTGATGGATTATTTATGACTAATTTTACTAGCGAATATATGTATTGTGACAATACAGTTAAAATGCGCAGCTCCTTGAAGTAGTACCAACATGACGACCGCGGGTGAACACCACATATTATTCTTACTGCTCGCTTTTGGGCAATCAGTACCTTATTTCAAACTTGTAACTTTCCAATAAAATTATTTCATGAGTCATCGTTCAGAGTAAATACGCAAAATATGTTAGTATGTTGTTTCCAAGACTAGCAATTATACGAAGTACAAAAGTAGCTGAACTTCAGTGTTTGAGAAACTCAGCAATACGCTTCTTCTAGTTCAAGTTTTCATAAGTATGCAGACCCAAAAATTTGGAGTATTCTACCCTGTTTACTGAGTCCTGTTCTTGTGCCGCGTCAATTGTTGATATTATTCTACTCATTGTACAGAACTGAATATAGTGCATTTTCACAAAAATTTATGGAAAGTCCAATTTCACAGAACCAGTTAATAAGCCTTATAAAATCATCATTAACAATGTCTTCTATTGCTTTCCCTTTAATGGCATTTCTTAAAACACAAGCATCATCTGCAAAAACGTACCACTTTTGCGACCAACTTTATTTCCACAAGGAACTGATATGCACAGGAACCGTAGACTACAAGGAAGGAGAGATACACAGCACTCAGTCACATTTGAATAGCTACTATTCCTCTTGCGTATGTGGAGACGGCTACTTAGAGCCGAAATCTAGAAGAGCAAGAGTAGTAAAACTAATGGGTGGCGAATGATTGCCGTGTGTCTGTTCTTCCTTAAATTCTACGATCATCCCGTTTGATACCTACAAAAACTGTTATATCCAAGTATTTTTATGTGTTTACAGATTCCAATTAAGACTCGTTGATATTGTAGTTATAAAATACTACATTGTTTTCTTTTTGCGAAGTGCGTAATTTTGCATTCTTAGCACTTGAAGAAAGTGTCCAGGTGTTGCGTCACTCTGAAATTCCATCAAGATTAGACTGAACATCTGTGGACCGTATTTCAGGCAGATCTTAATTGTAAATAACTACACCATCTACAAAAAGTCTGAGGTTACCGTTAATATTTTCTGCACTGTCATTAATATTCAAGATGAACAGCAGGGGCACCATCACACTTTCCTGGGGAACAGGGTGTCCCAGGAAGAATGGCCAATATTCAGGGATGTTACAGGAACGATTGTTTGAAGCAAAGAACTTCATACAGACATATCTACATCTACATACATATTCCGCAATCTACCATATGGTGCGTGGCGGAGGGTACCTCGTACCACAACTAGCATCTTTTCTCCCTGTTCCACTCCCAAACAGAACGAGGGAAAAATGACTGCCTATATGCCTCTGTATGAGCCCTGATCTCTCTTATCTTATCTTTGTGATCTTTTCGCGAAATGTAAGTTGGCGGCAGTAAAATTGTACTGCAGTCAGCCTCAAATGCCAGTTCTCTATATTTCCTCAGTAGCGATTCACGAAAAGAACGCCTCCTTTCCTCTAGAGACTCCCACCCGAGTTCCTGAAGCATTTCCGTAACACTCACGTGATGATCAAACCTACCAGTAACAAATCTAGCAGCCCGCCTCTGAATTGCTTTTGTGTCCTCCCTCAATCCGACCTGATGGGGATTCCAAACGCTCGAGCAGTACTCAAGAATAGGTCGTATTAGTGTTTTATAAGCGGTCTCCTTTACAGATGAACCACATCTTCCCAAAATTCTATCAATGAACCGAAGACGATTATCCGCCTTCCCTACAACTGCCATTAAATGCTTGTCCCACTTCAATGTACACCCAAATATTTAATCGACGTGACTGTGTCAAGCGCTACACTACTAATGGAGTTTTCAAACACTGCAGGATTCTTTTTCCTATTCATCTGCATTAATTTACATTTATCTATATTTAGAGTTAGCTGCCATTCTTTACACTAATCACAAATCCTGTCCAAGTCATCTTGTATCCTCCTACAGTCACTCAACGACGACACCTTCCCGTACACCACAGCATCATCAGCAAACAGCCGCACATTGCTATTCACCCTATCCAAAAGATCATTTATGTAGATAGAAAACAACGGCGGACCTACCACACTTCCCTGGGGCACTCCAGATGATACCCTCACCTCCGATGAACACTCACCATCGAGGACAACATACTGGGTTCTATTACTTAAGAAGTCTTCGAGCCACTCACATACTTGGGAACCAATGCCATATGCTCGTACCTTAGTTAATAGTCTGCAGTGGGGCACCGAGTCAAACGCTTTCCGGAAGTCAAGGAATATGGCATCCGTCTGGTGCCCTTCATCCATGGTTCGCAGGATATCACGTGAAAAAAGGGCGAGTTGCGTTTCGCAGGAGCGATGCTTTCTAAAGCCGTGCTGATTCATGAACAGCAACTTCTCTGTCTCAAGGAAATTCATTATATTCAAACTGAGAATATGTTCGAGAATCCTGTAACAAACCGATGTTAAGGATATTGGTCTGTAATTTTGAGGATCCATCCCTTCTTATATACAGGCGTCACCTGTGCTTTTTTCCAGTCGCTCGGGACTTAACGTTGGGCAAGAGATTCGCGATAAATGCATGCTAAGTAAGGAGCCAATGCAGTAGAGTACTCTCTGTAAAAACCGAATTGGAATCCCATCAGGACCTGGCGATTTATTTATTTTTACCCCATTCAGCTGCTTCACAACCCCAGGGATGTCTATCACTATGTCCTCCATACGGGAATCTGCACGAGACTCAAACGGCGGTATGTTTGTACGATCCTCCTGCGTGATAGATTTCTCAAATGCTAAATTTAAAATTTCAGCTTTCGTTTTGCTGTCTTCCGTTGCCAGGCCAGACTGATCAGTGAGTGACTGGATGGAAGCCTTCGACCCGCTTACCGATTTTACGTAAGACCAGAATTTCCTTGGGTTTTCAGCAAGATATTTTGCTAAGGTATGACGGTGGTAGTGGTTGAATGCTTCACGCATCGCTCTTTTTACAGCAGCACGAATCTCTACTAACTTTTGCCTGTCCCCATTCTCCCGATCGTTCTTGTATCGCGAGTGCAACTGCCTTTGCTTCCTGAGCATTCTCCGAATTGCGCTGTTAAACCACGGTGGTTTTCCGTCCGTAACCCACTTTTTCGGCATATACTTGTCCAATGCGTGATTTACAATGTGTTTAAAATTTGCCCATAATTCTTCCACGACCATCGTACCGGAAATAAATGAAGTCGATTCATTTACTAAGTGGAATGCTAACAACTGCTTAATTGCTCTTTCTAGTAACAATACCCTCCTAGCCTTCTTGACCTACTTTTTAACTTTCGTAACCATAGTCGTAATGACAACATCATGAGCACTAATCCCTGTCTCGACACTGACACCGTCGATGAGGTCTGGTCTGTTCGTGGCTACCAGATCTAAATTACTTCCATTACGCATTGGCTGTCGATTTAGCTGCTCAAGACACTTTTCGGATAATGTGTTCAAAAGTAATTCACACGACGGCTTGTCTGTACCACCTGTAATGAATCCATAGACATCCCAGTCTATACTAGGTGGGTTGAAGTCGCCTCCGACTAATATAGCATGATTTGGGTACTTCTGCAATACAGAATGTAGACTCCCTTCGAATGATTCTAGAACTGTCACGGTGGAACCTGTTGGCCGGTAATAACACCCCACAATTAACTTTATTTCCCCTAGCCCTGTTAAACGTGTCCAGATAACTTCACAATCACACTCTACTTTGACCTCAGTAGACACAATACTTTTTCCAACTGCAGTGGAGACACCACCTCCTACGGTGTCTAATCTGTCTTTCCGATACACGTTCCAACCCTCACTGAATGTTTCAGAACTTCCTATCTCAGGGTTCAGCCAGGTCTCAGTCCCGAGAATAATTTGCGAGCCACACGCTTTCTGGAGGGCAGTAAATTCAGGAACTTTATTCCGAACACTCTGAAAATTTACTGCTAGTACCTTGATAGCTGAAGTGTCTTTACACTGAGCGCGTCTTGATTTCCCTGCATGCACGTCGACTGGTGAGTGTTCATCAGGACACCTCGCACTACTGCCTAGCCTAAAAACACCCCACGTGCACGCCACAAGTACTCTGCTACCCAAGTAGCCGCTTCCTTTGTGTAGTGCACCCCTGACCTATCTAGGGGCGTCCTGCAATTCCCCACCCAATAGCGCAAGTCTAGTAATCTGCAGCCAAGACCGTCACAGAGTCGACAAAGCCTCTGGTTGAGATCCTCCACTCGGCTCCAAACCAACGTCCCCGATCCGCTCTGGGGACAATGCTGCAAATAGAGAGCTCTGCTTGCACCCCACGTGCGAGGCCAGCGGTCTTCACCATATCCGCCAGCCGCCTGTACGCACTGAGGATCGCCTCGGAACCCAAGCGACAGGCATAATTGGTGCCGACGTGAGCAACTATTTGTAGACGACTGCACCCCGTACGCTCGATAGCTGCCTCCACATCTTGGATGAGGCTCCCCGGCAGACAAACCGAGTACACGTTGGATTTCTATCCAGCCCTGTACACTATTTCCCTAAGGGGCTCCTTCACCCGCCTAACGTTGGAGCTCCCAATAACCAGCAAGCCCTTGCCCCCGTGTGGCTGCTCGGACCCACTGGCAGGATGAACGATCGTTTGAAGCAAAAAACTTCATACAGGCATATGCCGTAATCCGAATGATTTCCGAGACAAAACACAATTAATGTACATCGTTATTTATTTGCTGTATCCTTCAATAAATTGCCAGCTTCACACATGTACGCCTGTACAACAGTTAGTTAAAATAACAATATGCGTTTAGCAAAGTATCAGTTTAAAAATATGTTTTTTAGCACATTCATCTCCAAGTACTATCGTACACGTCACATCACAGCTGATGTACGGTGCACAATCAGTGTTCGAGTATTCCAGCGCCAACTTCAATGCATTTGTTCACTCTTGGAGAACATGTTGTGTTGCTTGTCTGACTACCTCAGCACGTTCCCTAATGAAGGCAGCGGTGTCCATTATGCGCCCACGCAATTTATCTCACGTATTCATCTTTTGCTTGTACATCTCAGACTTCATTCAACCTCAAAATCAAAATGGCGTAAGGTCTGCCTATCTTAGTGGCCAGTTAATTGCACTACCACGACCAAACCAGCGACTAGGGAAGTGCGGCTGAGAAGTTTTCTCATACGTCTGGTAAAATGTAGAGGGTCTCCATAATGCTGGAAGTACATTACAGTCCGTGAGGGTAAGAGAACGCTCTCAAGCTTTGAACATGAAAATCATTCTGTCTTGTTATTCGCTCTTCTAAAATGCGTGAACCTATCAGCATGTTACCGATCGTGTCACACCAAACAGTGATTGTAAAAAGAATTTGTAAATACTTTTCCACTGTAGCGTGCAGATTCTCCAGCGGACACCGATAGTTATTGAGTGTGTCGTTGATTACGTTCCATATAAACGCGTCTACACGAGTAAAAAGTATTAATGGAAGCAAATGACGATTGTCATGTAACCAGAGGCACTTGCGACAGCGGCGCTTCCCAGGGGAGTGAAATGCCAGAAGGAGACCTGGCTGCTCTTTGCTCAGCGGTTGTGCGTGGGTCTCAACCCATGCCCCTCAGGCAGGCGACAGACGGCGGCTGACGGTTTGACGCCGAGTTCCTCCCTGGGTCTCATCATTTGCGGCAGCAGACAGGAACAGCAAGCCAGCAGGGCTAGGACGCCAAGTCTCACAAAGGACCCAGTGTGCCCGCAGACACAGCCTGGTCTCGAACCATAGGCTGCTGCTGGCGCTGCCCAGTCGTCTGATTGGCCAGTGGTGCTCCAGCACTGTAGTGCGGCTACTCAGCAATTACCAAGTCCCTGACTCGAATAACGTCCTATCCTCATTTATACTCCATTACTGCCCATTTGTTCCTCTAAAACCTGGTGCCTAGTCACACTGCCCATAAGAGAGAGACTGCTTCAGTGCAGTGGCAACGACCCAATTGCTACTTCATAATGAATTACCTCGAAGAAAACTGTCTATTGACACACAGTCAACATGGGTTTAGAAAAGATCGCTCCTGTGAAACACAACTAGCTCTTTATTCAAATGAAGTGCATAGTGCTATTGACAAGGGATTTCAGATCGATTACATATTTCTGGTTTTCCGAAAAGTTTTAGACACTGGACCGCACAAGAGGTTTGTAGTAAAATTGCATGCTTATGGAATATCGTCTCAGATATGTGACTGGATTTGAGATTTCCTGTCAGAGAGGTCACAGTTCGTTGTAATTTACGGAAAGTCATCGAGTAAAACAGATCTGATTTCTCGTGTTCCCCGAGGTAGTGTTATAGGCCCTTTGCTGTTCCTTATCTATATAAACGATTTGGCAGACAACTTGAGCAGCCATCTTACGTTGTTTGCAGATGACACTGTCGTTTATGGACTAATAAAGTCATCAGAAGATCAAAACAAATTGCAAAACGATTAAAAAAAAATATCTGAATGGTGAGAAAATTGGCAGTTAACCCTAAATAACGAAAAGTGTGAGGTCATCCACATGAGTCTTAAAAGGAATTCGTTAAACTTTGGTTTACAATAAATCTGTCTAATCTAAAAGCCGTAAATTCAACTAAAAGCCTAGGTATTACAATTACGAACAACTTAAACTGGAGGGAACACATAGAAAATGTTGTGGGGAAGGGTACCCAAAGACGGCGTTTTATTGGCGGGACACTTAGAAAATGTAGCAGAACTACTACGAATGTCCGTCGTCTTTTAGAATACTGCTGCGCGGTGTGGGATCCTTACCAGAAAGGACTGACGGAGTACACCGAAAAAGATCAAAAAAAGGGAATACGTTTTGTATTATCGCAAAATATGGGACATGTTCCACTTACACGAGGATCTCCTCAGCACGGATCTATCAAACGAAAAAATTATCTAATCTATTGAAAAGAGTGTCACAGTAATGATACAGAATTTTGGCTGGACAAAATTAAAAGAAAGGCGTTTTTCGTAGCGACGGAATCTTCTCACGAAATTACAATCACCAACTTTTTCCTCCGAATGTGAAAATATTTTGTTGACGCCGACCTACATAGGGAGAAACGAACACCCCGATAAAATAAGGGAAATCAGAGCTCGTACGGTAAAATATAGGTGTTTGTTCGTACCGCACGCTATACGAGATTGGAATAATAGAGAATTGTGATGGTGGTTAGATTAGCCCTCTGCCAGGCACTAAAATGTGATTTGCAGAGTATCCTCATAGATGTAGATGTAGATTCATTGCTGCGTGGGGCAATTTACCATTGCGCTAAGCTATACTTGCTTCACAACTCACTTACGCATCTATTATTCTGCCTTATTTGTCGACGTACCATGGCTGATGGCCAGCGCTGTCACTATAATACTCCGTGGTGGCCTCCATGCTACTTTCAGCGCTTACAATAAAGATTTATTACTTTTAGCAGAATTCTGGGTAGTGTCACTACGGAGTGTAGTAGGAGTAATACCACCTATATTTTCGATATATCGGTTTCTCATTCAGAATGTTGTTTGCTTGTGACATGATCGTGTTACGCCTCACGTACGAACTGAAACGTCTACTAGCCCATGTCAGAATTCGACAGTGGCAGCATCGTGAACATTCGAAACAGTGGTTTATCGTTCCGCGATGTCACTACTTGCGTTGGTTGGCATCCCACGATTGTCACGTGATATGGAATTAATGCGATCAGTAGATTCCTATTCAGCGACATGAGCGATTGCAACAATCACATATGTCTGGAGCCCGTGGGACATGCATATTCATTCAGCTGTGCAGGATCACAAAGTAAAGTTACATGCCAAGAACCTGGAAATGCGTTTGCTTACTACACAACAAGTATCGACGCGGAGAGTGAGGTGACGTCAGTGCAGAAACCATTGCTGCTGCAACCCTTGACATTGCAGCAGAGGGAGGCAAGGTGACAACCCTGGACACAGGTGTGGCGCCATGACACTCTTTCTGCGTATACCATCATGGTTTTTCAGCTTTCCCATCGCTATCATACATGCTCCAATACCTGGTATCATGCTATTCAGGGCCAATGCGTACAGGAAATGTCTACTTCTGGTTCTCATAGCCGGTAACTTGGACAGCAGCCCCTCCATTTCCGATTCCATAAGGCCAGTGATATTACCAATTATTTGAGGTCACCAAAACGTTATGTTTCAGCAACACGATGCAAGACCGCATGTAACCACACTGTCCAAACCTACCTCTATACGGAGGGTGTACATCTGTAGTCCTCGCCAACACGTTCTCCAGATCTCTCGCCCATTGAATACGTTTGGTCACGGGACTACGATGCTTGCACTTGACACTTCGATTGGCATGTAACTGAAGCAGCATAGCGTGCTGCACCCATACCTCTCATACAAGCTCAGTTCAACTCAATGCTCAGCCAAACTGGAGCCATTGTTGCTGCCAGAACTGGCAATTCTGTGTACTGCTTGGGCCACTCTTATTAATGTGACCACCCGACAAAAGTCTGAATGACCACCTTTTGCAGTGTGAGATGTGCAGAAGTAGTCAGTAAGGTTCTAGGGGTTCAGAGAGGGATGTGGAGTCATGCCGACCCCACCACCATTGCCAGCTGATCTACGTTTCTCAGTTGAGGCTCCATGGTGGGATCGAGCTAGTCTCACAGATTCTCAACCAGGTTCAATCGAGGGAGGTTGACAGCCAGGGGAGAACAGTGTAGTCATCCTGGTGCTCCTCGAAACACGCAACACATACATTGCAACCTATGTGACATGATGCTTTGTCCTGCCGGTCGGTGGCATCGTGTCAAGGAAAAACCAAATTCATATAGGAGACAGATGGATATAAGTATTTTGTTGAAATATTGTGCCTCCAGAATGATGAGATTACCCAGGGAATGCCACTGAAAACATGCCCAGATCATAACGCTCTCTCCTGGTTGCAGGGTGTTTCCTTTCAGACATTCCTATGGAACATAATACGTAATTCATCTGAAAAGGACAGCTGTCGAGACACTCAGTGGCCGTCAGTTGAAGTATTGGCGTGCAAATTACAGCCTTTGCCTCCGATGAATAGCAGTCAGCATGGGTGCATGAACCAAACACCTGCTCCAGGGCTCATACACAACGAAGTTCGCTGAACAGTAGTTGAGGAGACACTTTTGCTACCTTCTTGGGTCGTACTTTAACCACAGTTGCACATAAATACTCTACAAAAATAGCCGTTTCGGAAATACATCCTCCCTTGGCCCGAATGCCAATGATCATACCCTTTTCGGCATCATATAAATCACTCCATTTCCACATCGCGATAATAACTGCACTGTTTTCCGCATCCCCCCCACACTGCTGGTGGTGTCACATATCACCTCAAATCTCTGAGTGGTTATTGCATGTTGACGTCGAACATAGGCGGTGGCCACATTAATGTTACTGGACCGTGCAAAATTCGGAACCTCTATGCTTCCAAATCACTTACAATTTTATTCACGTATTCTTTCTACTACACTGTATAAGCACTACAAGTAAAATGTTATTATGTTCTATCCGTCCTGGGGAGCAGTTTCATGGCCAGAAATATATTTTCGATCGTTCTTACAATAAGCTACAAGGGTGTCATCAACTGTTACCACTGGCGGATTCTTATTTCTATTCCAAAACAATGTTTGCATATATCTCCACAGCTGTCAGGTGTTGCAAGTATGAAGTTAGTAATGTTTTCCCACTAATTAGCATTTCAGCACGTAACGTGTCATCTAGCACTGCAGCTGTTACCTAGCTAGTGGATCTGGAACGTTCTGGCTTTGCTCAGAGGTTAATTATACAACGAAACTAATTTTCGTTGAGAGAAGAGCAGTAGAAAGAAAGGAGGAAAGTTCAATAGCCCATCATGCTGTTTTGCACAGCGTGATCACCAAAGATATTAACTAAACAACGAAACTAGTCTTCGTACAACGAAGACGATGGAGACAAAACGGAATGTTGGGGCTCAAATTACAACGACGACGGTATGACTATGTACCGAATACTTCCTCTGTGGGAGAAGGATAAGGAAGAAATTCGTCTGCATCTCATTCAAAGAATCGTCCTGGAAATTGCTTCAATCGATTCAAGTGAACCATAGACGCCCTTAATCTCTGTGACTCCATCATTCACTCGAAATCTATTTCCACTGGAAGCAAATCTACTATCTTAGCACAAATAAATTATTATTCATTTAATGCATCAGACTGAAGAGGTCAAATCTATTTTGGCGCTTTGCACACCTATTATCAACATTAATAATTGTACATCAGCCTACTGCAACGTTACCCCATTTTACCATACTCAGGGAAACAAGCAACGAAGTAATTCCACAGGCCAAGAACAAACGGTTTTCTTATATCTAGGAATTTAGAATTGATTTTAGCCAAAGTTGGGGAGTTAAATCAGAAAGTGAAATCAGTCTTCCTCTAACCTCTCTTATTTTTTGATCGTGGTTGTTTAACATGCACTTCAAGATGAAATGTGCATTTGTAACTCTGTTTTGTGCACTTCTAAATCACTTGTACGAGGATTGGTTCCTGTAGGTTTGCCCTATTGCCGGTCTGCTTTCCAATTAGTTCCAGGAATATCCACCAGATGGAGTTGGAGGTTACTGTTTGAGCTCTGGCCATACAGGGCTGAGCTAGAATGACGTCACATGATAAATCAGTCAGGAAAAATCTATGCTGAAGTTTTTGCACTAGTGTAGTTGAACAGAAATAATATAAGTAAATCACGTAGATGGTTTTTGCTACTTATTCAGAGATTAAACGCTGAAAGGAAACCAAAATTAGAATAAATCTGTAAAACCTGTTCAGAACATTTACGATTGTGGACTACTGGGAAACGAAAACGTCTGAAAGAAAAGCCATTCCGATACCTGTTGTTTGTGAGGACTGGTGTTGCCCCTCTGATACTAACGACGATGACAGTGATTATGCGGGTATGGCAATAATTCCTCAGCGTTTAAACTGGGATGAGTTAATAACTCACCACAGATCTCAAGCCGTCAATAGAAGCTTCTGAATTACTGGCTTCCAACAAAAATGTACTGGATCCAGAAACCATAGTTAACTTTTACCATACAACGTAAAAAGTATGCTACCCTTCTTGCTCTTGAAATGGTACATCTGAGGCATACTATCCCTGATGAGCCATTCCAATTGAAATAAATCTCTACTGTAACTACGTAATGGTTTTAGTTCAAAAGAACGCCTTGAGAAAATGACTCTTTCAAGATGTGATTAAACAATTTATAGAATAAAGGTAAATACTAACCTTGCTTGAATGAGAAGCGGCAGCATTCGCCTAATTTCGGTATGAATAGGTTCTCAGATTGTTAACTAGCTTGTGAAGATACTATTTCTTAATATTTCTACTTGATTTATTTCACAATTAGTTCGTCACCCATAGTAAAACATAATACACAGTTTTTCCTTAGTGTCAACTTTTTTACCAATCAACAAGGCAAAAAAACGTAGTCTCATCACCAAAACCTCTTTTTAGACAGAAGGAGCTCATTTTCACATGATTGCTGATAACAAAAACATTACACACGATGTGTCACATACAAAATCTTGAAAGTCAACTCAGCTAACAACTATGCCCAATCTGATTTGGGATGCATACAGTTCTATGTAACACAAAATTTTTGTCCAACATGTTCTAGAATTTCCTTTGTCAAAATAATTATTATGACGACATCTGTTTTTAGAAACAGTGGCGATTTATGCAAAATTTATACCTTGTTATGGTCACAAAAATGCGATTTGCAAAAGAAATTTTTATATATTCCTGCAATAAAATTTAGAAATATATAAATCCATCACGTCCCAAGATTTGTTTACATATTGCAGTATTAAATTATTATGCCAAGCAGAAATTTTCTGGTGAAGTTAACTGCGGTTTTTGAATACACTGAAGACTATTGTCTGATAAACAATCAATTACGTTTTCCTACAGCTCATATGACAATTGAAATTTTGGTGAGCAACTGTCATATACGGGAAAAACTGTTTATATGAAATGAAATCCAATAAAAACCTTTAAGGTTAACAATGATTTTTAAATATAGACTTCTGTAAAGTGAAATCTGTAGGATGACCAGTTTTCATAGTTTTATGTCTTCGTGGTTTAACTCGCACTAAAATGGTAAATTTGAAAAAGAATACTATTTCGTAAATACTTCAAAGTATCGTGTACCTATATAAGAGTCGTAAATCTCATACTTTACGATCTAAATCGGAATAAATGTTAAACAAGTGGATGTGGAATCGTATCTTTCGGTTGTGCCCAGGCTGGTGTCGTAACGACCTGTTGATCCAGGAAGCCCTTCATTTTTATTTTTTATACTCTCAAGAAGACAATCTCGTGTTCTGCACGAAATTAGTGAACACCTGAGGAAATAGGTCTTCCTGAATGTTTTCTAGTTGATTTTCTCGGTTCTGTGCACAGCTCAGGGCAAGTTTGAAATTTGTTTTAATGCACAATGGTACCAAAATTAGTTCAATATCAGCTGCTCCCTCAAGGGAAATGAAAGAAGAACATAAAACCGTAGTTTTGCTCTTTGAGAAGATTAAGTCTCATAAACATCAATGGGTGGTTTGTCTAGACTTATAAACGGTAAACTTTCTCCTTGGTTTGCAAAGTGCTTTTTGTGACTCTGGAATAGCAGAGACAAAGCAGATGACAGTGTTGGAAAAGAACGGCCAAAGAGAGAAAACATGTACGGAGGGAGGAAGAATGTCATTAACGACCCCTTAGTTGAACGAGAGGAAATCATTTGTCGTCTACTGTATATCAAGTTGGGCCTTTTGAAGCAGTTTGTAAAGGCTATTGATAAGAACGGGTCACGCTTTCCCATATACAGGGAAAAATGTCTGAGCTGAGAACGGAAAAATTCAAGCAGGAATATTTGACTACCCGCAAATAAGGCAACTCTGCATATTAAAACTGTCGAGGAACGCTACCAAGGAAGATCGGATATGCACGTGATGGCAGTTTACTGCTCGAATTTAAAAATGGACCGCTCCATAATGCATTCAAGAATGTCATGGAAAAGAAGCTTCCTAAATGTTCAGGGACTGGAAGTTATCATCAATGACCTTTTTATTTAGTATAGAATAATAGTTATATAATACAATAGTAAAATTATTGTTTCATTTTTTATCCATGGACTTATATTAAAACAGTATGACATATATTTCACTAAAATCTTGTATTTTAGAATTTTGAACTCCTTGGCAAATATTAATGAGTTGTTTGAATTCAGAGCATGAAATGCTTAGCAAATCAGCTCAAAACACTCCGGTGTTACGCAAATAAATAGCACTTTACACGAATCTTAATGCTCATTGTTACACTAATAATAATCTACGTTTTTGCTCATGAGTATTATCTTTCGCTATGTGCTCTGTGGTAATGAAGGTTAGAATGTAACGTACCTTGAATCAGAATTATTACAAAGGGGCACTGTCTTACTTGAAAGGGCAGTTTAGAAAATTGGTCATAACCTTGTTCAAGGAGCCGTAATATCATTTGCATGAAATGAGTTAGAGAAACATGAGGAATTGTTAATCTTCCTGAACGAGAGTCCAGTGTTTCCATGGCTGCACCACATCGTACATAAAATACAATGTGGAATGCTGATGTGCTGCAATTATTTTTTATTATCTGTTGTTGGATTTACTGAAAGAACAAGTTTTGAAGTATTCGAACATGTTGGGTTGGCTACACCAAAAATTACCTCACGTGAACTGGCCAATGCGAAGGCTGTCGTGATAAAATAAAACGTTATAAACTACACAAAGGGCATCCATCGCATTCACCAAATTTCATTAATAAAACCCAGCGGGGTGACGAAGTGGGATGACCCAGAAGTCACAGTTAGGAGATCAGTGGTTTGTATCTCTATCAGTCCATCCACATTTAGGTTTCCCGCAGTTTTACAAGCATAAGCTAGGATAGGAGACTGCTGAGAAAGAAACCTAAATGTGAATGCCCTGACAGAGATTCGAACCACTGCCCTCCTGACTGTGAATCCTGTGTCTTCCCACTTCGCCACCTCGCTGGGTTTGTGCTTTTGTCTAAGGAAAGGAGTACACTCCTACATAGAAATATGGAAGCGATTGCGCATGCTCATGCCCGCGCGTCTGTGTGTGTGCGCGTGTGCGTGTGTATGTGTGTGTGTGTGTGTGTGTGTGTGTGTGACTGTGAGCTCGTGGTCATGTGCTCGGCGGAAGGCGGGCTGGGGCGACGGTAGCAGACACGCGAAGGCTTACCTCCAGGGTCGTTACGACGCTTTCTCGTGTGTCGGATAGCCAGATGACGGATTTACTACCGTTCCTGTTCTCTTGAACAATCTTATAGCACACAGCCATCCCTGCAGAAGCAGAGAAAGAAGGAGGAACTTCGTAACTTGGTCATTTCTAGCACTACTCTATATCTACATCTACAGGGCGTGGACACAAATATGGAACAACGTAAAGTACAACAGGAACCATGTCTCCTTGGAACACAGCATCTACATCTACATGATTACTCTGCTGTTCCCAAGAAAGTATCTGGCTGAAGGTTCAATGAACCACCTTCAAGCTGTCTCTCTACCGTTCCACTCACGAACGGTGCGCGGGAAAACGAGCACTTAAATTTTTTCTGTGCGATCCCTCTGATTTCTCTTATTTTATCGTGATGATCTTTCCTCCCTATGTAGGTGGGTTCCAAGAAATTGTTTTCGCAATAGGAGTAGAAAACTGGTGATTGAAATATCA
Organism: Schistocerca piceifrons; assembly: GCF_021461385.2. Classification (NCBI taxonomy): domain Eukaryota; kingdom Metazoa; phylum Arthropoda; class Insecta; order Orthoptera; family Acrididae; genus Schistocerca; species Schistocerca piceifrons. Next base: position 226,117,884 of record NC_060149.1, read on the forward strand.
TGAGAAGATCCCTTCGCGACGAAAAACGCTTTTGTCTTAATGATTGCCACACCAATTCACGTATCATGTCTGCAGCATTGTCTCCCCAACTTCGCGGTAATACAAAACGAGGTGCCCTCCTTTGCACTTTTTCGGTGTCATCCGCCAGTTCCATCTGATGCGGATCCCACACCCCACAAATACACCCGAGAATAGGGCGGACTAGCATGGTGTAAGCAGTCTCTTTAATAGACCTGTCGCACCCTCTAAGTGTTCTGCCATTGAATCTCAGTCTTTGGTTGGCTGTGCCCACAACATTATCTATGTGTTCGTTGCAATTTAGGGTATTTGTAATTGCAATTCTTAATTATTTAGTTGAATTTAAAGTCTTCAGATTTATGTGACTTACCTTGAATCGAAATTTAGTTGTCTTCTTTCAGTACTCATGTGAATAACTTCAACGCCAATTGCCACTTTTTACACCATACAGATACCTTATCTAAATTATTTTGCAGTTCGTTTTGGCCATATGATTACTTTACAAGACGGTAAGTAGCAGCATCATCTGCAAGCAATCTAAGACGGCTACTGAGATTGTCTCCTTCCTGCTGAACTTGTTTCTGGCTTTAGCCAGCTATTTGATATTCACTGCTGGCTATTGGGGCTTGGAGCTCTGGTTCCTTCCCAACACAGCTACAACAATTATCAAGTATAATACTGACCGTTTTTACAACTAACTGACTGTGTTTTACCCTACCCCCTTTTAGACAGACGCCCTTTCTGTGGTTCCCTGAGGCCCACTAACCTAAACAACCTCCCAGTCCCTTCCACTCATTCCCCACTACCTGTGTAGCACCTTCCTGACCTATTAAGCTGAACCCGGAAACCCAGCGCCTGATGGCGCAAGTCAAGGAATCTGCAGCCTACACCGTCACAGAACCGCCTGAGCCTCTGATTCACACTCTCCACTCGGCTCTGCACCAAACGACCACAGTCCGTTCTATCGACGATGCTGCAGGTCACTATTGGAGAACAAATATTGTACCATGAAATGGATCTGATCAGACAAAATTGACACACCATCCTTGGAAGTAATATGACCTTGTAGAGTTACCATGGGGTCCAAGGCATACCAGGGTATGGCTGACCAAATCTTCACCAAACCCTCGCAATGTTTCGCTCTTTGCAGCAAGCAGTCTGTAACATGGGCTTGGGACATGCACATGACAGACATTAACACGGGCAGCAGTTGGAAACAGTGTAAAACAAGACTCACTCAACCAATTGACTTTCTTCCATTGCTCCATATTTAAGGTTTTAGGCCTTCAGTACCACGATTTCCTGTTACATCCATTGCAGTCGCTAATGCTTGGTTTTGAAATTCCACGTCAGCCTGCAATTCTCTGCTTATGAAGACCGCTTCCTGTTGTTTTGGTGCTTACAGGTTCTCGAGTGCGACATTGAATTCTGCAGTGACTACTATATCTGTTGTCCTCTTATTTTTCGTCACAGTCCTCTTCAATGATCATCTGCGGTGGTTACTGAACACACACTTTCGTTCGCATTGTGACTCAGAGGATGCGTTTCCGCTCTCATTGTATTCGGTACAAATCTTTGATGCGGTGCCTCATGAATCACGAACCACTTCAGCTACTTGGTAGCAGAAGCAAATACCATAAAAACACAAAAAACTTGGCAATATATGAATTCACTTACCTCTGACATAAAACACTTACAGCTACACAAAACACCTTTCTGACCACGACTGACACTTGCAACGAATTGAGGGCATCGAACAGGTGCCATTAGTGATGAAATACAACAGCTAATCCAGCAGGTTTGGCTAGCATCTGCATTTATGTTCAAGAATGCTTTGTATTTCTTGAAGTGCTTCCATGTTTTTGTCCAACACCTGTATATCTACAGCCATTGTCGAAACCCTGTATATCTACAAACCCTGTATATCTGCAAACCACTATGAAATGTATGGCAGAGGGTACTTCCAGCTGAACTAAATACCGTTTCTTCTCCTTCCATTCACGTACGGATTTCGTGAAAAATGACCGTTTATACACCTTTATACGCGCTGCAGTTAACCTAATCCTGTTCTCGATCCCTGTAGGGTCGTTGTAGTATATTCCAAAATTCGTCTACTAAAACTGGTTCCTGACACTTTGTATATAGGTGTCTGCCAGTCCAGTTTCTCCAGAATTTCCGTGACACTATCCTGCAGATCAGACAAACTTGTGATCATAGCTGTGTCTCTTCTCTGTAAACGTTCACTTCTCTTGTTCGTCCTATTTGGAACGGATCACACACACTAGTGCAATATTCTAGGAAGTGTCGTATGAGTGTTTCGTAAGCAGTCTCCTTTGAAGACTGAGTACTAGTATTCCACTTATGAAACGAATTCTGCGATCTGCTTTGCCTACGGCTGAGCAAATGATATGGAATTATTCAGTTTACAGGGTACGTGTATATGACGACTACTTACATTAATGAACACATTATTTTTTGTCCTACTCACTCAACTACATTTAAAAATATTTTCTTTCTCAGGCTACCTGCTTTTAAAGAGAATTTCGCCCTTGAAGTAGAACTGGGTTGTCCAGGGAAAATGATTCTAATTTATATTTAAATCTTGCTACGCTACCTGTCAGACTTAGTACATTATTGTGCAAATAATCAAAAAATTTTTGCAGCGTATTGAACTCATTTGTGAGTCACTGAAAGCTTTCATAATGGGTAATAAAGTTCACTTTTTCCTCTACCGTTGCAGGTGAGTAAATCCCTATACTTCTCAAATTGTGGTGGATTATTTATGACGAATTTGTGACATCACAGTTAAAATGCACAGCTCCTTTATGGAATTAACTGCTTCCAGTTGCTGACCTGCTATTTTGCAGCTAAATGATAAGGGATCTATCTTTCTATGTATTCGCAGCACATTACACTTGGTTAAATTGAGATTCAATTGTCATTCCCTGCACCATGCGTCAATTCGCTGCAGATCCTCCTGCATTTCAGTACAATTTTCCATTGTTACAACCTCTCGATACACCACAGCATCATCTGCAAAAATCCTCATTAAACTTCCGATGTCATCCACAAGGTCATTAATGTATATTGTGAATAGCAACGGTCCTATGACACTCCCCTGCGGCACACCTGAAATCACTCTTACTTCGGAAGACTTCTCTCCATTGAGAATGACATGCTGCGTTCTGTTATCTAGGAACTCTTCAATCCAATCACACAATTGGTCTGATAGTCCATATCCTCTTACTGTGTTCATTAAACACTGTGGGGAACTGTATCGAACGCCTTGCGGAAGTCTACCTGTGAACCAGTCTCTATGGCTCTCTGAGTCTCGAGGACGAATAGCGCGAGCTGGGTTTCACACGACCGTCTTTTTCGAAACCCATGCTGATTCCTACAGAGTTGATTTCTAGTCTCCAGAAAAGTCATTATACTCGAACATTATACGTGTACCAAAATTCTACAACTGATCGACGTTAGAGATATAGGTCTATAGTTCTGCACATCTTTTCGACGGCCCTTCTTGAAAACGGGGATGACCTGTGCCCTTTTCCAATCCTTTGGAACGCTACGCTCTTCTAGAGACCTACGGTACACCGCTGCAAGAATGGGGGCAAGTTCAAATGGCTCTGAGCACTATGCGACTTATCTTCTGAGGTCATCAGTCGCTCAGAACTTAGAACTAATTAAACCTAACTAACCTAAGGACATCACACACATCAATGCCCGAGGCAGGATTCGAACCTGCGACCGTAGCGGTCGCTCGGCTCCAGACTGTAGCGCCTAGAACCGCACGGCCACTCCGGCCGGCGGGGCAAGTTCCTTCACGTACACTGTGTAAAATCGGACTGATATCCCATCAGGTCCAGCGGCCATTTCTCGTTTGAGCGATTTTAATTATTTCTCTATCCCTCTGTCGTCTATTTCGATATCTACCATTTTGTCATCTGTGCGACAATCTAGAGATGGAACTACAGTGCAGTCTTCCTCTGTGAAACAGCTTTGGGAAAAGACATTTAGTATTTCGGCCTTTAGTCTGTCATCCCCTGTTTCAGTACCATTTTGGTCACAGAGTGTCTGGACATTTTCTTTTGATCCACCTACCGCTTTGACCTCAGACCAAAATTTCTTAGGATTTTCTTCCAAGTCAGTACATAGAACTTTACTTTCGAATTCATTGAACGCCTCTCGCATAGCCCTCCTCACACTACATTTCGCTTCGCGTAATTTTTGTTTGTCTGCAAGGCTTTGGCTATGTTTATGTTTGCTGTGAAGTTCCCTTTGCTTCCGCAGCAGTTTTCTAACTCGGTTGTTGTACCACGGTGGCTCTTTACCATCTCTTACGATCTTGCTTGGCACATACTCATCTAACGCATATTGTAACATGGTTTTGAACTTTGTCCACTGATCCTCAACACTATCTGTACTTGAGACAAAACTTTTGTGTTGAGCCGTCAGGTACTCTGTAATCTGCTTTTTGTCACTTTTGCTAAACAGAAAAATCGTCCTACCTTTTTTTAATATTTCTATTTACGGCTGAAATCATCGATGCGTTAACCGCTTTATGATCGCTGATTCCCTGTTCTGTGTTAACTGCTTCAAATAGTTCGGGTCTGTTTGTCACCAGAAGATCTAATATGTTATTGCCACGAGTCGGTTCTCTGTTTAACTGCTCTAGGTAGTTTTCAGATAAAGCACTTAAAAAAATTTCACTGGATTCTTTGTCCCTGCCACCTGTTATGAACTTTTGAGTCTCCCAGTCTATATCCGGCAAATTAAAATCTCCACCCAGAACTATAACATGGTGGGGAAATCTACTCGAAATATTTTCCAAATTATCCTTCAGGTGCTAAGCCACAACAAATGCTGAGCTAGGGGGCCTATAGAGACATCCAATTAACATGTCTGAGCCTGCTTTAACCGTGACCTTCACCCAAATTATATCATATTTTGGATCTCCGTCAATTTCCTTCGATACTATTGCTCTTCTTATCGCTATAAACACGCTTCCCCCTTCACTGTCCAGCCTGTCTCTGCGGTATACATTCCAATCTGAGTTTAGGATTTCGTTACTGTTTACGTCTGGTTTCAGCCAACTTTCTGTTCCTAGTACTATATGGGCTTTGTGACCGTTTATTAATGAGAGCAGTTCTGGGACCTTTCTATAGACGCTCCTGCAATTTACTATTAGCAGATTAATATTGTTATTCCCTGTTGCATTTTGCCTACTCCTACCTTGCCGCGTCTCAGGAGGCGTCTTGTCGGGCCTAGGGAGGGAATTGTCTAGCCTAAAAAACCCCCATGTGCACTCCACACGTACTCCGCTACCCTTGTAGCCGCTTCCGGCGTGTAGTGCACGCCTGACCTATTCGGGGGGACCCTACATTTCTCCACCCGATAGCGGAGGTCGAGAAATTTGCACCCCAGATCTCCGCAGAAGCGTCTGAGCCTCTGGTTTAAGCCTTCCACTCGGCTCCAAACCAGAGGACCGCGATCGGTTCTGGGAACTATACTACAAATAGTTAGCTCTGATTCCACCCCGCGAGCGAGGCTTTCCGCCTTCACCAATTCCGCCAACCGCCTGTACGAACTGAGGATGACCTCTGAACCCAGACGGCGGTAGTCATTGGTGCCGACATGAGCAACAATTTGCAGTCGGGTGCACCCAGTGCTCTCTATCGCCGCCGGCAGGGCCTCCTCCACATCTCGGAATAGACCCTCCGGCAAGCAGACAGAGTGAAATACCTTTCCGCTATTTCCCTAAGCGGCTCCATCACCCGCCTAACGTTGGAGCTCCCAATAACTAATTAACCCCTCCCTCCGTGTGCCTGCTCGGACCTTGCTGAAGGAGTGGCCACATGTCCACTCACAGGTAGAGCGGGCGATGCCACACGGCCAGCCTCCACATTGACCCTCCGCCTCGTGCGCCGTGACTGCCGCTGAACCCGCCACTCCCCTTGGGGAGAGGGTGACCCAACCGCGCCCGGTACCCGCGAAGATGTCTTGACAGCAGGGACAGTGGGTGAAGCATGTAACACCTGGGGTGTACCATGCGACGCACCAGACTCCCCACTGCCGCTAACCTCCGAGGCAGCAGCCTGAAGACGGCTGACCGCGGCCATCAACACGTTCAGCTGTTCGCGAACAGTGGTCAGCTCATCCAGCGTCCGTACACAGCAGTCACACATCCTATCCATCCTAAGAAATCAATTTACTGTAGAGAGTTAATCAACTTTTAACTAGACTGCTAATTCACTAAAGGCGGCTGAATGTTGACTAAACTGTGGTTGCTAGCCACTTCTTGTAGAAAACAATAAAAATAGCACTACCTGTCTCTGGACTGCTTTCAAAAACAGTTAATATTTTCTGCAGTGTCATTAATATCCAACATGAACAACAAGGGCCCCAACACACCTTCCTATGAAACATGGTGTCCCAGGAAGAATGGTTAATATTAAGGGAAATCACAGGAACGATCGTTTGAAGCAAAAAACTTCATACAGGCATTTGCCGTAATCCGAATGACTTTCGAGCCAGAACACATTTAATGTACATCGTTATTTATTTTCTGTATTCTTCAATAAATTGCCAGCTTCACTCATTTGCAACAGTTAGTAAATATAACATTATTAGTTTAACAAAGTATCAGCTCAAAAATATGTTTTATGACACATTAATCTCCAAGTATTATCGTACACGTCACATCACAGCTGATGCACCGTGTACAATCAGTGTTCGAGTATCCCAGCGCCAACTTCAATGCATTTGTTCACTTTTGGAGAACATGTTGTGTTAACTGTCACTGCCTCAGCATGTTCCCTAATGAGGGTAGCAGTGTCCATGATGCGACCATGTGGTTCATCTCTCGTACATATCTTTCGCTTGTACATCTGAGACTTCATCCAACTTTAAAGTCAAAAATCTAATGATGTAATAACTGGCGATCTTATGGGACAGTTAACTGGAGTACTACGACCAAACCAGCGACTAGGGAAGAGCGGCGGAGAAATTTTCTGATACGTCTGGTAAAATGAAGAGGGTCTACATAATGCTGGATGTACATTGCAGTTCCTTAGGCCAAGAGAACGCGCTCAAGCATTCAACACGCAAATCATTCGGTCTTGTTATTCGCTTTTCTAAACTGATTAAACCTATCACCATTTTACCGATCGTGTCACACCAGACAGTAATCGTAAAAAGAACTTGTAAATTGGGTTCCACTGTAACGTGCACTGGTGTCTAGTCACACTGCCCATAACAGAGAGACCGGCTTCAGCGCAGTGGCAACGGCCCAATTGCCACTTCATTATGAATTACCTCGAAGAAAACTGTCTATTGACACACAGTCAACATGGGTTTAGAAAACAGCGTTCCTGTGAAACACAACTGGCTCTTTATTCACATGAAGTGCTTAGTGCTATTGATAAGGGATTTCAGATCAATACCATATTTCTGGTTTTCCGGAAAGTTTTAGATACTGTACAATACAAGCGGCTTGTAATGAAATTGCATGTTTAAGGAATATCGTCTCAGTTATGTGACTGAATTTGTGATTTCCTGTCAGAGAGGTCACAGTTTGTAGTAATTGACGGAAAGTCATCGAGTAAAACAAATGTGATTTCGCGCGTTCCCCAACGTAGTGTTATAGGCCCTTTGATGTTCCTTATCTATATAAACGATTTGGAAGACAACCTGAGCAGCCGTCTTAACTTCTTTGCAGATGACACTGTCGTTAATCGAATAATAAAGGCATCAGATGATCAAAACAAATTGCAAAACGATTTGGAAAAAATATCTGAATGGTGCGAAAATTGGCAGTTGACCCTAAATAACGAAAAGTGTGAGGTCATCCACATAAGTGCTAAAAGGAATTCGTTAAACTTCGGTTACGCTATAAATCTGTCTAATCTAAAAGCCGTAAATTCAACTAAAAGCCTAGGTATTACAATTACGAACAACTTAAACTGGAAGGAACACGTAGAAAAAATTGTGGGTAAGGCTACCAAATGACTGCGCCTTATTGGCAGGACACTTCGAAAACGTAACATAACTACTAAGGAGACTGCCTATACTACGCTTGTCCGTCGTCTCTTACAATACTGCTGCACAGTGTGGGATCGTTACCAGATAGGACTGACAGAGTACATCGAAAAATTTCAAAGAAGGGCAGCGCGTTTTGTACTATCGCAAAATATTGGAGAGAGTGTCACAGAAATGATACAGAGTTTTGGCTGGACATAATTAAAAGAAAGGCGTTTTTCGTAGAGACGGAATCTTCTCACGAAATTACAATCACCAACCATATCCTCCGAATGCGAAAATATTTTATTGACATCGTCCCACAGGCAGAAACGATCATCACGGTAAAATAAGGGAAATCAGAGTTCGTACGGAAAGATATAGGTGTTTGTATTTTCTGCGCACTATAAGAGATTGAAATATTAGAGAATTTTGATGGTGGTTCGATTAGCCATCTGCCAGGCACTTAAATGTGATTTGCAGAGTCTCCTTGTGGATATAGATGTAGATTCTTTGCTGTGTGGGGCAAATTACCATTGCACTACGCAACACTTGCTTCACAACTCACTTACGCATCTATTATTCTGCCTTATTTGTCGACGTAGCTTGGCTGATGGCCAGCGCTGTCACTATAATACTCCGTGGAGGCCTCCATCCTACTTTCAGCGCTTACAATAAAGATTTATTACTTTTAGCAGAATTCTGGGTAGCGTCACTACGCAGTGTAGTAGGAGTAATACCTCCTATATTTTGGATACATCGGTTTCTCATTCAGAATGTTGTGTGCTTGTGACACGATCGTGTTACGTCTCACGTACGAACAGAAACGTCTACCAGCCCATGTCAGAATTCGACAGTGGCAGCATCAAGAACATTCGAAACTGTGGTTTATCGTTACCCGATATCACTACTTGCGTTGGTTGGCATCCCACGATTGTCACGCAGATATGAAATTAATGTGTTCAGTAGATTTTTATTCAGCGACATGAGGGATCGCAACAATCACATATGTCTGGAGCCCGTGGGACATGCATATTCATTCAGCTGTGCAGGATCACAAAGTAAAGTTACATGCCAAGAACCAGGAAATGGGTTTGCTTACTACACGACAAGTATCCACGCGGAGTGAGAGGTTACGTCTCGAGAACTGCGGACTATCAGTGCAGAAACCATTGCTGCTGCAACCCTTGAAACATCAGCAGAGATAGGTAAGGTGGCAACACTGAACACAGGAGTGGCGCCATGACACTCTTTCTGCGTATACCATCATGGTTTTTCAGCATTCCCATCGCTGTCATACATGCTCCAATACCTGGTATCATGCTATTCAGGGCCAATGCGTAGAGGAAATGTCTACTTCTGGTTCTCATAGCCGGTAACTTGGACAGCAGCCCTTACATTTCCGATTCCATAAGGCCAGTGATATTGCCTTATATTTGAGGTCTCCAACAGCTGTCAGGTGTCAGGTGTCAGGTGTTGCAAGTATGAAGCAAGTAATGGTTTCCCATGAATTAGCATTTCAGCACATAACGTGTCATCTAGCACTGCAGCTGTTTCCTAGCTAGTGGAAGTGGAGCGTTCTGGTTTTGCACAGATATTAATTATACAACGAAACTAATTTTCGTTGAGAGACGAGCAGTAGAAAGAAAGAAGTTCAATAGCCAATCATTCTGTTTTGCACAGCGTGGTCACCCAAGATATTAACTAAACAACGAAACTAGTCTTTGTACAACGAAGACGATGGAGACAAAACGGAACGTTGGGGCTCAAATCCTCAATGACGACAGTATGATTATGTACCGAATACTTCCTCAGTGGGAGAACGATGGGGAAGAAATTCGTCTGCATCTCATTCAAAGAATCGACCTGGAAATTGCTTGCATCGTTTCAAGTGAACCATAGACAATCTTAACCTGAATGGACAGATGATTTACTCGAACTCTATTTCTATTGGAAGGAGATCTACTATCTTAGCAGAAATAGCACTTTGCACACCTATTGTCAACATTAATATCTAATGCGCCATTTTAAGATACTCAGGGAAACTAGCAATGAAGTAATTACACAGGCCAAGAACAAACTGGTTTTTTTTATATCTAAGATTTTAGGACTGATTTTAGCTACAGTTGGGGCATTGAATCAAAAAGTGAAATCAGGCATCCTCTATCCGCTCTTATTTTTTTGATCATAGTTGTTTAAAATGCACTTCTACGTGAAATATGCATTTGTAACTCTGGTTTGTGCACTTCTAAATCACATGTACGAGGATTGGTTCCTGTAGGTTTGCCCAATTGCCGGTCTGCTTTCCAATTAGTTCCAGGAATATCCACCAGATGGAGTTGGAAGTTATTTTGTGAGCTCTGACCATACAGGTCTGAGCGAGATTGATGTCGCATGATAAGTTAGTTAGGAAACATCTATGCTGTAGTTTTTTGCACTAGTGTTGTTGAACAGAAATAATATAAGATGAACTTGAAGAAGTTACGTGAATCACCTTGATGTTTTTTGCTACATATGCAGAGAATAAACGCTCAAACGAAACCGATAACCTATTATTGACTTTGTAAAAACTTTTGCAATAAATCTGTAAAACTTGTACAGAACATTTACGATTGTGGACTACCGGGAAACGAAAACGTCTGAAACAAAAGCCACTCCAATACATGTTGTTTGTGAGGACTGTTGTTCTCCCACTGATACTAATAATGATAAGAGTGATTATGCGGGTATGGCATTAATTTCTCAGGGTTTAAATCGGGATTAACTAATAACTCACCAGAGATCTCAAGGGAAACTAGCAATGACGTAATTACACAGGCCAAGAACAAACTGTTTTTTTATATCTAAGATTTTAGAATTGATTTTAGCCACAGTTGGGGCATTGAATCAAAAAGCGAAATTAGTCTTCCTCTATCCACTCTTATTTTTTTGATCATTGTTGTTTAACATGCACTTCTACATGAAATGTGCACTTGTAACTCTGGTTTGTGCACTTCTAAATAACACGTACGAGGATTGGTTCCTGTAGGTTTACCCTATTGCCGGTCTGCTCTCTAATTAGTTCCAGGAATATCCACCAGATGGAGTTGGAGGTTATTGTGTGAGCTCTGGCCATACAGGGCTGACTGAGGATGATGTCACATGACAGTTCACTTAGGAAACAAGTATGCTTTAAGTTGCACTTGTGTTGTTGAACAGAAATAATATAAGTTGAAGTAGAAGAAGTTGCGTAAATCACCTTGATGGTTTTTGCTACATATGCAGAGATGAAACGCCGAAAGGAAACCTAAAACTTATAATTGACTTTGTAAAGACTTTTGCAGTAAATCTGTAAAACTTGTACAGAACATTTACAATTGTGGACTATAGGGAAACAAAAACGTCTGAAACAAAGGCCCCTAGGATGCCTGTTGGTTGGGAGGACTTACCGTCAAAAGAAGCTTCTGAATTACTGGCTTCCAACAAAAATGTACTGGATCAAGGAACCAAAGTTACCTTTTAGCATACAATAGAAAAAGTATGCTACCCTTCTTGCTCTTGAAATGGTTCATTAGATGCAAAATGTCCATGATGATATTGAAATAACTGAAACAAATCTCTACTGTAACTACGTAATAGCTTTAGTACAACAGAACGTCAAGAGAAAATATCTTTTCCAAGATGTGATTAAACAATTTGTGGAATAAAGGTAAATACTCATCTTGTTTCAATGAGAAGTGGCAGCATTCGCATAATTTGGGCATGAATAGGTTCTCACATTTTTTACTACCCTGTGATGATACTATTTCTTAATATTACTTCTTGATTTATTTCACAATTAGTTTCTCACCCATAGTAAACCATAATACACAGTTTTTTCTTAGTGTCAACTTTTTACCAATCAACATGACAAAAAAATGTAGTCTCATCACCAAAACCTCTTTTTACACAGAAGGAGCCCATTTTCACATGATTGCTGATAACAACAACATTATGTACGATGTGTCACACACAAAATCTTAAAAGTCAACTCAGCTAACAACTATGTCCAATCTGATTTGGGATGCGTACAGTTCTATATAACACAAATTGTTGTCCAAAATGTTCTAGAATTTCTTTGTGAAAATAATTATTACAACGACATCTGTTTTTAGAAACAGTGGTGATTTATGCAAAAATTATACCTTTTTACGGTTACAAAAATGCGATTTGCAAAAGAAATTTTATATATTCCTGAAATAAAATTTAGAAATTTAAAAATACACCACGTCCAATGATTTGTTTACATATTGCAGTATTAAATTATTACGTCTAGCGGAAATGTTTCTGGTGAAGGTAACTGCAGTTTTTGAATACACTGAAGACTATGGTCTGATGAACAATCAATTACAATTTTCTACAGCTCATATAACATTTGGAATTTTGGTGAATACATGTGATATACGAAAGAAACTGTATATATGAAATGAAATCTAATAAAAAGCTTTAAAGTTAACAATTATTTTTAAATATAGACTTCTGTAAAGTGAAATCTGTAGGATGACCAGTTTTCATAATTTTATGTCTTCTTGGTTTAACTCGCACTAAAGAGGTAAATTTGGAAAAGAATACTATTACATAAATACTTCAAAGTATCGCCTACCTATATAAGAGTCGTAAATCTCATACTATACGATCTAAATCGGTATAAATGTTAAACAAATGGATGTGGAATCGTATCTTTCGGTTTTGCCCAGGCTGTTGATCCAGGAAGCCCTTCATTTTTATTTTTTATACTCTCAAGAACACAATCTCGTGTTCTGCACGAAATTAGCGAACACCTGAGGAAATGGGTCTTCCTGAATGTGTTCTAGATGATTTTCTTGTTTTTGTACACAGCTCAGGGTAAGTTTGAAATTTGTACTAATACACAATGGTAACAAATTCAGTTCAATGTCAGCTGCTCCCTCAAGGGAAGTTAAAGAAGAACATAAAATCATAGTTTTGATCTTTGAGAAGATTAAGTCTCATAAACATCAATGGATGGTTTGTCTAGACTTATGAATGGTAAACTTTCTCCTTGGTTTGCAAAGTGCTTCTGGTGTCTTTGGAATAGCAGAGACAAAACACATTACTGTATTAGAGAAAATAATGGTCTAAGAGAGAAAACATGCACAGAGGGAGAAAGAATATCATTAACGACCCCTCAGTTGGACGAGAGAAAATCATCTTTCCTCCACTGCATATCAAGTTGGGCCTTTTGATGCGATTTGTAAAGGCTTTTGATAAGAACGGGTCACGTTTTGCATACATAGGGAAAAATATTTGAGGAGGTGAGTACGGATAAATTAAAGCGGGAATATTTGACGTCCCACAAATAAGGCAACTCTGCATATGAAAACTGCGGAGGTCCGCTACCAAGGAAGATCGGATATGCACGTGGTGCAGTTTACTGCTGGAATTTAAAAATGGACCGCTCCCTAATACACTCAAGAATGTCATAGAAAAGAAGCTTCCTAAATGTTGAGGGACTAGACGTTTTCATCAGTGACTTTTTTATTTAGTATAGAATAATATTTATATAATACAATAGTAAAACTATTGTTTCATATTTATCCATGGACTCACATTATAACAGTATAACAAATAAATCACTAAAATCTTGTATTTTAGAATTTTCAGCTCCTTGGTAAATATTAATGAAATGTTTGAATTCAAGGGATCAAATTCTCAGAAAATCAGCTCAAAACACTCTGGTGTTATGCAAATAAATAGCACTTTATACGAATATTAATGCAATCTTTTTCACTCAAGGTTAGTTAATGCAATTATTGTAAGCAACATAAAAGTTGGAGCATTTTAAACATTTCATAGGATTTTTAGCCAGCTCATTGTTACACTGATAATAATGTGTGTCTTCCCTCGTGAGTATTAACTTTTGCTCTGTGGTCTGTGGTAATGAAGGTTAGAATGTAACGAACATTGAATCAGAATTATTACAAAGGGTCACTGTCTTACTTGAGAGGGCAGGGTAGAAAGAAAATGGTACCGCCCTAGGTGGCCGAGCGGTTCCAGGCGCTACAGTCTGGAACCGCGCGACCGCTACGGTCGCAGGTTCGGATCCTGCCTCGGTCATGGATGTGTGTGTTGTCCTTAGGTTAGTAAGGTTCAAGTAGTTCTGAGTTCTAGGGGACTGATGACCTCAGAAGTTAAGTCCCATAGTGCTCAGACCCATTTGAACCAAAGACATTGGTCATAACCTTGTTCGAGGAGCCATAACATCCTTTGCATGAAATGAGTTAGAGATACATCAGGAAATGTTAATCTTCCTGAACGAGAGTCCAGCGTTTCCGTGCATGTGTCACGACGCACATAAAATACAATTTGGACTCCAGATGTGCTGCAGATATTGTTTATTATCTGTTGTTTGATTCTGCTGAAAGAACAAGTTTTGGGAAGCACTCGAACATGTTGGGTTGGCTACACCAAAATTGGCTACCTTACGTGAACCGGTCAATGCGAAGGCCCTCGTGATAAAATAAAACGTTATAAACTACACAGAGGGCATCCACCGCATTCACCAAATTTCATCACTAAAACCCAGCGAGGTGACGAAGTGGGATGACCCACAAGTCACAGTTAAGAGACCAGTTGTTTGTATCTCAGTCAGTCCATCCACGTATAGGTTTCCTGCAGTCTTCCAAGCATAAGCATAGACTGGATAATGATGAGAAAGAAACCTAAATGTAAATGCAATTACTGAGATTAGAACCACTGCCCTCCTGACTGTGAGTCCTGGGTCTTCCCACTTCGCCACCTCGCTGGGTTTGTTCTTTTGTCTAAAGATAGGAGTATTCTCATACACAGAAATATGGAAGTGATTGCGCATGCGCATGCGCGCGTCTCTCTCTCTGTGTGTGTGTGTGTGTGTGTGTGTGTGTGTGTGCCTAACGCGACAAAGGAAAAAACAGCTTCCAGTCATCACAGAACGGCGAAATACAGGTTCTGTGCCGTTTTCAGAGGAATCTTATACCATTGTCCCTGAAAAATATTGGGAACGTCAGGTAGTGATGATGGAAGTGAGTAGTGATCACGTACACTTCATTCCCAATTTGACGATGAAGGCTCAAAAATGCTGAGATCTGTCACTGTGGTGGCCAGGGGAGATGCGACAACTCAATCTCTTGGTCACAAACCAGTCCTGGACTATATGAGCTGTGCGAACAGGAACCATGTCTTCTTGGAACACAGCATCTACATCTACATGATTACTCTTCTGTTCACAAAAAAGTGCCTGGCAGAGGGTTCAATGAACCACCTTCAAGCTGTCTCTTTACCGTTCTACTCTCGAACGGAGCGCGGGAAAACGAGCACTTAAATTTTTCTGTGCGATCCCTGATTTCTCTTAATTTATCGTGATGATCATTTTTCCCTATGTAGGTGGGTGCCAAGAGCATGTTTTCACAATCGGAGGAGAAAACTGGTGATTGAAACTTCTTGAGAAGATCCCATCGCAACGAAAAGTGCCTTTGTTTTAACAATTGCCACTCCAATTCACGTATCATGTCTGCGGCACTATCTCTCCAACTTCACGGTAATACAAAACGAGCTGCCCTCCTTTATACTTTTTCGATGTCATCCGCCAGTCCCATCTGACGCGTATACCACACCGCACAGAAACATTCCAGAATAGGGCGTACAAGCGTGGTGTAAGCAGTCTGTTTAGAAGACCTGTCGCACCTTCTAAGTGTTCTGCCATTGAACCTCAGCCTTTGGTTGGCTCTACCCACAACATTATCTATGTGATCGTTCCAATTTTGGATATTTATAATTGCAATCCTCTACTATTTTGTTGAATTTACACCCTTCAAAATTGTGTGACTTAACGCGAATCGAAATTTAACGGATTTCCTTTAGTACTCATGTGAATAACTTCTCACTATACTTTACTCAGGGTCAATTGCCACTTTTCACGCCATACAGATACCTCATCTAAATCATTTTGTCGTTCGTTTTGGTCATCTGATGACTTTACAAGACGGTAAATCAGAGCATCATCTGCAAACAATCTAAGACGGCTACTGAGATTGTCTCCTACGTCGTTACCATAGATCAGGAGCAATAGAAGGTTTGTAACACTTCCTTGGGGAACGCCGGATATTATTTCTGTTTTACTAGATGACTTTCCGTCTATTACTACGAACTGTGACCTTTCTGACAGGGAATCATGAATCCAGCCACATAACTGAGGCGACATTCCATAGGCACACAGTTGGTTAGAAGATGCTTGTGAGGAACAGTGTCAAAATCCTCCTGGAAATCTAAAAATATGGAATCAGTTTGATATCTCCTGTCGATAACACTCATTACTTCA
This sequence comes from Schistocerca piceifrons, assembly GCF_021461385.2. Classification (NCBI taxonomy): domain Eukaryota; kingdom Metazoa; phylum Arthropoda; class Insecta; order Orthoptera; family Acrididae; genus Schistocerca; species Schistocerca piceifrons. Next base: position 226,134,253 of record NC_060149.1, read on the forward strand.
TTATTATAAAGAGCTAGTTGAGTTTCAAAAGAATGATATTTTGTGAATTCTTGCTGACTACGTGTCAATAAATCGTTTTCCTTCAGGTACTTCATAAAGTCAGAATACGGTATATGTTCCAAAATCCTATTGCTAATCGATGGTAGTGATATGGGCCTGTAATTCAATGGATTACTCCTACTTCCCGTTTTGGGTATTGGTGTCACTTGAGTAATTTTCCAGTCTTTAGGTACGGATCTTTCTGGGAACGACGGGTTGTTTCTAATTGCTAAATATTGAGCTATTGTATCAGCATACTCTGAGAGAAACCTGACTGGTATACAATCTGGACTGGAAGCCTTGCTTTTATTAAGTGATTCTAGCTACTTTGCGACACCAAGGATATCTATTTCTATATTTCTCATCTTGGCAGTTGTTCTTGATAGGAATTCAGGAATATTAACTTCGTCTTCTTTGTTGAAGAAGTTTCTGAAAATTATGTTTAATATCTGTTCTTTAGTGGCACTGTCATTAGTGACTTCACCGTTGTTATCGCGCTGTGAAGGTAGGGGAACTCGGGGCAGAACGGGATGCGGGGCACAATGGGAAATTGCTCTTTTCTAGACTGCACAGTGTTGCAACCTGCTGTATGGCCATGTAACTATTTCTCCGAATGTAAGGGAAGTGAGGCAGCCATCCTGATTTAGTTTGAAGTGCGAGATCTAAGTGAATTGTTGTCCGTCACATTACCGCTTGCGGTGTTCTAACGTTTGGTGAGTTTCAACGCCAGGTAAGTTGTTAATTGCATACCCTAAAATGACACATTCCCTTAAATTGCATGGTATTTGTTATACTTTAGTTATTTAATGCATTTAATTCCGTTAGTTATAACACTCCATAAAAGTTGTTAACCTTAAAAGTGCTCTTGCGGCGGAACGGGACAGGGCAGAATGGGATAGTGTCCTATTCTGCTACGTCATATTTTGATGCAAGTAGAAAGCAAACCCAGCCTGGATGTTCATGGATGCCAGACTCTCCCAACCAGCTACGTTCGCCGAACAACTCAGCTTTCCAGATATCGCCCGAGGCTGTCATTCCAATCCCACTAATCTGTCAATATACTCGGCGGAGTACAAGACGAAAAGGAAAAACTGTCGTATTAACAGATTCTCCTTATAAGAAGGAACTGCAGAATGCTGTCCAATGTAAACTAGGCCTACAGAAAGGAGGAGGGTGCACAAATATAAACAATGTCAGGACAAAGACGTCAGGTGCAGTGCAACTTAGAGCAAAAATTTCAGACTGTACACCCAAAATACTGAAACAGAGGACATCAAAGACGTTACGAAAAATAAATGAAAGAAGTAATGGAGAAGAGGGATCAGAGAGAGAGGATGCTGAGTGTCTCTACCGTGGGGACTTCTACACCGTTTCTAGTGAGTGCTGGGTAGCATGCCAGGGTGGTCACACAATTCATGTGCTGGCATAGACAGTGAAGATGAAGAGGAAATACTGATTTGTGACTATTGTCGAAAGGGCTAGTAGCTGGTGGTTTGGTGGTTATTAAGCATTGTACATTTTTCAGAATGACATTAAAATATTTTGTTATTTTGAAGAATGACTCTTTAATTATTTAAATTACACATTCCTTAGTCTGAATTGCCTGTTATACAACATTTTGTCATAGTTTAATACGATATTCGTAATTCAAATTCAACGTGTATGCAATAAATTAACAAAAAGTACCCTTACCCATTCTGCCCGTGGGTGGGGCGGAACGCGCAATATGCAAGACTTTCTTCGAAAAATTGTAAAAAATGCAAAATGTATTGTTTTAAGTGATTTTAAAATAAGGTACATTAGGTTACATTACAAGGTGTTTTTTTATCACTTTAAGAAGTTTTTCCTTGTGTTCCCTTATTTTATAGAAATTCTTAAACGTTAAGTATCCCGTTTCGCCCCGAGTTCCCCTATGAATTGCGTCTTGCCACTAGTGTGCTTTATGTATCGCCAGAATCTCGTTGGGATTTCTGCCAGATTTAGTGACAGAGTTTCGTTGTGGAAATTATTGAAAGCATCTCGCATTGAACTACGCGCTATATTTCGAACTTCTGCAAAACTTTTCCAGCCTATGTTATTTTGCGTTCTTTTAAATTTGGCATGCATTTTTCGCTGTGTCTTCAACAGTGATCTGATCCGTTTTGTGTACCATGGGGGATCAGTACCATCATTTATTAATTTATATGGTATGTATCTCTCAATTGCTGTCGATATTATCTTTTGGAAATCATTCCACAATTTTCTACACATACATGATCAGATCGGAAGGGGTGTAGACTGTCTTTTAAAAAGGCGTTAAGAGCATATTTATCAGTTTTTTAAATAGATATACTCTGCGTTTCTTTTTGATGATTGTAGGAGTCATGGTATTCAGACTAACAACTATTGCCTTGTGGTCGGTAATCCTTGTATTCGTCACGATACTCACTATTTGTCCAGGATTATTTGTTGCTAAGAGGTCAAGTACGCTTTCGCACCCGTTTACGCTTCGAGTTGGCTTATGTACTAACTGTTCAAAATAATTTTCTGAGAAAGCATTCAGTACAATTTCGGATGATGTTCTATGTCAGCTGCCTGCTGTAAACGTATAATTTTTCGAGCAAATCGAGTGTAGATCAAAGTCACCACAGACTATAATTTTATGAGTGGGGTACCTATTTGAAATGAGAATCAAGTTTTCTTTGAACTGTTCAGCAACTACATCATCTGAGTCGAAGGGTCGGTAAAATGACCCAGTTAATAGTTTAGTCCGATTGTCAAGTATAACCTCTACCCATACTATTTCGCAGGAACTATCTATTTCAATTTCACTACAGTCAACTACTTCTGACAGCAGTAGCAATACTCCACCACCAATTGTATTTAATCTACACTATCCGAAAACTGTTGGACCTTTAGAAAAAATTTATGCTGAACTTGTTTCCGGCTTTAGCCAGCTTTCTGTACCTGTAACTATTTGATCTTCAGTGCTTTCTATTAGGACTCGTAGCTCTGGTTCTTTTTCATCACTGCTACGCCAATTTAAAACTATAATATCGATCGTTTCTACAACTAACTTACTGTGTTTTACCTACCCCCTTTTAGACGGACGCCCTTTCTGTGGTTCCCTGAGGCCCATTAACCTAAAAAACCACCCAGTCCCTTCCACACAGTCCCCGCTACCCGTGTAGCAGCTTCCTGTGTGTAGTGGACTCCTGACCAATTAAGCAAAACCCAGAAACCCACCACCCGATGGCTCAAGTCAAGGAATCTGCAGCCTACACCGTCACAGAACCGCCTGAGCCTTTGATTCACACTCTCCACTCGGCTCTGCACCAAACGACCACAGTCCATTCTATCGACGATGCTGCAGATCACTATTGGAGAACAAATATTGTACCATGAAATGGATCTGATCAGACAAAATTGACACACAATCCTAGGCAGTAATATGACCTTGCAGAGTAACCATGGGGTCCAAGGAATACCATGGTATGGCTGAATAAATCATCACCGAACCCTCGCCATGTTTCGCTCTTGGCAGCATGCTGTCTGTATCGAAGGCTTGGGACATGCATATACAAGACATTAACTCGCGGAGCAATTGGAAACAGTGTAAAACAAGACTCAGCCAACCAAATGACTTTTTTCCATTGTTCCACATTTAAGTTTTTATGGCTTCAGCACCACGTTTTCCTGTTACACCCATTCCAGTCGCTAAAACTTGGTTTCGAAATCACACATCAGCCTGCAGTTCTCTGCTTATGAAGATCCCTTCCTGTTGTTTTGGTGCTGACAGTGCACTCGAGTGCGAAATTGAGTTCTGCAGTGATTATTATAGCTTTTATCCTCTTATTTTTCATCACTGTCCTCTTCAATGATAATCTCCGGTGGTTACTCAATACACACTTTCGTTCGCATTGTGACTCAGACTACGCGTTTCTGCTCTCATTGTATTCGGTATAAATCTTTGATACGGCGCCTCATGAAACACGAACCACTTCAGCTACTTGGTAACAGAAGCAAATACCATAAAAATACTGCGAATCTGGCCATTTATGAATTCACTTACCTCTGACATAACACACTTACAGCTGCACAGAACACGCATTGAGGGCATTGCACAGGTGCCGTTCGTGATCAAATACAACAGCGCACCCAGCAGGTTTGGCTAGGATCTGCATTTATGTTCAAGAATGCTTTGTATTTCTCGCAGTGCTTCCATGTTTTTGTCCAACACCTATATATCTGCATCCAATGTCGAACACCCTGTATATCAACATCCATACACCGCAAACCACTATGAAATGTATGGTAGAGGGCCCTTCGAAATGAAATAATTACTGTTTCTTCTCCTTGCATTCACGTACGGTTTTCATGAAAAATTACGTTTGTACGCCTTTATACGCGCTGCAGTTAAGCTCATCCTATCCTCTCGATCCCTGTAGGGGGCGTTGTAGTATATTCCAAAATTCTTCTACTAAAACTGGTTACTTACACTTTGTATGTAGATGTCTGCCAGTCCAATTTCTCCAGAATTTCCGTGACACTGCCCTGCAGATCAGACAAACCTGTGATCATTGCTGTGTCATTTCTCTGTATACGTTCAGTACTCTTGTTCATCCTATTTGGAAAGGATTAGATACACTAGTGCAATATTCTAGGAAGTGTCATATGAGTGTTTCGTAAGCAGTCTCCTTTGAAGACTGAGTACATCCAAGTATTCTACCACTGAAACGAATTCTGCGATCTGCTTTGCTACTGCTGAGCAAATGATATGGAATTATTCAGTTTACAGGGTACGTATATATGACGACTGTTTACGTTAATGAACACATTAGTTTTTTTCCTACTCACCCAACTACATTTAAAAATATTTTCTTTCTCAGGCTTCCGGCTTTTAAAGAGAAGTTCGCCCATGAAGTAGAACTGGGTCCTCCAGGGAAAACGATTAAATCTTGCTGCGCTACCTGTCAGACGTAGTACGTTATGGTAGAAATGATCAAAAAAATCTTTGCTGCGTATTGATCTCCTTTGTGAGTCATTCAAAGCTTTAATAATGGGTAATAAAGTTCACTTTTTCCTCTATTGTGCAAATGATCAAAAAATTCTTTGCAGCGTGTTGAACTTCTTTGTGAGCCACTGAAAGCTTTCATAATAGGTACTAAAGTTCACTTTTTCCTCTAGTGTTGCAGGTGAGTAAGCCACTATCATTCTCAAATTGTGGTAGATTATTTATGAGGAATTTGTGACATCACAGTTAAACTGCACAGCACCTTGAAGAAGTAACTACATGTCGACCGCGTGTGAACATTACTTATTTTTACTTATTATTCTTACTGCACGCTTTGGGCAATCAGTACCCTATTTCTAATTGCTAATGTCCCAAGAAAATTACTAGATGAGTCATTTTCCAGAGTAAATACGCAAAATATGTTAGTATGTTGTTTCCAAGACTAGCAATTATACGAAGAACAAAAGTAGCTGAACTTCACTGTTTGAGAAACTCAGCAACACGCTTCTTCCAGTTCAAGTTTTCATCAGTATGTAGACACAAAAATCTGAAGCATTCTACCCTGTTTACTGACTCCTGTTCTTGTGCCACGTCTATTGCTGATATTACTCTGTTTATTGTACAGAACTGAATATAGAGTATTTTCCCAAAAATTAAGGGGGAGTCCAATATCCAAGAACCAGTTAATAACCCATTGAAAAACATCATTAACTATGTCTTCTGATGCTTTTCCTGTAATGGAGTTTTTTAAAATACAAGCATCATCTGCAAAAACGTACCAGTTTTGCGCTCAACTTTGATTCCGCAAGGAACTGTTGTGCACAGGGACCGTAGACTACAAGGAAGGAGACAAACATAGCATTCAGTCGCATATCCATTACTTTTCTTACTCTTGCATATGCGAAGAGCCGGCCGCGGTGACCGAGCGGTTCTAGGCGTTTTAATCCGGTACCGCGCGACTGCTACAGTCGCAGGTTCGAATCCTGCCTCGGGCTTGGATATGTGTGATGTCCTTAGATTAGTTAGGTTTAAGTAGTTCTACGTTCTAGGGGACTGATGACCTCAGATGTTAAGTCCCATTTGCTCAGAGCCATTTGAACCATATGTGAAGACGGCTACTTAGAGCCGAAATCTAGATATGCATTAGTAGTAAAACTAATGGGATCCCGAATGATTGCCGTGTGTCTCTTCTTCGTTAAATTCTGAGAGCATCCCATTTCATTCCTTCACAACCTGTTACATCCAAGTATTTGTATGTGTTGACAGATTCCAATTAAGACTCGTTGATATTGTAGTTGTAAATTACTGCATTTTTTTTTTTGCGAAATATGTAATTTTGCATTCTTAGGATTTGAAGCAAGTGTCCAGGTGTTGCATCACTCTGAAATTCTATCAAGATTAGGCTGAGTATGTGTGGACCGTATTTCAGGCACATCTTAATTGTAAATAAGTACACCATCTACAAAAACTCTGAGGTTAATGTTAATATTTTCTGCACTGTCATTAATTTTCAACATGGACAGCAAGGGCCCCAACACACCTTCCTGGGGAACATGGTGTCCCAGGAGAAATTGTCAATATTTAGGCATGTCACAGGAACGATCGTTTGAAGCAAAAAACTTCATACGGGCATATGCCCTATTCCGAACGATTTTCGAAACAGAACACATTTAATGAACATCGTTATTTTCTGTTTTCTTCAATAAATTGACAGCTTCACTCATTTACAACAGTTAGTAAAATTATTAGTTTAACATAATATCAGCTCAAAAATATAGCACATTCATCTCCAAGTATTATGGTACACGTCACATCACAGCAGATGAACGGTACACAATCAGTGTTCGAGTATCCCAGCGCCAACTTCATTGCGTTTGGTCACTCCTGGAGAACATGTTGTGTTACCTGTCAGTGCCTCAGCATGTTCCCTAATGAGGGTAGCAGTGTCCATGATGCGACCATGCGGTTCATCTCTCGTACATATCTTTCGCTTGTACATCTGAAACTTCATCCAACTTCAAAGTCAAAAATTTAGTGATGTAATACCTGGCGATCTTAGTAGCCTGTTAATTGGACTACTTCGACCAAACCAGCGACTAGGGAAGAACGGCTGAGAAGTTTTCTCGTACGTCTGGTAAAATGAACAGGGTCTCCATAATGCTGGAAGTACATTGCAGTTCCTGAGGCCAAGAGAACGCTCTCAAGCTTTCAACAAGCAAATAATTCCGTCTTGTTATTCGCTCTTCTAAACTGATTGAACCTATGAGCATTTTACTGACCGTGTCACACCAGTGATCGTAAAAAGAACTTGTAAATTGGGTTCCACTGTAGCGTGCAGATTTTGCTGGGGCCACCGATAATTATTGAGTGTGTTGTTGATTACGTTCCATATAAACGTGTCTATATGAGCAAAAAGTAATAATGGAAGCAAATGACGATTGTCATATAACCAGTGACAAAATGTAATTACGGTGCTATTGTCGCTATTATGAAGATTGTGAAAAGGTAGTATGTAGAATGGGTAAAAGTAACCAGCGAGGGCGAGGACACAGGTTGTTGCGACAGCGGCGATTCCCAGGGGAGTGACACGCCGGAAGACGACTTGGCTGCTCTTTGCTCTGCGGTTGCAGACGCGGTTTTACGTTGGTCTGAACCCATACCCCTCAGACAGGCGATCGACGGGGGCTGACGTTGTGACGTCGAGTCCCTCCCTGGGTCTCATCATTTGCGGCAGCAGACAGGAGCAGCAAGCCAGCAGGGCTATGACGCCAAGTCTCACTAACGACCGAGTGCGGCGTGAGACACAGCCTGGTCTCGAACCATAGGCTGCTGCTGGCGCTGCCCAGTCGTCTGATTGGCCAGTCTTTGAGTGATTATTGCATGTTGACGTAGAACATGGGCGGTGGCCACATTAATGTTACGGGACCGTGCAAAATTCGGAACCTGTATGCTTCCAAATCACCTACAGATTTATTCACGTATTCTTCCCACTACACTGTTTAAGCACTATGAAAAATGTCATTATTTTCTATCCTTCCTGGGGAGCAGTTTCAATGGTCAGCAATGTATTTTCGATCGTTCTTACAATGTGCTACAAGGGTGTCATCAACTATTACCACTGGCGGATTCTGATATCTCTTCCAAAAGAATGTTTGCATATATCTCCACGGTTGCCCGGTGTTGCAAGTATGAAGCAAGTAATGGTTTCCCATGATTTAGCATTACAGCACATAACGTGTCATCTAGCACTGCAGCTGTTTCCTAGCCAGTGGAAGTGGAGCGTACTGGTTTTGCACATATGTTAGTTATACAACGAATCTAATTTTCGTTGACCGAAGAGCAGTACAAAGTAAGAAGGAAAGTTCAATAGCCCATCTTCTGTTTTGAACAGCGTGCTCACCAAAGATATTAACTAACAACGAAACTAGTCTTCCTACAACGAAGACGATGGAGACATAACGGAACGTTGGGGCTCAAATCCTCAACGACGACGATATGATTACGTACAGAATACGTCCTCAGTGGGAAAAGGACGGGAAGAAATTCGTCTGCGTCTCATTCAAAGAATAGACCTGCAAATGGCTTGTATCGATTCAAGTGAACCATAGACAACCTTAATCTGAATGGACAGAGCATTTACCAGAACTCTGTTTCTACTGGAAGCAAATCTACTATCTTATTAGAAATAAATTATTGTTCACTTAATGCATCAGAATGAAGAAGTCAAATCTATATTGCCGCTTTGCACACCTATTATCAACATTACTAACTGTTACGCCATTTTAAGATAATCAGGGAATCTAGCAATGAAATAATTACACAGGCGAAAAACAGACTGTTTTTTTATATCTAGGATTTTAGAATTGATTTTAGCCACAGTTGGGGCGTTGAATCAAAAAGTGAAATCAGTCTTCCTCTATCCGCTCTTCTTCTTTTTATCATTGTTGTTTATCATGCACTTCTACGTGAAATGTGCATTGGTAACTCTGGTTTGTGCACTTCTAAATCACATGTACGAGGATTGGTTCCTGTAGGTTTGCCCTATTGCCGGTCTGCTTTCTAATTAGTTTCAGGAATATCCACCAGATGGAGTTGGAGGTTACTGTGTGAGCTCTGGCCGTACAGGGCTGAGCGAGAATGACGTCGCTTGATCTACGCTATAGTTTTTTGCACTAGTGCAGTTGAACAGAAATAATATAAGTTAAAATAGAAGAAGTTTCGTAAATCTCTTTGATGGTTTTTATTACATATGCAGAGAATAAACACTGAAACGAAACCTAATACCTATTATTGACTTTGTAAGACTTTTGCAATAAATTTGTAAAACGTGTACAGAACATTTACAATTGTGGACTACCGGGAAACGAAAACGTCTGAAACTTAAGTCACTTCGATACCTGTTGTTTGTGAGAACTGGTGTTGTCCCTCTGATACTAATGATGATGACAGTGATTAAGCCAGTACAGCATTAATTACTCAGGGTTTAAACTGGGATGAGTTAATAACGCACCAGAGATCTCAAGGGAAACTAGCAATAAGGTAATAACACAGGCCAAGAACAAACTGTTTTTGTTTTTTATATCTAGGATTTTAGAATTGATTTTAGCCACAGTTGGGGCGTTGAATCAAAAAGTGAAATCAGTCTTCCTCTATCTGCTCTTATTTTTTTGATCATTGTTGTTTAATATGCACTTCTACATGAAATGTGCATTTGTAACTCTGGTTTGTGCACTTGTAATTCACATGTATGAGAATTGATTCCTGTAGGTTTGCACTATTGCGGGTCTGCTTTCTAATTAGTTCCAGGAATATCCACCAGATGGAGTTGGAGGTTACTGTGTGAGCTAGGCTGTACAGGGCTGAGCGAGAATGACGTCGCTTGATAATTCAGTTAGGAAACGTCTATGTTGTAGTTTTTTGCACTTGTGTTGTTGAACAGAAATAATATAAAACAAAGTAGAAGATGTTGCGTAAATCACCTTGATGGTTTTTGCTACATATGCAAAGAATAAACGCTGAAAGGAAACCGAAAACCTATTATTGACTTTGTAAAGCAATAAATCTGTAAAACTTGTACAGAACATTTACGATTGTGGACTACCGGGAAATGAAAACTTCTGAAATAAAAGCCACTCCAAAACCTGTTGTTTGTGAGGACTAGTATTGTCCCTCTGATACTAATGACAATGACAGTGATTATGCGGGTACGGCATTAATTCCTCTGGGTTTAAACTGGGATGAGTTAATAACCCACCAGAGATCTCAAGCTGGAGCTCATTTTTAGATGATTGCTGATAACAAAAACATTACACACGATGCGTCACATACAAAATCTTGAAAGTCAGTTCAGCTAACAACTATGCCCAATCTGATTTGGGATGCATACAGTTCAATGTAACACAAAATTTTTGTCCAAAATGTTCTAGAATTTCCTTTGTCAAAATAATTATTGGTACGACATCTGTTTTTACAAATAGTGGCGATTTATTCAAAAATTATACCTTTTTGTGGTTATATATTCCTGTAGCAAAATTTAGAAATATAAAAATCCACCATGTCCCAAGATTTGTTTACATATTGCAGGTTTAAATTATTAAGTCAAGTGGAAATTTTCTGGCGAAGTTAATTACAGTTTTTGAATACACTCAAGACTATTGTCTGATAAACAATCAATTACTTTTTTCTATAGCTCATATGACATTTGGAATTTTGGTGAGAAACTGTCATATACGGGAAAAACTGTATATATGAAATGAAAACCAATAAAAACCTTTAAGGTTAACAATATGTTTAAATGTAGACTGCTGTAAAGTGAAATCTGTAGGATAACCAGTTTTCATAATTTTATGTCTTCATGGTTTAACTCGCACTAAAGAGGTACCTATATAAGAGTCGTAAATCTCATACTATACGATCTAAATCGGTATAAATGTTAAACAAATGGATGTGGAATCGTATCTTTCGGTTGTGCCCAGACTGGTGTTGTAACGACCAGTTGATCCAGGAAGCCCTTCATTTTTATTTTTTTTATTCTCAAGAAGACAATCTCGTGTTCTGCACTATATTAGTGAACACCTGAGGAAATGGGTTTTCCTGAATGTGTTCTAGATGATTTTCTTGTGTTTGCGCATAGCTCAAGGCAAGTTTGAAATTTGTACTAATACACAATAGTAACAAATTTAGTTCAATGCCAGCTGATCCCTCAAGGGAAATGAAATAAGAACATAAAACCACAGTTTTGATCTTTGTGAAGATTAAGTCTCATAAACATCAATAAATGGTAAACTTTCTCTTCTTGTGACTCTGGAATAGCAGAGAAAAAACACATCACAGTGTTGGAAAAGAACGGCCAAAGAGAGAAAACATGTTCGGAGGGAGGAATAATGTCATTAACGACCCCTTTGTTGAATCATTTCAAGTTGTGCCTTTTGAAGCAGTTTGTAAAGGCTTTTGATAAGAACGATCCACGGTTTGAATATATAGGGAAAAACGTCTGAGCTGAGAACGGAAAAATTCAGGCACGAATATTTGACGATCCACAAACAATGCAACTCTGCATATGAAAACTGCCAAGGAAGATCGGATATGCACGTGATGGCAGTTTACTGCTGGAATTTAAAAATGGACTGCTTCATAATACATTCAAGAATGTCATGGAAAAGAAGTTTCCTAAATGTTCAGGGACTGGATGTTATCATCAATGACTTTTTTATTTAGGATATAATAATATTTATATAATACAATAACAACATTATTGTTTCATTTTTTATCCATGGACTTATATTTAAACAGTATAACATATATTTCACTAAAATCTTGTATTTTAGAATTTTGAGCTCCTTGGCAAATATTAACTAATTGTTTGAATTGAGGGCATCAAATTCTTAGAAAATCAACTCAAAACACTCCAGTGTTATGCAAATAAATAGCATTTTACACGATCTTAATGCTATCGTTTTCAGTCAAGACTAGTTAATGCAATTGTAGTAAGAAACTTCAAACTTGTAGCATTTTAAACATTTCATAGGATTGTTTGCCAGGTAATTGTTACACTGATAATAATCTATGTTTTTACTCGTGAGTATTAACTTTTGCTCTGTGGTAATGAAGGTTAGAATGTAACGTACCTTAAATCGGAATTATTACAAAGGGGCACTATCTTACTTGAAAGGACAGTTTAGAAAATTGGTCATAACCTTGTTCAAGGAGCTGTAATATCATTTGCATGAAATGAGTTAGAGAAACATGAGGAATTGTTAATCTTCCTGAACGAGAGTCCAGTGTTTCCATGGCTGCACCACATCGTACATAAAATACAATGTGGAATGCTGATGTGCTGCTATTATTTTTTATTATCTGTTGTTGGATTTACTGAAAGAACAAGTTTTGAAGTATTCGAACATGTTGGGTTGGCTACACCAAAAATAGCTACCTCACGTGAACTGGCCAATGCGAAGGCTGTCTTGATAAAAGAAAACCTTATAAGCTACACAGAGCGCATCCATAGCGTTCACCAAATTTCATTAATAAAACGCAGCGGGGTGATGAAGTGGGATGACCCAGAAGTCACAGTTAGGAGATCAGTGGTTTGTATCTCTATCAGTCCATCCACATTTAGGTTTCCTGCAGTTTTCCAAGCATAAGCTTGGATAGGAGACTGCTGAGAAAGAAACCTAAATGTGGAAGGCCTGACAGAGATTCGAACCACTGCCCTCCTGACTGTGAGTCCTGTGTCTTCCCACTTCGCCACCTCGCTGGGTTTGTACTTTCGTCTAAGGAAAGGAGTATTCTCCTACACAGATATGTGGACGTGATTGCGCATGCGCACGTTTCTGTGTGTGCGCGTGTGCGTGTGTACGTGTGTGTGTAAGTGTGTGTGTGTGTGTGTGTGTGTGACTGTGAGCTCGTGGTCATGTGCTCGGCGGAAGGCAGGCTGGGGCGACAGTAGCAGACACGCGAACGCGTACCTCCAGGAACGTTACGACGCTTTCTCGTGTGTCGGATAGCCAGATGACGGATTTACTACCGTTCCTGTTCCCTTGAACAATCTTATAGTACACAGCCATCTCTGCAGAAGCAGAAAAAGAAGGAGGAACTTCGTAACTTGGTCATTTCTAGCACTAGTCTATATCTACATCTACAGGGCGTGGACACAAATATGGAACAACGTAAAGTACACCTTACCACGCCTAACGCGGCGAAGGAAAAAGCAGCTTCTAGTCATCACAGAACGGCGAAATACAGGTTCTGTGCCGTTTTCAGGGGAATCTTATACCATTGTTCCTGAAAAATATTGGGAACGTCAGGTAGTGATGAAGGAAGTGAGTAGTGATCACGTACACTTCATTCCCAATTTGACGATGAAGGCTGAATAAATCTGAGATCTGTCACTGTGGTGGCCAGGGGAGATGCGACAACTCAATCTCTTGGTCACAAACCAGTCCTGGACTCTGTGAGCTGTGCGAACAGGAACCATGTCTTCTTGGAACACAGCATCTACATCTACATCTACATGATTACTCTGCTGTTCATAAGAAAGTGCCTGGCAGAGGGTTCAATGAACCATCTTGAAGCTGTCTCTCTACCGTTCCACTCTCAAACGGTGCGCGGGAAAACGAGCTCTTAAATTTTTCTGTGCGAGCCCAGGTTTCTCATATTTTATCGTGATGATCATTTCTCCCTATGTAGGTGGGTTCTCGCGATCGGAGTAGCAAACTGGTGATTGAAATATCATGAGAAGATCCCATCGTAACAAAAACAGCCTTTGTTTTAATGACTGCCACAATTCACGTATCATGTCTGCGGCACTATCTACCCAACTTCGTGGTAATACAAAACGAGCTGCCCTCCTTTATACCTTTTCGATGTCATCCGCCAGTCCCATCTGATGCGGATCCCACACCGCACAGAAACATTCCAGAGCAGGGCGGACAAGCGTGGTGTAAGCTGTCTCTTTAGAAGACCTGTCGCACCTTCTAAGTGTTCTGCCATTGAATCTCAGGCTTTGGTTGGCTGTACCCACCACATTATCTATGTGATCGTTCCAATTTAGGGTATTTGTAATTGCAATCCTTAATTATTTAGTTGAATTTACATCCTTCAGCTTTGTGTGACTTCCGCGAAACGAAATTCAGCGGATTTCTTTTAGTACTCATGTGAATAACTTCACATTTTACTTTACTCAGGGTCAATTGCTACCGTTCGCACCATACAGATTCCTTATCTAAATCATTTTGTAATTTGTTTTGGTCATCTGATGACTTTAGAACACGGTAAATGACAGCATCATCTGCAAACAATCTAAGACGGCTACTGAGATTGTCTTTTATGTCGTTAATACAGATCAGGAAAAATAGAGGGCCTATAACATTGCCTAGGGGAACGCCGGATATTATTTCTGTTTTACTTGATGTCTTTCCGTCTATTATTACGAACTGTGACCTTTCTGACAGGAAATCACGGATCCAATTACACAACTGATGCGGTATTTCATAGCCATGCAGTTACGTTAGAAGACGATTGTGAGGAACGGTGTCGAAAGCCTTCTGGAAACTTAACAATATGGAATCAATCTGAAATCCCCTGTCGATAGCTCTCATTACTTCATGACTATAAAGAGCTAGTGTGTTTCAAAAGAACGATATTTTCTGAATCCGTGCTGAATACGTGTCAAAAATGGTTCAAATGACACTGAGCACTATGGGACTTAACAACTGAGATCATCAGTCCCTTCGAACTTAGAACTTCGTAAAACCTAACTAATCTAAGGACATCACACACATCCATGCCCGAGGCAGGATTCGAACCGGCGACCGCAGCGGCCGCGCAGTTCCAGACTGTAGGGCCTAGAACTGCTTGGCCACAGTGGAAGGCAGCTACGTGTCAATAAAGCGTTTTCTTCGCGGTACTTCATAATGTTCGAATACAGTATATGTTCCAAAACCCTACTGCAAATCGACGTTAGTTATATGGGCCTGTAATTGAACGGATTACTCCTGCTTCCTGTTTTGGGTATTGGTGTCACTTGAGTAATTTTCCAGTCTTTAGGTACGGATCTTTCTGTGAGCGAGCGGGTGTATATAATTGCTAAATATGGAGCTATTGTATCAGCATACTCTGAGACGAACCTGACTGGTCTACTATCAGGACTGGAAGCCTTGCTTTTATTAAGTGATTCTAGCTGCTTTGCGACTGCGAGGATATCTATTTCTATGTTTCTCATCTTGGCAGTTGTTCTTGATTGGAATTCAGGAATATCTACTTCCCCTTCTTTGTTGAAGGTGTTTCGGAAAATCGTGTTTAATAACAGTGCTTCAGTGGCACTGTCATCAGTGACTTCACCGTTGTTATCGCGTATTGAAGGAATTGATTGCGTCTTGCCACTGGTGTGCTTTAAGTATGATCAGAATTTCTTTGGGCTTTCTGCCTTATTATTTGTCCAGGATTATTTAATGCTAAGAGGTCAAGTATGCTTTGACAAGCATTTACGCTTCGAGTGGGCTTATGAACTAATTGTTCAAAATAATTTTCTGAGAAAGCCCCAGTACAATTTCGGATGACGTTTTATGCCTGCCGCAGTTTTAACGTATAATTTTTCGAGCATATCGAGGGTAGAATAATGTCACCACCGACTATTACTGTATGAATGGGGTACCTATTTTAAATGAGACTCAAGTTTTCTTTGAACTGTTCAGCAACTGTATGTTCTGAGTCGGTGGGTCGGCAAAACGACCAAATTAATAAATGGTTCTAATGGCTCTGAGCACTATGGGACCTAACATCTGAGGTCATCAGTCACCTAGAACTTAGAACTACTTAAAACTAACTAACCTGAGGACAGCACACACATCCATCCCCGAGGAAGGATTCGAACCTGCGACCGTAGCGGTCGCGCGGCTCCAGACAGAAGCGCCTAGAACCGCTCGGACACTGCGGCCGGCCCTAATTGATAGTTTAGTCAAGTTGTCAAGTATAACCTCTACCCATACTATTTCGCAGCAACTATGTATTTCTATTTCACTACAAGGCAAACTACTTCTCACAGCAATAAATACTCCACCACCAATTGTATTTAACCTATCTTTTCTGGAAACTACTAGATCGTTAGAAAAAATTTCTGCTGAACTTGTTTCCGGCTTTAGCTAGCTTTCTGTACCTATAACTATTTGAGCTTCAGTGCTTTGTATTAGGGCTTGGAGCTCTGGTTCTTTCCCAACATAGCTACGACAATTTAAGACCACAATACCGATCGTTTCAATAATTGACTTACTGTGTTTTACCTGCCCCATTTTAGACAGACGTCCTTTCTGTGGTTCCCTGAGTCCCCCTAATCTCAAAAAACCGCCCAGTCCCTTCCGCACAGCCTCCGATACCCGTGTAGCAGCTTGCTGTGTGTAGTGGTCTGCTGACCTATTAAGCGGAACCCGGAAACCCACCACCCGAAGGTGCAAGTCAAGGAATCTGCAGCCTACACCGTCACAGAACCCCCTGAGCCTCTGATTCAGTCCCTCCACTCGGCTCTGCACCAAAGGACCACAGAGCGGTACATCGACGATGCTGCAGATCACTTTTGAAGAACAAATATTGTACCATGAAATGGATCTGATCAGACAAAATTGACACACAATGCTTCACAGTAATGTGACCTTGCAGAGTAACCATGGGGTCCGAGGAATACCAGTGTGTGGCTGACCGAATTATCACCGTACCCCCGCCATGTTTCGCTCTTGACAGCAAGCTGTCTGTATTGTAGGCTTGGCACATGCATATGCCAGACATTAGCTCAGGCAGAAATTGGAAACCGTAAAACAAGACTCAGCCAACCAAATGACTTTCTTCCATTGCTCCATATTTAAGGTTTTATGCCTCCAGTACCACATTTTCGTGTTACACCCACTACAGTCGCTAATGTTTGGTTTTGAAATTCCACATCGGCCTGCAGTTCTCTGCTTATGAAGACCCCTTCCTGGCTTTTGGTACTGACAGGGTACTCGAGTGCGATATTGAGTTCTGCAGTGACTATTATAGCTTTTGTCCTCTTATTTTCCGCCACAGTCCTCTTTAATGATGATCTGCGGTGGTTACTCAACACACACTTTTGTTCGCATTGTGACTAAGAGGGCGCGTTTCCACTCTATCGGTATTCGGTATAAATCTTAGATACGGTGCCTCAAGAAACACGAACCACTTCAGCTACTTGGTAACGGAAGCAAATACATAAAATCACCAACAGTCTGGCCATGTATGAATTCACTTACCTCTCACATAACACACTTATAGCTATACTAAACACTCTTCTGGAAACGACTGACACTTGCAACGTATTGAGGGCATTGCACAGGTGCCGTTCGTGATCAAATACAACAGCGCACCCAGCAGGTTTGGCTAGCAGCTGCATTTCTGTTCAAGAATGCTTTGTATTTCTCGCAGTGTTTCCATGTTTTTGTCCAACACCCGTATATGTACATCCACTGTCTAACCCCTGTATATCTACATCCATACTCCGCAAACCACTATGAAATGTATGGTAAAGTGTACTTCCACCTGGCCTGTGTGGCCGAGCGCTTCTAGGCGCTACAGTTTGGAACCGCGCGACCGCTACGGTCGTAGGTTCGAATCCTGCATCGGGCATGGATGTGTGTGATGTCCTCAGGTTAGTTATGTTTAAGTAGTTGTATGTTCTACGGGCTTGATGACCTCAGAAGTTAAGACCCATAGTGCTCAGAGCCATTTGAACCATTTGGTAGTTCCAACTGAACTAATTAGGGTTTCTTCTCCTTCCATTCACGTACAGATTTCGAGAAGAATGACTGTTAATACGCCTTTATACTCTCTGTAGTTAATCTTGTCCACTCGATCTCTATAGCGGCATTGTAGTATATTCCAAAATTCGTCTACTAAAACTGGTTCCTGACACTTTGTATGTAGGTGTCTGCCAGTCCAGTTTCTCCAGAACTTCCGTGACCTGTCCTACATGGTTACTACGCAATTCAGACTTAAGTGCCTGGCAGAGGTTTAATCGAACCATTTTCATACTACTTCTCTACCATTCCACTCTCGAATGGCGCGGAGAAAAAAGAACTCCTAAATCTTTCCGATTGAGCTCTACTTTCTCTTATTTTATTATAATGATTATTTCTCCCCACGTAGGTGGGTGTCAAAAAAAGATTTTCGCGTTCGGAAGAGAAAGATGGTGATTGAAATTTCGTAAATAGATTTCGCCGCAAAGAGAACCGCCTTTGTTTCAGTGACTGCCACCCCAACTCGCGTATCGTATCAGTGACACTCTCACCCCTATTGCGCGATAACACGAAACGAGCTGCCCTTCTTTGCACTTTTTCGATGTCCTCCGTCAATCCCACCTGGTAAGGATCTCACACCACGCAGCAATATTTGATGTCCTCCGTCAATCCCACCTGGTAAGGATCTCACACCATGCAGCAATATTCCAGCAGAGGACGTACAAGTGTAATGTAGGCTGTCTCTTTAGTGGGTTTGTCACATCTTCTAAGTGTTCTGCCAACAAAGCACAGACTTTGTTTCGCCTTTCCCACAATATTATCTATGTGGTCTTTCCGATTTAAGTTGCTTGTAGTATGTAGTGGAATTGACAGCCCTTAGATTTGTGCGATTTATCGTATACCAAAAATTTATTGGATTTCTTTTAGTACCCATGTGGGTGACCGCGCACTTTTCTCTGTTTAGTGCCTATTGCCACTTTTCGCGCCATACAGAAATTCTTTCTAGATCATTTTGTAATTATAATTGATCGTCTGATGATTTTACTAGACGGCAAATTACAGCGTCATCTATAAACAATCTAAGGGGGCTGCTCAGATTATCACCTAGATAATTTATGTAAATCAGGAACAGCAGAGGGCCTATGACACTGCCTTGGGGATCGCCAGATATCACTTCTGTTGTACTCGATGATTTACCATCTATCACTGCGAACTGTGACACTAGAGCAATATTCTAGGAAGGGTCGTATGAGTGTTGTGTAAGCAGTCTCATTTGAAGACTGAGTACTTCCTAGTATTCTACCAATGAAACGAATTCTGCGCTCTGCTTTGCCAACAGCGCAGCAAATGATACGGAATTATTCAGTTTACAGGGTACGTATATGTGACGACTGTTTACATTAATGAACACATTTATTTTGTCGTACTCACTCAACTACATTTAAAAATATTTCCTTTCTCAGGCTACCGGATTTTAAAGAGAAGTTCGCCCATGAAGTAGAACTGGGTTGTCCAGGGAAGATGATTATAATTTTTATTTAAATCTTGCTGCGCTACCTGTCAGATATATTACGCTATTGTGCAAACGATCAAAAATTTTTTTGTAGGGCATTGAACTCCTTTGTGAGCCACTGACTGCTTTAATAACAGTTAATAAAGTACATTTTTTCCTATTGTTTTTTAGGTGTGTAAATCACTATTCTTCTCAAATTGTGGTTGATTATTTATGACGAATTTGTGACATCACAGTTAAAACTGAAGTGATATCAGGTGTTCCCCATGGAAGCGTCCTGGGACCTCTGCTGTTCCTGATCTATATAAATGACCTGGGTGACAATCTGAGCAGTTCTCTTAGGTTGTTCGCAGATGATGCTGTAATTTACCGTCTAGTAAGGTCATCCGAAGACCAGTATCAGTTGCAAAGCGATTTAGGAAAGATTGCTGTATGGTGTGGCAGGTGGCAGTTGACGCTAAATAACGAAAAGTGTGAGATGATCCACATGAGTTCCAAAAGAAATCCGTTGGAATTCGGTTACTTGATAAATAGTACAATTCTCAAGGCTGTCAATTCAACTAAGTACCTGGGTGTTAAAATCACGAACAACTTCAGTTGGAAAGACCACATAGATAATATCGCGGGGAACGCAAGCCAAAGATTGCGTTTCATTGGCAGGACACTGAGAAGATGCAACAAGTCCACTAAAGAGACAGCTTAAACTACAACTGGTTCGTCCTCTGTTAGAATATTGCTGCGCGGTGTGGGATCCTTACCAGGTGGGATTACGGAGGACATAGAAAGGGTGCAAAAAAGGGCAGCTCGTTTTGTATTATCACATAATAGGGGAGAGAGTGTGGCAGATATGATACGCGAGTTGGGATGGAAGTCATTAAAGCAAAGACGTTTTCGTCTCAGCTAGATCTATTTACGAAATTTCAGTAACCAACTTTCTCTTCCGAATGCGAAAATATTTTGTTCAGCCCAACCTGCATAAGTAGGAATGATCATCAAAATAAAATAAGACAAATTAAAGCTCGAACAGAAAAGTTTAGGTGTTCGTCTTTCCCGCGTGCTGTTCGGGAGTGGAATGGTAGAGAGATAGTATGATTGTGGTTTGATGAACCCTCTGCCAAGCACTTAAATGTGAATTGCAGAGCAATCATGTAGATGTAAATGTAGATGTAAAATGCACAGCTCCTTGAAGAAGTACCTACATGACGACCGTGTGTGAACATCACTTATTATTACTTATTATTCTTAATGCTCGCTTTTGGACAATCAGTACCTTGTTTCTAACTGGTAATGTCCCAAGAAAATTACTACATGAACCATTATTCAGAGTAAATACGCAAAATATGTTAGTATGTTGTTTCCAAGACTAGCAATTATACGAAGAACGAAAGTAGCTTAATTTAACCGTTTGAGAAACTGAGCAAAACGCTTCTTCCAGTTCAAGTTTTCATTAGTATGTAGACCGAAAATCTGAAGCATTCTACCCCGTTTCCCGACTGCTGTTCTTGTGCCACGCCTATTGTTGATATTACTCTGTTTATAGTACAGAACTGAATATAGTGTATTTTCCCAAAAATTTAGGGAGAGTCCAATTTCCGAGAATCAGTTAATAACCCTTTGAAAAAAATCATTAACAATGTCTTCTGATGCTTTCCCTTTAATGCCATTTCTTAAAACACAAGCATCTTCTGCAAAAACGTACAAGTTTTGCGATCAACTTTGATTCCACAAGGAACTGTTGTGCACAGGGACCGTAGACTACAAGGAAGGAGACAAACACAGCACTCAGTCGCATTTCCATATCTTTTCTTACTCTTGCATATGCGAAGAGCCGGCCGCGGTGACCGAGCGGTTCTAGACGCTTCAATCCGGAACCGCGCGACTGCTACGGTCGCAGGTTCGAATCCTGCCTCGGGCATTGATGTGTGTGATGTCCTTAGGTTAGTTAGGTTTAAATAGTTCTACGTTCTAGAGGACTGATGACCTCAGATGTTAAGTCCCATAGTGCTCAGGGCCATTTGAACCATATGTGAAGACGGCTACTTAGAGCCGAAATCTAGATATGCAATTAATAAAACTAATGGGTCGCAAATGATTGCCGTGTGTCTCTTCTTCCTTAAAAACTCCGATCATCCCGTTTCATTCCTTCAAAACCTGTTACATCCAAGTATTTGCATGTGTTGACAGATTCCAATTAAGACTCGTTGATATTGTAGTTACAAAATACTGCATTGTTTTCTTTTTGCTAAGTACGTAATTTTGCATGCTTAGGATTTGAAGCAAGTGTCCAGGTGTTCATCACTCTGAAATTCTATCAAGATTAGTCTGAGTATGTGTGGACTGTGTTTCAGGCAGCTCTTAATTGTAAATAACTACACCATCTGCAAAATGTCTGAGGTTACCGTCAATATTTTCTGCACTGTCATTAATTTTCAACATGAACAGCAAGGGCAGCATCACAATTTGCTGGGGAACAGGGTGTCCCAGGGGGAATGGTCAATATTCAGGGATGTTACTGGAACGATCGTTTGAAGCAAAAAACTTCATACAGGCATATGCCCTATTCCCAATGGTTTTCGAGACACAACACGTTTAATCAACATCGTTATTTATTTTCTGTGTTCTTCAATAAATTGTCAGCATCACCCATGTACAATAGGTAGTAAATATAACATTATTAGTTTAACGAAGTATTAGCTCAAAAATATGATTTTTAGCACATTCATCTAAAAGTATTATCGTACACGTCACATCACAGCTGATGTACGGTGCAGAATCAGTAATCGAGTATCGCAGCGCCAACTTCAACGCATTTGTTCACTCTTGGAGAACATGTCGTTTTGCCTGTCATTGCCTCAGCACGTTCCCTAATGAGGATAGCAGTGTCTATGATGCGACCATGCGGTTCATCTCTCGTACATATCTTTCACTTGCACATCTGAAACTTCCTCAAAACTCAAAGTCAAAAATCTAATGACGTAATAACTGGCGATCTATGTGGCCAGTTAATTGAAGTACTACGACCAAGCCAGCGACTAGGGAAGTGCCGCTGAAAAGTTTTCTCATACGTCTGGTAAAATGTAGAGGGTCTCCATAATGCTGGAAGTAAATTGCACTCCGAGTGTGTAAGAGAATGCTCTCAAGCTTTCAACATGCAAATCATTCTGCCTTCTTATTTGCTCTTCTAAAATGAATGAACCTATCAGCATATTACCGATCGTGTCAGACCAAACAGTGATCGTAAAAAGGACTTGTAAATTGGTTTCTACTGTAGCGTGCAGATTTTTGTGCGGCCATCGAAAATTATGTGTTGTTGATTAAATTCCATATAGACGTGTCTACATGGGCAAAAACTATTAATGGAAGCAAGTGAAGATTGCCATGTAACCAGTGACAATATTCAATTACGATGCTATTGTCGCTATTATGAAGATTGTGAAAAAATAGTATGTAGAATGGGTAAAAGTAGCCAGGGAGGGCGACGACACAGGCAGCTGCGACAGCGGCGCTTCCCAGGGGAGTGACACGCCAGAAGGCGACCTGGCTGCTCTTTGCTGTGCGGTTGTGCGTGGGTCTGAATCCATGCCCCTCAGACAGGTGACAGACGGCGGCTGACGTTATGACGTCGAGTCCCTCCCTGGGTCTCATCATTTGCGGCAGCACACAGGAACAGCAAGTCAGCAGGGCTATGTCGCCAAGTCTCACAAAGGACCCAGTGTGGCGGCAGACACAGCCTGGTCTCGAACCATAGGCTGCTGCTGGCGCTGCCCAGTCGTCTGATTGGCCAGTGGTGCTCCAGCATTGTAGTGCAGCTACGCAGCAATTACCAAGTCCCTGACTCGAATAACGGCATATCCTCAAATTCAGCCTCATTTATACACCATTACTGCCCATTTCTTGCTCTAAATCCTGGTGGCTAGTCACACTGCCCATAACAGAGAGACCTGCTTCAGTGCAGTGGCAACGACCCAATTGCTACATCAGTATGAATTACCACGAAGGAAACTGTCTATTGACACACAGTCAGCATGGCTTTAGAAAAGATCGTTCCTGTGAAACACAACTAGCTCTTTATTCACATGAAGTGCTTAGTGCTACTGACAAGGAATTTCAGATCGATCCCATATTTCTGGTTTTCCGGAAAGTTTTAGAAACTGTACCGCACAAGCGGCTTATACTGAAATTGCGTGCTTATGGAATATCGGCTCAGTTATGTGACTGGATTTGTGATTTCCTGTCAGAGAGGTCACAGTTCGCAGTAATTGACGGAAAGTCATCGAGTAAAACAGATGTGATTTCTCGCGTTCTCCAATGTAGTGTTATAGGCCCTTTAATGTTCCTTATTTATATAAACGATTTGGGAGACTACCTCAGCAGCCGTCTTAAGTTCTTTGCAGATGACGCTGTCGTTTATCGAATAATAAAGTCACCAGAAGATAAAAACAAATTGAAAAACGATTTAAAAAAAATATCTGAAGGATGCGAAAATTGGCAGTTGACCCTAAATAACGAAAAGCGTGAGGTAAACCACATGAGTGCTAAAAGGAATTCGTTAAACTTCGGTTACACACTAAATCCGTCTAATCTAAAAGCCGTAAATTCAACTAAAAGTATAGGTATTACAATTACGAACAATTTAAACTGGAAGGAACACATAGAAAATATTGTGGGGAAGGCTACCAAAAGACTGCGCCTTATTGGCAGGACACTTCGAAAACGTAACAGAACTACTAAGGTGTGGGATCCTTACCAGATAGGACTGACGGAGTACATCGAAAAAGTTCAAAGAAGGGCAGCACGTTTTGTATTATCGCAAAATATGGGAGAGAGTGTCACAGAAATGATAAGAATTTTGACTCGACAAAATTAACAGAAAGGCGTTTTTCGTAGCGGCGGAATCTTTTTACGAAATTCCAGTCTCCAACTTTCCCCTCCTAATGCGAAAACATTTTGTTGACACCGACCTACATAGGGCGAAACAATCACCTCGATAAAATAAGGGAAATCAGAGCTCGTACGGAAAGATATAAGTGTTTGTTCTTTCCCCACGCTATACGAGATTGGAATAGTAGAGAATTGTGATGGTGTTTCGATTAGCCCTCTGCCAGGCACTTAAACGTGATTTGCGGAGTATC
Organism: Schistocerca piceifrons; assembly: GCF_021461385.2. NCBI lineage: Eukaryota > Metazoa > Arthropoda > Insecta > Orthoptera > Acrididae > Schistocerca > Schistocerca piceifrons. The sequence continues at coordinate 226,158,670 of NC_060149.1, forward strand.
CTTGTAGATGTAGAGGTAGAATCTTTGCTGCGTGGGGCAATTCACCATTGCGCTAAGCTATACTTGCTTCACAACTCACTTACGCATCTCTTATTCTGCCCTATTTTTTGACGTAGCATGGCTGTTGGCCAGCGCTGTCACTATAATACTCCGTGGTGGCCTCCATGCTACTTTCAGCGCTTACAATAAAGATTTAAAACTTTTACCAGAATTCTGCGTAGTATCACTACGCAGTGTAGTAGGAATAACACCACCTTCATTCTGTATAAATGGTTTTCCCATTCAGAATGTTGTTTCCTAGTGAGATGATCGTGTTACGCCTCACGTACGAACAGAAACGTCTACCAGCACGTGTCAGAGTTCGACAGTGGCAGCATCGTGAACATTCGAAACATTGGTTTATCGTTCCGCGATATCACTATTTGCCTTGGTTGTCATCCCACGATTGTCACGTGATACGGAATTAATGCATTCAGTAGATTCCTATTCAGCGACATGAGGGATCGCAACAATCACATATGTCTTGGGCCGAGGGACATGCATATTCATTCAACTGTACAGGATCACAAAGTAAAGTTACATGCCAAGTACCAGGAAAAGGGTTTGCTTACTACACTACAAGTATAAACACGGAGAGTGAGGTGACGTCTCAAGCACTACGGACTATCAGTGCAGAATCCATTGCTGCTGCAACCCTTGACACAGCAGCAGAGGGAGGTGTGGTGACAACACTGGACACAGGAGTGGCGCCATGACACTCTTTCTGCGTATACCATCACGGTTTTCAGCTTTCCCATCATTGTCATACATGCTCCAATACCTAGCATCGTGCTATTGAAGACCAGTGGGTACAGGAAATATCTACTTCTAGCTCTCATAGCCGGTAACTTGGACAGCAGCCGTTACATTTTCGACTCCTTAAACCCAGTGATATTGCCTTATATTTGAGGTCTCCAAAACGTTATGTTTCACCAAGACTATGCAAGACGGCATGCAACCACACTGTCCAAACCTACCTCTATACAGAGAGCGTACAACTGTAGTCCTGGCCAACACGTTCTCCAGATCTCTCGCCCATTGAATACATTTGGTCACGGGTTGCCAAGAGACTAGGATGCTTGCACTTGACACTACAATTGGCATGTAACTGAAGCAGCATAGAGTGTTGCACCCATACCACTCACACAAGCTCAGTTCAACTCAAAACCCAGCCAAATGAGAGCCATTGTTGCTGCCAGAAGTGGCAATCCTGTGTACAGCTTGCGCCACTAATATTAATGTGACCACCTGAGAAAAGTCTGAATGAACATGTTTTGCAGCGTGAGATGTGTAGAAAGGGTCAATGAGGGTCTAGGGGTACAGAGAGGGATGTGGAGTCATGCCGACTCCAGGGCCATAGCCAACTGGGTTTCTCGGTTGAGGTTCCATGGTGGGATCGAGCTGGTCCCACAGATTCTCAACTAGGTTCAATCCGGAGAGGTTGGCGGACAGGGGAGAACAGTATACTCATCCCGGTGCTCCTCGAAACACGCACATACACTGCATGCTGCAGGTAGGTGGCATCGAGTCAAGGAAAAACTAAATTCATGAAGGGAACAGATGGATATAAGTATTTTGTTGAAATATTGTGCCTCCAGGATGATGAGATTATCCAGGGAATGCCAGTGAAAACAGTGCCCAGATCATAACGCTCCCTCCTGGTTGCAGGATGTTTCGTTTTATACATTCCTATGAAACATAATACGTGATTCATCTGAAAAAGACAGCTGTCGAGACACTCAGTGACCGCCAGTTGAAGCATTGGCGTGGAAATCACAGCCTTTGCCGCCGATGACTTGCAGTCAGCATGGGTTGCTTGAACCAGCGACCTGCTCCAGGGCTCATACACAGCGAAGTTCGCTGAACGTTCGTTGAGGAGACACTGTTGCTACCTCCTTGGGTCATCTAGGTGGCCAACTGCTTAGCAGTTGCACGTCTATTCCCATATGCACAACTTCATAGCCGTCGTTCACCTCTGTTATGTATGGCACGTGGTGCACCACAGATGCCTCAATGCCAGGTTTGGATGCTAAGTATACTTTAACCACAGTGGCACATGAACGGTTTACAAAAATAACCGTTTCGGAAATACTTCCTCCCTTGGCCCGAAAGCCAACGATCATTCCCTTTTGGGCATCATATAAATCACTCCATTTCCACATTGCGATAACAACTGCACTGTTTTCCACATTCCCCCGTCACTGCTGGTGGTGTCAGCTGTCACTTCATGTCTTTGAGTGGTTATTGCATGTTGACGTGGAACATAGGCGGTGGTTACATTAATGTTACTGAACCGTGTAAAATTCGGAACCTGTATGCTTCCAAATCACCTACAGATTTATTCACGTATTTTTTCTACTACACTGTATAAGCACTATGAGTAAAATGTCATTATTTTCTATCCTTCCTGGTTAGCAGTTTCAATGGCCAGCAATGTATTTTCCATCGCTCTTACAATATGCTACAAGGATGTCATCAACTATTACCACTGGCAGATTCTGATTTCCATTCCAAAACAATGTAAGCATATATCTCCACAGCTGCAGGTGTTGCAAGTATGATGCAAGTAATGGTTTCCCATGAATTAGCATTTCAGCACATACTGTGGTATCTAGCACTGCAGCTGTTTCCTAGCTAGTGGAAGTGGAGCGTTCTGGTTTTGCATAGATATTAATTATACAACGAAACTAATTTTCGTTGAGAGAAGAGCAGCAGAAAGAAATAAGGAAATTTCAACAGCCCATCATTCTGTTTTGCACAGCGTGGTCACCAAAGATATTAACTAAACAAAGAAACTAGTCTTCGTACAACGAAATCGATGGAGACAGAACGGAACGTTGGGGCTCAAATCCTCAACGACGACGGTATGATTATGCACCGAATACTTCCTCAGTTAGAGAAGGATAGGGAAGAAATTCGTCTGCATCTCATTCAAAGATTCGTCCTGAAAAGTGCTAGATTCGATTCAAGTGAACCATAGACAACCTTAATCTGAGTGGACAGATCGAACTCTATTTCTACTTGAAGCAAATCTATTATCTTAGTAGAAATAAATTATTGTTCAATTAATACATCAGAATGATGAAATCAAATCTCTATTGGCGCTTTGCACACCTATTATCAACGTTAATAACCGGTACGCCATTTTAAGATAATCAGGGAAACTAGCAATGAAATAATTACACAGGCCAAAAACAAACTGTTTTTTATATCCAGGATTTTAGAATCGATTTTAGCCACAGTTGGGGTGTTGAATCAAAAAGTGAAATCAGTCTTCCTCTGTCCGCTCTTCTTTTTTTGATCATAGTTGTTTAACATGCACTTCTACATGTAATGTGCATTTGTAACTCTGGTTTGTCCACTTCTAATTCACATGTACGAGGATTGGTTCCTGTAGGTTTGCCCTATTGCCAGTCTGCTTCATAATTAGTTCCAGGAATATCCACCAGATGGAGTTGGAGGCTACTGTGTGAGCTAGGCTGTACAGGGATGAGCGAGAATGGTGTCGCTTAATAGTTCAGTTAGGAAACATCTATGTTGTAGTTTTTTGCACTTGTGTTGTTGAACAGAAATAATATAAGTTAAAGTAGAAGAAGTTGTGTAAATCACGTAGATAGTTTTTGCTACTTATGCAGAGATTAAACGCTGAAAGGAAACCAAAAACTTATTATTGACTTTGTAAAGTCTTTTAAAATAAATCTGTAAAACCTGTACAAAACATTTACGATTGTGGACTACTGAGAAACGAAAACGTCTGAATCAAAAGCCACTCCAAAACCTGTTGTTTGTGAGGACTGGTGTTGTCCCTCTGATACTAATGACGATGACAGTGATTATGGGGGTATGGCATTAATTCCTCAGGGTTTAAACTGGGATTAGTTAATAACCCACCACAGATCTCAAGCCATCAAAAGAAGCTTCTGTATTACTGGCTTCCAACAAAAATGTACTGGATCAAGGAACCAAAGTTACGTTTTACCATACAACAGAAATAGTATGCTACCCTTCTTGCTCTTGAAATGGTTATCTGAGGCAAAATATCCCTGATGAGCCATTCCAATTGAAATAAATCGCTATTGTAACTATGTAATAGTTTTAGTTCAATGGAACGTCATGAGAAAATGACTCTTTCAAGATATGATTAAACAATTTGTGGAATAAAGGTAAATACTCATTTTGTTTCAATGAGAAGCGGCAACATTCGCCTAATTTCCCAATCAACAAGACAAAAAAACGTAGTCTCATCTCCAAAACCACTTTTTACACAGAAGGAGCTCATTTTCACATGATTGCTGATAATAAAAACATTACACACGATGTGTGTCATACAGAAGCTTAAAAGTCAACTCAGCTAACAACTATACCTAATCTGATTTGGGATGCATCTACATCTACATCTATACTCCGCGAGCCACCTTACGGTGTGTGGCGGAGGGTACTTATTGTACCACTATCTGATCCCCCCTTCCCTGTTCCATTCACGAATTGTGCGTGGGAAGAACGACTGCTTGTAAGTCTCCGTATTTGCTCTAATTTCTCGGATCTTTTCGTTGTGATCATTACGCGAGATATATGTGGGCGGTAGTAATATGTTGCCCATCTCTTCCCGGAATGTGCTCTCTCGTAATTTCGATAATAAACCTCTCCGTATTGCGTAACGCCTTTCTTGAAGTGTCCGCCACTGGAGCTTGTTCAGCATCTCCGTAACGCTCTCGCGCTGACTAAATGTCCCCATGACGAATCGCGCTGCTTTTCGCTGGATAATGTCTATCTCTTCTATTAATCCAACCTGGTAAGGGTCCCATACTGATGAGCAATACTCAAGAATCGGACGAACAAGCGTTTTGTAAGCTACTTCTTTCGTCGATGAGTCACATTTTCTTAGAATTCTTCCTATGAATCTCAACCTGGCGCCTGCTTTTCCCACTATTTGTTTTATGTGATCATTCCACTTCAGATCGCTCCGGATAGTAACTCCTAAGTATTTTACGGTCGTTACCGCTTCCAATGATTTACCACCCATGGCATAATCGTACTGGAATGGATTTCTGCCCCTATGTATGCGCATTATATTACATTTATCTACGTTTAGGGAAAGCTGCCAGCTGTCGCACCATGCATTAATCCTCTGCAGGTCCTCCTGGAGTACGTACGAGTCTTCTGATGTTGCTACTTTCTTGTAGACAACCGTGTCATCTGCAAATAGCCTCACGGAGCTACCGATGTTGTCAACTAAGTCATTTATGTATATTGTAAACAATAAAGGTCCTATCACGCTTCCCTGCGGTACTCCCGAAATTACCTCTACATCTGCAGATTTTGAACCGTTAAGAATGACATGTTGTGTTCTTTCTTCTAGGAAATCCTGAATCCAATCACAAACCTGGTCCGATATTCCGTAAGCTCGTATTTTTTTCACTAAACGTAAGTGCGGAACCGTATCAAATGCCTTCCTGAAGTCCAGGAATACGGCATCAATCTGCTCGCCAGTGTCTACGGCACTGTGAATTTCTTGGGCAAATAGGGCGAGCTGAGTTTCACATGATCTCAGTTTGCGGAATCCATGTTGGTTATGATGAAGGAGATTTGTATTATCTAAGAACGTCATAATACGAGAACACAAAACATGTTCCATTATTCTACAACAGATTGACGTAAGCGAAATAGGCCTATAATTATTCGCATCTGATTTATGACCCTTCTTGAAAATGGGAACGACCTGCGCTTTCTTCCAGTCGCTAGGTACTTTACGTTCTTCCAGCGATCTACGATAAATTGCTGATAGAAAGGGGGCAAGTTCTTTAGCATAATCACTGTAGAATCTTAAGGGTATCTCGTCTGGTCCGGATGCTTTTCCGCTACTAAGTGATAGCAGTTGTTTTTCAATTCCGATATCGTTTATTTCAATATTTTCCATTTTGGCGTCCGTGCGACGGCTGAAGTCAGGGACCGTGTTACGATTTTCCGCAGTGAAACAGTTTCGGAACACTGAATTCAGTATTTCTGCCTTTCTTCGGTCGTCCTCTGTTTCGGTGCCATCGTGGTCAACGAGTGACTGAATAGGGGATTTAGATCCGCTTACCGATTTTACATATGACCAAAACTTTTTAGGGTTCTTGTTTAGATTGTTTGCCAATGTTTTATGTTCGAATTCGTTGAATGCTTCTCTCATTGCTCTCTTTACGCTCTTTTTCGCTTCGTTCAGCTTTTCCTTATCAGCTATGATTCGACTACTCTTAAACCTATGATGAAGCTTTCTTTGTTTCCGTAGTACCTTTCGTACATGATTGTTATACCACGGTGGATCTTTCCCCTCGCTTTGGACCTTAGTCGGTACGAACTTATCTAAGGCGTACTGGACGATGTTTCTGAATTTTTTCCATTTTTGTTCCACATCCTCTTCCTCAGAAATGAACGTTTGATGGTGGTCACTCAGATATTCTGCGATTTGTGCCCTATCACTCTTGTTAAGCAAATATATTTTCCTTCCTTTCTTGGCATTTCTTATTACACTTGTAGTCATTGATGCAACCACTGACTTATGATCACTGATACCCTCTTCTACATTCACGGAGTCGAAAAGTTCCGGTCTATTTGTTGCTATGAGGTCTAAAACGTTAGCTTCACGAGTTGGTTCTCTATCTGCTCGAAGTAATTCTCGGACAAGGCAGTCAGGATAATGTCACAAGAGTCTCTGTCCCTGGCTCCAGTTCTGATTGTGTGACTATCCCATTCTATACCTGGTAGATTGAAGTCTCCCCCTATTACAATAGTATGATCACGAAACTTCTTCACGACGTTCTGCAGGTTCTCTCTGAGGCGCTCAACTACTACGGTTGCTGATGCAGGTGGTCTATAGAAGCATCCGACTATCATATCTGACCCACCTTTGATACTTAACTTAACCCAGATTATTTCACATTCGCATTCGCTAATAACTTCACTGGATATTATTGAATTCTTTACTGCTATAAATACTCCTCCACCATTGGCGTTTATCCTATCCTTGCAACCGAGCGAGGTGGCGCAGTGGTTAGCACACTGGACTCGCATTCGGGAGGACGACGGTTCAATCCCGTCTCCGGCCATCCTGATTTAGGTTTTCCGTGATTTCCCTAAATCGCTTCAGGCAAATGCCGGGATGGTTCCTTAGAAAGGGCACGGCCGATTTCCTTCCCCATCCTTCCCTCACCCGAGCTTGTGCTCCGTCTCTAATGACCTCGTTGTCGACGGGACGTTAAACACTAATCTCCTCCTCCTCCTATCCTTGCGGTATATATTCCATTCTGTGTCTAGGATTTCGTTACTGTTCACTTCCGGTTTTAACCAACTTTCCGTTCCTAATACTATATGCGCACTATTTCCTTCAATAAGAGATACTAATTCAGGAACCTTGCCCTGGATATTCCTGCAGTTTACCAATATTACGTTAACTTTTCCTGTTTTTGGTCTCTGAGGACGGACGTTCTTTATCAACGATGATAATGACCTCTCTGGTAAGCCGTCAGGTATTTTATCGTTTCGCCCAAGGGGGGGGTCCCTCTAACCTAAAAAACCCCCGTGTGCACGCCACACGTACTCTGCTACCCTAGTAGCTGCTTCCGGTGTGTAGTGCACGCCTGACCTGTCTAGGGGGGCCCTACAGTTCTCCACCCAATAACGGAGGTCGATGAATTTGCAACCATTATAGTCGCAGAGTCGTCTGAGCCTCTGGTTTAGACCCTCCACACGGCTCCAAACCAGAGGACCGCGATCGACTCTGGGCACTATGCTGCAGATATTAAGCTCAGCTTGCACTCCGCGTGCGATGCTGGTTGTCTTCACCAAATCAGCCAGCCGCCGGAAGGAACCAAGGATGGCCTCAGAACCCAAGCGGCAGGCGTCATTCGTTCCGACATGTGCTACTATCTGCAGCCGGTCACACCCAGTGCGTTCAATAGCTGCCGGAAGGGCCTCCTCCACATTACGGACGAGACCCCCCGGCAAGCACACCGAGTGCACACTGGCATTCTTCCCCGACCTACCCGCTATTTTCCTAAGGGGCTCCATAACCCGCCTAACGTTGGAGCTCCCTATAACTAATAGGCCCGCCCTCTGTGACTGTCGGGACCTTGCCGGAGAATCGGCCACTGGCCCAACAGGCGAGGCATCCTGTGGTGGCTCGGAAACGATGTCATCACCACTAGGAAGCACCCCGTACCTGTTGGAAAGGGGTAAGGCAGCTGCCACGCGGCTAGATCCCACCTTCGCCTTTCGGCCAGGCACGCGCGAGCCCACCACTGTCCGCCATTCACCCTGGAGTGATGGCTGACCGGTAAGATGCTCACTGCCGGAAGACGCAGCGACATCAGGGGTTCCATGTGATTCCAAGGCCACCGAAGTAGGCATAGGTCTCACCACAGTTGCCCCAACGCCACTACGAGCCGACGCCTGCGCCTCGAGCTCGATGAGCCTAACAGACAAAGCCTCCACCTGCCCCCGAAGAGTGGCCAATTCTCCTTGCGTCCGCTCACAACAACCACAGTCCCTACACATGACTATGTTTACCCTACTCTATACGGTGACAAATTCCCAAGATAATCTTCTGATGAGCTACTCTGATAATCAAGAAACACTCACTGAAATACGAGACGCGAAAACTACGCTAGGTTTTCCCAGAAAAACTATTTAAAAGCTAAGCGCAGCAAATAAGTACAAAAACGCTTTATACAAACAGTACTCGCTGCTGCTGGTGCTCTCGCTCTGGCTGTCACAAGACAACTGCATACTGTTCTATGTAACACAAAATTGCTGTCTAAAATGTTCTAGAAATTCCTTTGTCAAAATAATTATTAGAACGACATCTGTTGTTACAAACAGTGGCGATTTATGCAAAATTATACCTATTTTTGTTACAAAAATGCGATTTGCAAAAGAAATTTTATATATTCCTGTAATAAAATTTAGAGATATAAAAATCCACCACATACTAAGATTTGTTTACATATTGCAGTATTAAATTATTATGTAAGCAGAAAACTGAAGACTATTGTCTGATAAACAATCAATTACGTTTTTCTACAGCTCATATGCCATTTGCAATTTTGGTGAGTACATGTCATATCCAGCATCCTGGATGCTGGAATGTGCAAGGTATTTCCACTAAAATAAATTTACTCCCTGCAGAACTTGACATGTTCAACATGGATGTTGTCGTACTCTCTGAAACAAAGATGAAAGGCCAAGGAGAAGAAGAACTGGATAATTATGTACATATCTGGAGTGGGGTATCAAAAGCAGTAAGAGCCAAAGCAGGAGTCTCCATTATGATAAAGAAATCATGGAAAGAAAGAATCACAAATTGGACATTCATCAATCAACGTATAATAACTGTTGAAATGACATTATTTGCTAGGGAAGTTGTGATTATTGGCGTATATGCACCCACGAACGACACAAAAGATAAGGAGAAAGATACATTTTGGGACACCCTCAGGGAGACTATTGAAAAAATCCCAAGAAGAAAGGAACTGATTATCATGGGAGATCTGAATGGAAGGGTAGGAATTAGAGAATCTTGTAGAATAGTAGGAAAACATGGAGAGGACGAATATAATGACAATGGAGAACGATTGATTGCAATTTGTGAACAATTTGAATTAAAAATTATCAACACATTTTTCAAACATAAGGACATTCGTAAATATACTTGGCAACAGAACACCAAAGAACTTCGTTCTATGATAGATTATATTATCATTAGGCAAACAAGTAGTTTCAAGGCAGTAGACGTCAGATCTTATAGAGGAGCTCAGTGTGGATCAGACCACTATCTAGTTAAAATGAAGTCTTTCTGGCCATGGAAGAATGCAAGGAGTGATACAAGTAACATAAATAAAACGAACCAGACTGAGAAAGATGAAAATTTACCTTTTAATATTGACAGCCTACAAGACGAAAGTATCAGAACACTCTTTGCGGCCAGGATGGAAAGGAAACTGGTTGAATCATTTGAAGGAAGTACAGAGGAAATATATGACTATATAAAAGCTAATGTGAAAATCATAGCAACAGAGGTGTTGGGTAGAAAAGATAGCAACCACAACCGTGCAGCAGAGTGGTGGTCAGAGGAAATAGAGGTCCTCGTTAGAGAAAAACGAAATGCGTTCCTTCAGTGGTTGAATGATAAATCAGAAGAAACAAGGTCAATATACAAGGAAAAGAAGAATGAAGTGATGAAAAAAATAAGGATGGCAAAACATGAAGCATGGGAAAGAACATGTGCCAAGGTGAATAGCAAATTAGGATTTGGGAGAGCAAAAGAAGCATGGTCAGTATTGAAAGGGCTTCGACAGGATACAAAAATCAAAACTAATCTCCAACTGATAACACAAAAGGAATGGGAGGAGTATTTCCAAAAATTATTAAATGAGGACAGAGAAGAATATCTAGAAGAAGGAACAGGGGAAGATAAAGGACATGAAGATGATGAGACCCATATTTTAGAAAGTGAAGTATTTCAGGCGTTGAGAACAGGAAAGAATGGTAAATCACTGGGACCAGGCAATATCAGTCTGGAGTGTCTGAAATATGGTGGTGACAAAATTGTGAAACTGATAACACAGCTCTTCAACAAAATGATACATGGAGATTCAATACCCAATGAGATGAAGCTAGGTTACATTAATACAATATTTAAGAAAGGGGATCGCAAAATATGTTCAAACTATCGAGGAATTTGTGTTACAAACACATTAATGAGAATTTTTGCGAAAGTAATTAAAAACAAACTGGAAAAAAATTTTAGAACCCAAGAAGAACAATGTGGATTCACAGCTGGGAGATCATGTGTAGACCATATTTTCACATTGCGACAGATTTTGGAGAAACATAGGGAAAAATCAAAAAGTATAGGATTAATTTTCATAGATCCAGAAAAAGCGTATGATACTGTTCCAAGAAAATTACTTTGGAGAGCACTACATATGGCAAACATAAACCCTTCCTTGATTAAAATAATACAACAGATGTATAAAGATAACATTTGCCAAGTGAAAGTTGGTAATAAACTTTCACAGAAATTTAGAACAAGCAAAGGCCTTTTACAGGGCTGTCCCATGTCACCATCATTATTTAAAATCTATATAGATATTAGCCTTAGAACATGGTCTCGTAAATGTAATAGTATGAGATTAGAAATAAGAGATGGAGTTTACCTACATCATTTATTATTTGCTGATGATCAAGTAGTCGTAGCACAAGATGGGGAGGATGCTAACTATATGTGCAATCAACTAGCAGTAACATACAAAACTTGGGGTTTGAAGATTAATTACCAAAAAACAGAATACTTGACTAATGATTCAGATGAGCTATACATTGAAGGAAAGAAAATCAAAAAGATATACACTTTCTGTTATTTGGGATCCATTTTAGAAATCGAGGGAAAATCAGAGTCAGAAATCAATAAAAGAATTAGTAGCGGACGGAGGGTCATTGGGGTGCTTAACTCAGTCTTATGGAGCAGGAATGTAATGAGCAGAACTAAAAAATTAATACACAAATCCATATTAGAGAGTGTGGTTCTGTATGGAACGGAGACCTGGACAATTAACATGAAGCACATTAAAAAATTACAAGCTCTAGAGATGGACTTTTGGAGAAGATCGGCAAGAATCTCCAGGAATGAAATGATAAGGAACACCGAAGTAATAAGGAGAATGGAAATAAAAGAAAGAATATATGACGTAATGGATAGGAAGAAATTACAGTGGTACGGGCATGTAAGACGAATGGTGGAAGCCAGAATACCAAAATTGATACTGGAGTGGGAACCGGAGGGGAGAAGACGAAGAGAACGACCTGTGACCACCTGGCTCCAAAATGTACAGCACACAATGAGGAGAATGGGCGCAGAGGAAGAGGACACGCAAGATCGAAACACCTGGAGAAATATTTTGAGAGTATAGTTTAAGAACGTTTATTGTTTGTATAGTAATTTCCAAGTAAATTATTATGTTGGAGATAAGCCTCTGTAATGAGGAAAAGCTCAAAATAATAATAGTAATAAACATGTCATATACGGGAAAATCTGTATATATGAAATGAAATCCAATAAAAATCTTTAAGGTTAACAATACTTTTTAAATGTAGACTTCCGTAAAGTGAAATCTGTAGGATAACCAGTTTTCATAATTTTATGTCTTCATGGTTTAACTCCCATTAAAGAGGCAAATTTGGATAGAATACTATTTCGTAAATACTTCAAAGTATCGTTTATCTATATAAGTGTCGTAAATCTCATACTTTACGATCTAAATCGGAATAAATGTTAAACAAACGGATGTGGAATCGTATCCTTCGGTTTTGCCCAGGCTGGTGTCGTAACGACCTGTTGATCCAGGAAGCCCTTCATTTTAATTTTTTATACTCTCAAGAAGACAATCTCGCGTTTTGCACGAAATTAGTGGACTCCTGAGGAAATTTGTCTTCCTGAATGTTTTCTACTTGATTTTCGTGTATTTGGGCACAGCTCAAGGCAAGTTTGAAATTTTTACTAATTCACAACGGTAACAAATTGAGTTCAATGTCAGCTGCTCCCTCAAGGGAAATGAAAGAAGAACATAAAACCACAGTTTTGATCTTTGAGAAGATGAAGTCTCATAAACATCAATGGATGGTTTGTCTAGACTTATGAATGGTAAACTTTCTCCTTGGTTTGCAAAGTGATTCTTGTGACTCTGGAATAGCAGAGACAAAACACACCACAGTGTTGGAAAAGAACGGCCAAAGAGAGAAAACATGTACGGAGGGAGGAAGAATGTCATTAACGACCCCTTAGTTGGACGAGAGAAAATCATTTGTCGTCCACTGCATATCAAGTAGGGCCTTTTGAAGCAGTTTGTAAAGGCTTTGGTAAGAATGGGTCACGCTTTGCATATATATAGGGAAAAATGTCTGAGCTGAGAACGGAAAAATTCAAGCAGGAATATTTGACGGTTCACAAATAAGGCAACTCTGCATATGAAAACTCTAGACGAATGCTACCAAGAAAGATCAGATATGTACATGATGGCAGTTTACTACTTGAATTTAAAAATGGACCGCTCCATAATACATTCAAGAACGTCATGGAAAAGAAGCTTCCTAATTGATCAGGGACTGGATGTTATCATCAATGACTTTTTTATTTAGGATATAATAATATTTATATAATACAATAACAAAATTATTGTTTCATTTTTTATCCATGGACTTATATTTAAACAGTATAACATATATTTCACTAAAATCTTGTATTTTAGAATTTTGAACTTCTTGGCAAATATTAATGAATTGTTTGCATTCAGGGCATCAAATTCTTAGAAAATCAGCTCAAAGTACTCCGGTGTTATGAAGATAAATAGCACTTTACACGAATCTTAATTCTATCGTTTTCAGTCAACACTAGTTAATTCAATTATTGTAAGGAACATCAAAGTTGGAACATTTTAAACATTTCAAAAGATTTTTTACCAGCTCATTGTTACACTGATAATAATGTTTTTACTCATGAGTATTATCTTTTGCTCTGTGCTCTGTGGTAATGAATGTTAGAATTTAACGAACCTTGAATCAGAATTATTACAAAGGGGCACTATCTTACTTGAAAGGACAGTTTAGAAAATTGGTCATAACCTTGTTCAAGGAGCTGTAATACCATTTGCATAAAATGAGTTAGAGAAACATGAGGAATTGTTAATCTTGCTGAACGAGAGTCCAGTGTTTCCATGGCTGCACCACATCCTACATAAAACACAATGTTGAATGCTGATGTGCTGCACTAATTTTTTATTATCTGTTGTTGGATTCTGCTGAAAGAACAAGTTTTGAAGTACTCGAACATGTTGGGTTGGCTACACCAAAAATAGCTACCTCACGTGAACCGGCCAATGCAAAGGCTGTCTTGATAAAATAAAACCTTATAAACTGCACAGAGGGCGTCCATCGCATTCACCAAATTTCATTAATAAAACCCAGCGGGGTGATGAAGTGGGATGACCCCGAAGTCACAGTTAGGAGACCAGTGGTTTGTATCTCAGTCAGTACATCCACATTTAGGTTTCCTGCAGTCTTCTAAGCATAAGCTTAGACTGGAGAATGATGAGAAAGAAACCTACATGTAAATGCACTGACAGAGATTCGAACCACTGTCCTCCTGACTGCGAGTCCAGGATCTTCCCACTTAGCCACCTCGCTGGGTTTGAGCTTTTGCCTAAGGAAAGGAGTATTCTCCTACACAGAAATGTGGAAGTGATTGCGCATGCGCGCGTGTCTGTGTGTGCGCGTGTGCGTGTGTATGTGTGTGTGTGTGTGTGTGTGTGTGTGACTGTGAGCTCGTGGTCATGTGATCAGTGGAAGGCGGGCTGGGGCGACGGTAGCGGATACGCGAAGGCGTACCTCCAGGAACGTTACGACGCTTTCTCGTGTGTCGGATAGCCAGATGACGGATTTACTACCGTTCCCGTTCGCTTGAACAATCTTATAGTACACAGCCATCTCTGGAGAAGCAGAGAAAGAAGGAGGAACTTCGTAACTTGGTCATTTCCAACAGTAGTCTATATCTATATCTACAGGGCGTCGACACAAATATGGAAAAACGTAAAGTACAACATCTTACCACGCCTAACGCGGTGAAGAAAAATCGTTGCAATTCTAAACAGCTTCTAGTCATCACAGAATGGCGAAGTACAGGTTCTGTGCGGTTTTCAGGGGAATCTTGTACCATTGTTCCTGCAAAATATTGGGAACTTCAGGTAGTGAAGATCGAAGTGAGTAGCGATCACGTACACGCCATTCTCAATTTGACGATGAAGGCTGAATAATGGTGAGATCTGTCATTGTGGTGGCCAGGGAAGATGCGACAACTCAATCTCTTGGTCACAAACCAGTCCTGGACGACGTGAGCTATGCGAACACGAACCATGTCTTCTTGGAACACAGCATCTACATCTACATCATTACTCTGCTGTTCACAAGAAAGTGCCTGGCAAAGGGTTCAATAAACCACCTTCAAGCTGTCTCTCTACCATTCCACCCTCGAACGGTGCGCGGGAAAACCGAGCCCTTACACTCTTCTGTGCGAGCCCTGATTTCTCTTATTTTATCGTGATGATCATTTCTTCCTATGTAGGTGGGTGCCAAGAGAATATTTTGGCAATCGGAGTAGAAAACTGCTATTGAAGTTTCATGAGAAGATCCCGTTGCAACGAAAAACGCCTTTGTTTTAATGATTGCAACTCCAATTCACGTATCATGTCTGTGGCACTATCTCCCCAACTTCGCGGTAATACAAAACGTGCTACGCTTCTTGGTACTTTTTCGATCTCATCGGCCAGTCCCATCTGATGCGAATCCCACACCACACAGAAATACTCCAGAATAGGGCGGACAAGCGTGGTGTAAGCAGTCTCTTTAGTAGACCTGTCACACCTTGTTCTGCCATTGAGTATCAGTCTTTAGTTGGCTGTATCCACAACATTATCTATGTGATCATTCCAATTTAGGATTCTGTAACTGCAATCCTTAATCATTTAGTTAAATTTACACCCTTCAGATTTGTGTGACTTGCTGCGGAACGAAATTCAGTGGATTTCTTGTAGCAATCATGTGAATAACTTCACACTTTACTTTACTCAGGGTCAATTGCCACTTTTCGCATCATACATCTACCTTACCTAAATCATTTTGTAGTTCGTTTTGGTCATCTGATGACTTTACAAGACGGTAAATGACAGCATCATCTGCAAAACAATCTAAGGCGGCTACTGAGATTGTCTTCTATGTCGTTAATATAGATCACGAAAAATAGAGGGCCTATAACACTTCCTTGGGGAACGCCGGATATTATTTCTGTTTTACTTGATGTCTTTCCGTCTATTACGACGAACTGTGACCTTTCTGACAGGAAATCACGAATCCAATTGCACAACTGATGTGATATTCCATAGCCACGCAGTTAGGTCAGAAGACGATTGTGAGGAATGGTGTCGAAAGCCTTCTGGAAATCTAAAAACATGGAATCAATTTTACATCCCCTTTCGATAGCTCTCATTACATCAGGAGTATAAAGAGCTAGTGTGTTTCAAAAGAACGATATTTTCTGAATCCCTGCTGACTACGTGTCAAAAATGGTTCAAATGACTCTGAGCACTGTGGGACTTTAACAACTGAGGTCATCAGTCCCCTAGAACTTAGAACTTCTTAAACCTAACTAACCTAAGGACATCACACACATCCATGCCCGAGGCAGGGTTCGAACCTGCTACCGTAGCGGTCGCACGGCTCCAGACAGAAGCGCATAGAACCGCTCAGACACGGCGGCCGGCCCCAATTGATAGTTTAGTCAAGTTCTCAAGTATAACCTCTACTCATACTTTTTCGCAGGAACTATCTATTTCAGTTTCACTACAAAGCAAGCTACTTCTGACAGCAATAAATACTCCACCACCAATTGTATGTAACCTATTCTTTGTGAAAACTGTTAGATCGTTAGAAAAAATTTCTGCTGAACTTGTTTCCGGCTTTAGCCTGCTTTCTGTACCTATGAGTATTTGAGCTTCAGTGGTTTGTGTTAGGGCTTGGAGCTCTGAATCTTTCCCAACACAGCTACGACAATTTACAACCACAATACCGATCGTTTCTACAACTAACTTACTGTGTTTTACCTGCCCCATTTTAGACGGACGCACTTTCTGAGGTTCCCTGAGTCCCACTAATCTAAAAAAAACCGCCCTGTCCTTTCCACACAGACCCCGCTACCCGTGTGGGAGCTTCCTGTGTTTAGTGGACTCCTGACCAATTAAGCGGAACTTGGAAACCGACCTCCGCGGGCGCAAGTCAAGGAATCTGCAGCCTACACGGTCACAGAACCGCCCGAGCCTCTGATTCACACTCTCCACTCGGCTCTGCACCAAAGGACCAGATTGCGTTCTATTGACGATGCTGCAGATCACTATTGGAGA
The DNA here is from genome assembly GCF_021461385.2 of Schistocerca piceifrons. Lineage (NCBI taxonomy): Eukaryota > Metazoa > Arthropoda > Insecta > Orthoptera > Acrididae > Schistocerca > Schistocerca piceifrons. Next base: position 226,175,691 of record NC_060149.1, read on the forward strand.
ACAAATATTGTACCATGAAATGGATTTGATCACACAAAATTGACACACAATCCTTGGCAGTAATATGACCTTGCAGAGTAACCATGGAGTCCAAGGAATACTAGGGTATGGCTGACCTAATCATCACCGAACCCTCGCCATATTTCGCTCTTGACAGTAAGCTGTCTGTATCGTAGGCTTGGGACATGCATATGTCAGACATTAACTCGGGCAGTAGTTGGAAACAGTGTAAAACAAGGCTCAGCCAACCAAATGACTTTCTTCCATTGCTCCATATTTAATTTTTTATGGCTTCAGTACCACATTTTCCTGTTACACCCATTGCAGTCACTAATGCTTGGTTTGAAATTCCACATCGGCCTGCAGTTCTCTGCTTATAAAAACCCCTTCCTGGCTTTTGGTGCTGACAGGGTACTCGAGTGCGATATTGAGTTCTGCAGTGACTATTATAGCTGTGGTCCTCTTATTTTTCGTCACAGTTCTCTTCAGTGATCATTTGCGATGGTTACTCAACACACACTTTTGTTCGCATTGTGACTAAGAAATCGTGTTTCCGCTCTCTTTGTATTCGGTATAAACCTTTGATACGGTGCCTCATGAAACATTAACCACTTCAGCTACTTGGTAACAGAAGCAAATACCACAAAATCACGAACAATCTGTCCATTTATGAATTCACGGACACTCTTCTGACCACGACCGACACTTGCGACGTATTGAGGGCATTGCACAGGTGCCGTTCGTGATCAAATACAACAGCGCACCCACCAGGTTCGGGTAGTATCTGCATTTATGTTCAAGAATCCTTTGTATTTCTCGCAGTGCTTCCATGTTTTTGTCCAACACCCGTATATCTACATCCATTGTCGAGCCCCTGTATATCTACATCCATACTCTGCAAACCACTATGAAATGTATGGTAGAGTGTACTTCCACCCAGCCTGTGTGGCCGAGCGGTTCTAGGCGCTACAGTCTGGAACCGCGCGACCGCTACGGTCGTAGGTTCGAATCCTGCATCGGGCATGGATGTGTGTGATGTCCTTAGGTTAGTTAGGTTTAAGTAGTTCTATGTTCTAGGGGACTGATGACCTCAGAAGTTAAGACCCATAGTGCTCAGAGCCATTTGAACCATTTGGTAGTTCCAACTGAACTAATTAGGGTTTCTTCTCCTTCCATTCACGTACAGGTTTCGAGAAAAATGACTGTTTATATGCCTTTATACTCTCTGTAGTTAACTTAATCTTGTCCTCTCGATCCCTGCAGGGGCGTTGTGGTATATTCCATAATTTGTCTACTAAAACTGGTTCCTGACACTTTGTATGTAGGTGTCTGCCAGTCCAGTTTCTCCAGAATTTCCGTGACCTGTCCTACATGGTTACTCTGCAATTCACACTTAAGTGCCTGGCAGAGGTTTCATCGAACCATTTTCATACTACTTCTCTACCATTCCACTCTCGAATGGCGCGGAGATAAAGGAACACCTAAATCTTTCCGATCGAGCTCTAATTTCTCTTATTTTATTATAATGATCATTTCTCCCTACAAAGGGGGGTGTCAAAAAAAGATTTTCGCGTTCGGAAGAGAAAGTTGGTGATTGAAATTTCGTAAATAGATTTCGCCGCAAAGAAAACCGCCTTTGTTTCAGTGACTGCCACTCCAACTCGCGTATCATAACAATGACACTCTCACCCCTATTGCGCGATAACACGAGACGAGCTGCCCTTCTTTGCACTTTTTCGATGTCCTCCGTCAATCCCACCTGGTAAGGATCTCACACCACGCAGCAATATTCCAGCAGAGGACGGACAAGTGTAATGTAGGCTGTCTCTTTAGTGGGTTTGTCACATCTTCTAAGTGTTCTGCCAACAAAGCACAGACTTTGTTTCGCCTTCCCCACCATATTATCTATGTGGTCTTTCCGATTTAAGTTGCTTGTAGTATTTAGTGGAATTGACAGCCCTTAGATTTGTGCGATTTATCGTATACCCAAAATTTATTGGATTTCTTTTAGAACCCATGTGGATGACCTCGCACTTTTCTGTGTTCAGTACCAACTGCTACTTTTGGCGCCATACAGAAATTCTCTCTTGATCATTTTGTAATTATAACTGACCGTCTGATGATTTTACTAGACGGCAAATTACAGCGCCATCTGCAAACAATCTAAGGGGGCTGCAAAGATTATCACCTAGATCATTTATGTAAATCAGGAACAGCAGAGGGCCTATGGCACTGCCTTGGGGAACACCAGGTATCACTTCTGTTGTACTCGATGATTTACCATCTATCACTACGAACTGTGGCACTAGAGCAATATTCTAGGAAGGGTCGTATGAGTGTTGTGTAAGCAGTGTCATTTGAAGACCGAGTACATCCTAGTATTCTACCAATGAAACGAAATCTGCGATCTGCTTTGCCTACAGCGCAGCAAATGATATGGAATTATTCAGTTTACAGGGTACGTATATATGACGACTGCTTACATTAATGAACACATTTATTTTGTCATACTCATTCAACTACATTTAAAAATAATTCCTTTCTCAGGCCACCAGCTTTTAAAGCGAAGTTCGCCCGTGTAGTACAACTGGGTTGTCCAGGAAAAATGATTCTAATTTATATTTAAATCTTGCTGCGCTACCTGTCAGACATAATATGTTATAGTACAAATGATGAAAATTTTTTTGGAGGGCATTGAACTCCTTTGTTAGCCACTGACTGCTTTAATAATGGGTAATAAAGTACATTTTTTCCTATAGTTTTGTAGGTGTGTAAATCACTATCCTTCTCAAATTGTGATGGATTATTTATGACGAATTTTACTAGCGGATATATGTATTGTGACACTACAGTTAAAATGCACAGTTCCTTGAAGAGGTACCAACATGACGACCGCGGGTGAACTCCACATATTATTCTTACTGCTCGCTTTTGGGTAATCAGTACCTTATTTCAAACTGGTAACTTTCCAACAAAATTATTTCATGAGTCATTATTCAGAGTAAATACGCAAAATATGTTAGTATGTTGTTTCCAAGACTAGCAATTATACGAAGTACAAAAGTAGCTGAACTTCACTGTTTGAGAAACTCAGCAATACGCTTCTTCTAGTTCAAGTTTTCTTAAGTATGTAGACCCAAAAATTTGGAGTATTCTACCCTGTTTACTGACTCCTGTTCTTGTGCCGCTTCAATTGTTGATATTACTCCATTCATTGTACAGAACTGAATATGGTGCATTTTCCCAAAAATTTAGGGAAAGTCCAATTTCAGAGAACCAGTTAATATCCCTTTGAAAAACATCATTAACAATGTCTTCTGTTGCTTTCCCTTTAATGGCATTTGCAAAAAGTACCAGTTCTGCGATCAACTTGGATTCCACAAGGAACTGTTGTGCGCAGCGACCGTAGACTATAAGGAAGGAGAGAAGCACAGCTTTCAGTCTCATTTCCATTAGTTTTATTACTTTTGCATAGGTGAAGACGGCTATTTAGAGCCGAAATCTAGATAGGCAAAAGTAGTAAAACTAATGGGGCGCGAATGATTGTCGTGTGTCTCTCCTTTCTTAAATTCTACGATCATCCCGTTTCATACCTTCAAAACCTGTTACATCCAAGTATTTGTATGTGTTGACTGATTGAAGTTAAGACTCGTTGATATTGTAGACATAAAATGCTACATTGTTTCCTTTTTGCGGAGTGCGTAGTTTTGGATTCTCAGCACTTGAAGAGAGTGTCCAGGTGTTGCATCACTCTGAAATTCTATTAAGATTAGACTGAATATCTGTGAACCGTATTTCAGGTGGATCTTAATTGTAAATAACTACACCATCTACGAAAAGTCTGAGGTTACCGTTAATATTTTCTGCACTGTTATTAATATTCAACATGAACAGCAAGGGCCACATCACACTTTCCTGGGGCACAGGGTGTCCCAGGAGGTATGGTCAATACTCAGGGATGTTACAGGAACGATCGTTTGAAGCAAAAAACTTCATACAGACATATGCCCTATTCCGAATGATTTTCGAGGCAGAACACATTTAATGTACATCGTTATTTATTTTCTGTATCCTTCAATAAATTGCCAAATGGTTCAAATGGCTCCGAGCACTATGAGACTTAACGTCTGAGTTCATCAGTCCCCTAGAACTGAGAACGAATTAAACCTAACTAACCTAAGGACATCACACACATCCATGCCCGAGGCAGGATTCGAACCTGCGACCGTAGCGGTCGCGCGGTTCCAGACTGTAGTGCCTAGAACCGCTTGGCCACTCCGGCCGGCAATAAATTGCCAGCTTCACACATGTACGCATGTACAACAGTTAGTTAATATAACAATATTCGTTTAGCAAAGTATCAGTTTAAAAATATGTATTTTTAGCACATTTATCTCCAAGTATTGTACACGTCACATCACAGATGATGTACGGTGCATCATCCATGTTCGAGTATCCCAACGCAAACTTCAATGCATTTATGCACTCTTGGGAGAACACGTTGTGTTGCCTGTCTGAGTGCCTCAGCATGTTCGCTAATGAAGGCAGCAGTGTCCATGATGCGTCCACGCAGTTCATCTCGCGTATTCATCTTTTGCTTGTTCATCTCAGACTTCATCCAACCTCAAAATCAAAATAGCGTAAGGTCTGGCGATCTTAGTGGCCAGTTAACTGTACTACCACGACCAATCAAGCAACTAGGGTAAGTGCTGCTGAAAAGGCCTCTCATACGCCTGGTAAAATGTAGAGGATCTCCGTAATGCTGGAACTTCATTGTATTCCGTGTGGCCAAAGGAACGCTTTCAAGCTGTTCAACATACAAGGAATTCTCTCTTGTCATTCGCTGTTATAAAATGAGTTCAGATGGTTCAAATGGCTCTGAGCACTATGGGACGTAACATCTATGGTCATCAGTCCTAAAATGAGTGAACCTATCAACATGTTACCGATCGTACCGCACTAAACACTGATCGGAAAAAGAATTTGGAAATTGGTTTCCACTGTAGCGTATGGATTTTCCTGTGAACATCGATAATTATTACGTATGTTGTTGATTACATTCCATATAAACGTAGCTTCATCAGTGAATAGTTTTAATGGAAGCAAATGAAGATAGACATTCAACAAGTGACAAAATTTAATTACTGTGGCATTGTCGCTAATGTGAAGATTTTTGCACATAGTATTTGAAATGGGTAAAAGTAACCAGCATGCAATGTTAATCACACAAGTGTTCGTGGGACACTGATACGCGCAGAGTGTCGCCATATGCTTGTAGTACGAAGGGCGTTTGAAAATTCCGTGCAAAAATAAAAACTACTTACGTGTTTGGGGTAAACCTTTTTTATTCTTCGACAAAGTCTCCTTTTAGATTTATACACTTCGTCCAACGCTGTTATAATTTGTGGATCCCTTAACGAACGATTGGAATTGTCCAAGACTGCAAAATAGCTATTAGTTGCTGCAATCACCTCCTTGTTTGAATAAAATCTTTGTCCCGCCAGCCATTTCTTCAAATTGGGGAACAAATCCCAGTCCGAGGGAGCCAAGTCTAGAGAATAGAGGGGATGTGAAACGAGTTGGAATACTGTTTCCAATCATTTAGCGACCACATCTGCTGAGGTGTGTGCTGGTGCATTGTCGTGGTGGAAAAGGACTTTTTTGCGGTCCAATCGCCGGCGTTTTTCTTGCGGCTCGGTTTTCAAACGGTCCAGTAACGATGAATAATATGCACCTGTACTAGTTTTACCCTTTTCCAGATAGTCGATGAGGATTATCCCTTGTGAATCCCAAAAGACACTCGCCATAACCTTTCCGGCCGAAGGAATGGTCTTCGCCTTTTTTGGTGCAGATTCTCCCTTGGTAGCCCACTGTTTGGATTGCTGTTTGGTCTCAGGAGTACAGTAATGTATCCATGTTTCATCCACAGTGACGAATCGACGCTTAAAGTCCTGCGGACTCTTCCTCAACAGCTGCAAACCATCCTTGCAGCACTTCACACGATTCCGTTTTTGGTCAAGCGTGAGCAATCGCGGAACCCATCTTGCGGAAAGCTTTCTCATGTCCAAATGTTTACGCAAAATACTATGTACCCGTTCATTCGTGATGCCCACAGAACTAGCAATCTCACGCACCTTAACTCTTCTGTCATCCATCACCATATCATGGATATTATCAATGATTTCTGGAGTCGTAACCTCCACAGGGCGTCCAGAACGTTCAGCATCACTTGTGCCCATATGATCACTCCGAAAATTTTGAAACCACTTATAAACTGTTCTAATTGAAGGTGCAGAGTCACCGTAATGTTTATCAAGCTTCTCTTTAGCCACACGAAATTCTTTTTCGTCCATGTTTTGACAGTCACTTGAGTTCCTTGATTCACACGAATGCGAACCACAAAGAAATAGACCAATATGGCTGAAACTTGGTGTGCGTTCTTTCCAAAGATGCTACTAATTAAACATGACCTCGATACGCGCCTGTGGTGCCACCTCTCGGACTCTGCAAGGACTTTTCAAACGCCCCTCGTAGGGCTAGGCCGTGCCATTGCAACAATGTGTTGCTGTTCCTGTACATGTTGTTGAAATACGTGTTCATATGAAAAATGGGAATTTCGAAGAATGCCTGTTTCATGCAATGTGCTGAAAACTTGGGTAAACACTCTATGACTAGGAATTCCACATGTCGCAAAGCGCCGACGGTATTCTTCGATAGCCGTAAACATACACTATATCTACACATTCTACATTAGTGTATTTGTGAGGCATTTTAGCCAGTGTATGTACGAAAAAAGTTGACCAGCACTTCTCTCTGATACACTCTCACTCCATCGCACTATTTCATTTACTACACACCATGGACAATTGCACGTTCAACAGGCTAGTTTAATGGCAGAAAGACATCCAGAGCAAACAGGTTGAAAGCAACGAGGCAGGTTGGCCTAGAATGAAACGTCAAAGATGCTGGCTCGGTAAGACACAGCGCGCGCCACCAGCCCAAAAACAACATTAAATGCGTATTATCTCGGAAACTGGTCTCAATGGGGCATATGTCCATATGAACTTTTCTGCTTTAATTGAGTGTTTCTGTCACACCCACGAATATAGAGCTACATTTTTGTGTACTTTGGTAAATTGGGCAAAAAACCGATATCGTCTCTTGCTCACCGACCTACATCTATATCTACATCTACATCTACATTTATACTCCGCAAGCCACCCAACGGTGTGTGGTGGAGGGCACTTTACGTGCCACTGTCATTACCTCCCTTTCCTGTTCCAGTAGCGTATGGTTCGCGGGAAGAACGACTGCCGGAAAGCCTCCGTGCGCGTTCGAATCTCTCTAATTTTACATTCGTGATCTCCTCGGGAGGCATATGATTCAAATGGCTCTGAGCACTATGGGACTTAACATCTGAGGTCATCAGTCCCCTAGAACTTAGAACTACTTAAACCTAACTAACCTAAGGACACCACACACACCCATGCCCGAGGCAGGATTCGAACCTGCGACCGTAGCAGCAGCGCGGTTCCGGACTGAAACGCCTAGAACCGCTCGGTCACAGCGGCTGGCTCGGGAGGTATAAGTAGGGGGAAGTAACATATTCGATACCTCATCCACAAACGCACCCTCTCGAAACCTGGACAGCAAGCTACACCGCGATGCAGAGCGCCTCTCTTGCAGAGTCTGCCACTTGAGTTTGCTAAACATCTCCGTAACGCTATTACGCTTACCAAATAACTCTGTGACGAAACGCGCCACTCTTCTTTGGACCTTTTCTGTCTCCTCTGTCAACCCGACCTGGTACGGATCCCACACTGATGAGCAGTACTCAAGTATAGGTCGAACGAGTGTTTTGTAAGCCACCTCCTTTGTTGATGGACTACATTTTCTAAGCACTCTCCCAACGAATCTCAACCTGGCACCCGCTTTACCAACAATTAATTTTATATGATCATTCCACTTCAAATCGTTCCGTACGCATACTCAGAGATATTTTACAGAAGTAACTGCTATCAGTGTTTGTTCCGCTCTCATATAATCATACAATAAAGGATCCTTCTTTCTACGTATTCGCAATACAGTACAAGTGGATGACACCTACCAATTTCCGTCCCATTGGGAAATCGGTACCGACGCATCTACAGGATCCAAGCACACTGCTCTGCTAACGATACCGCGGTAGAATTTGCGATGGAAAGTAGCAGTGGTCCCAATTTGCCCGCCCAACACAGAGAAAGCCAGAGACAGCTGAAGACTCACTCAATAGTTGTCACCCTCAGAGTGTGTTAATGTTCAAATGGTAATACAATTTAGAACAAAAAGAAGAAAAAAAAGAGAAAAGAAAACGATGCACCGCGAAGGAATTATCCCAATGGGACGGAAATCGGTAGATGTGATGCACATGTACAGATGTTATAATTTCAGAGAAATTGAAGATTTACTTAAGTGAAAGAGCTTCACAAACTGAGCAAGTCAATAACGCGTTGTCCACCTCAGGCCCTTATGCAAGCAGTTATTCGCTTGGCATTGATTGAGAGAGTTGTTGGATTTCCTTCTGAGGGATATTTTGCCAAATTGTGTCCGGTTGGCGCATTAGATCGTGAAATCCGAGCTGATTGGAGGGCCCTACCCCTAATGCTCGAAACGTTCTATATTTGGGAGAGATCAGGCGACGTTGCTGGCCAAGATAGGGTTTGGAAAGCGCGAAGAAAAGCAATAGAAACTCTCGTCGTGTACAGGCTGGAATTATCTTGCTGAAATGTAAGCCCAGGATGGTTTGCGATGAAGGGCACCACACGAGGCATAGAGCATCGTCGATGTTCCGCAGTGCTGTAAGAGTGCCGTGGATGCTGTAAGGTGCCTCTTACGCGAGAAAGGCATTTTTACCAGTTTTAATAAATTATTGTCTCTTATTGATGTATTCACGATAGTTAGGAAGTGCTGTAGTCCGTAGCCGGCCTTGAGTCGGAGAGCATTTCACACGCTGGCTGGCTAGGTGACGAAGCGACCATATGTCGCCCGTAGTGGGGTGGGGCTCGGCGCTGGAGCGTAGCAACAAGCGTCAGCCTGGGAAATATACATGACGGGAAGTACCGCCATCTTGGCGCCAAAGTCACCGAGTTTGTTTATTTATATTTAATAATTAAAGTCATTTATGACAACATGAATACTAGGAGGAGCCTCTGGATGTTTAAAACTATTTATCATAATTTTGCCTCGTTAAAATTCACACCCGTTCATTAACAAATGCATATCTTAGTAAGTACGAACTTGATCGGAAATCCACGAACTGTGACGGGACTAGTAAGAGATGCGGACTGAGCGCCAAAGTCGGCAGTCGGCGTTAAGAGCTCTTTCTGTCTTGTTCGATGGTAGCCATGCTCTCGGTTACGAGTAGTTTGTGACATGAGTGTTTCATTATCGATCTGGTAGGAATAAAAGTGATATTACGGCATTCTGAATGTTATTTTCGAGTAAATAGATACCCCAAAGTTGATCGATAGCAATTTCAGATAATTAGCTTCCACCGACAGAGACATCCAATGCGCCAATGAAGAATCTGCATGGGACGAGATTTACGAGAGCTGCACCGCGCACAGGTAGGAGGAAATCCGACGACACGACCCACCTTGGTGCATCAAGGAAGGTCCGACTTACACTCGCAAATTCCAGGTGAAAATGCTGATCAATCATACTGTACGACACATATACCACCCTCTGCGGACTCGCGGCTACGCTGAGTAATAACAGTATCAGGGGATCTTGCAATGCGAGGGGATCTTGCAATGCCGACAAAAGGGATTCCCCTGTCGGGCCGTATGGCGGGCAACGGTCATGTTTGTGTCCCACTGATGTCCACGTGGTCTCAAGACACGTCTTCGACCTGGCATCTCATTGACTGGCGCAGAATTGTCTTCAGTGATGAGTCTCACTTCGAACTGAGCTATGACGACCAGAGAAGACGTGTCTGGAAACGCCCCGGACAGTGGTGGGACACCAGCCTGACTGTCGCCCACCATATAGCCCGGCAAACAGGAGTAATGGCCCGAGGTGCCACTTCATTTCATAGCAGAACCCCTTTGATTGATATCCGCGACACTCTTACAGCACAGTACTGTAACCTACTTCCTTTGTTTTCGGGTTGCATTTCCTTAGGATTCTTCCAATGAATCTCAGTCCGGCGTCTGCTTTACCGACGATCAACTTTATATGATCATTCCATTTTAAATCACTCCTAATGCCTACTCTCAGATAATTTATGGAACTAACTGCTTCCAGTTGCTGACCTGCTATATTGTAGCTAAATGATAAAAGATCTTTCTTTCTACGTATTCGCAGCACATCACACTTGTCTACATTGAGATTCAATTGCCATTTCCTGCACCATGCGTCAATTCGTTGCAGATCCTCCTGCATTTCAGTATAATTTTCCATCGTTATAACCTCCCGATATACCACAGCATCATCCGCAAAAAGCCTCAGTAAATTCCGATGTTATCCACAAGGTCATTTATGTATATTGTGAAGTAATGAGCATTTACTTGTATTTACATGTTCATGACATTTACCGATTTCCGTCTCGTTCAGATGATTCCTTCGTGGTGTGTCGGTATTTTTTTTTCTATCTTGGAGTGTCCTCCTGTGTCTCCACATAGACGGCTGGGGTGGCCGAGCGGTTCTAGGCGCTACAGTCTGGAACCGCGCGACCGCTACGGTGGCAGGTTCGAATCCTGCCTCGGGCATGGATGTGTGTGATGTCCTTAGGTTAGTCAGGTTTAAGTAGTTACAAGTTCTAGGGGACTGATGACCTCAGCAGTAAAGTTCCACAGCGCTCAGAGCCGTTTGAACCATTTCCAATTCTGGCTTGAACTCTGCTTGAGACACTTTCAATGAGGCGTCTGAATATCTGTGGAGGAATGACAGCCCATTCTTCCTTAAGAGCCGAAATCAGATGCTGTAGCTGTGTTGGACACTGGAGTATGGAGTGAAGTCGACGTTCTAACTCGTCTCAAAAATATTCCATCGGCTACAGGTCGGGATTCTGGGCAGGTCTGTACATTTCAAAAACGTTATTCTCCACATACCATTGTTAGACAGATGCTACGTCGTCATTATGATAAACCAGTCGTCTCTTCTGAACTGTTCCTCTGCTGCAAGCAGTACACAATGCGGTGACAGGTAAAATCTATTCATATCCTCCCGCATTCATTGTTTTCTTAACCGCAATAAGGGGGCCACATTCTAATCACGGAAAACACGCCCATACAATAACACCATCTCCTCCGAACTTTACTGTTGGCACGACGCATGATCGCAGGTGACGTTCTCTGGGCATTCGACACACCCACCCGTTCACTCGAATTGTCATAGAGTGTAGGGTGATTAATCACTCCAGATCACTCTTTTCTAGTCACACACTGTCCATTCACATCGCTCTTTGCACCATACCAAGCGTTGCTTAGCATCGAATACAGAAATGTGTGGCTCGTAAGGATCTGCTCCGACATTGTTCCCCATTGTTTTTAACTCCCTATGCACACTTGTTGTGTTAGCTGGTAGCGCTCTCGACTCATGAGTGATTCCTTCCGCTGGTTTAATACGTTTTTTTTACAACCTTCTTCCACAATGCTCGACGGTCCCTGTACATCAGTACATCAGGTCTTCCTGGTAGTTCCTTTGGTAGTTCCTCTGAATTTCCACGTCGCAATTCACTTCATCAACAGTCGACTTCGACAGTTTTAGAAAGGTGGAAATGTCACTGTTTTACTTCCAGTGACTGGTCAGTGCCGTCCACTGTGGCCGAGCGGTTCTAGGCGCTTCAGTCCGGAACCGCGCTGCTGCTGCGGTCACAGGTTCGAATCCTGCCTCGGGCATGGATGTGTGTGATGTGCTTAGGTTAGTTAGGTTTAAGTAGTTCTAAGTCGGCGACTGATGACCTCAGATGTTAAGTCCCATAGTGCTCAGAGCCATTTGAACCATTTTGACTAGTCAATGGCCGAAGTCACTGAACTCTCTGAGCGACCCATTATGCTGTTCCTGCTCCTCTACTGAAAACACAATACTGTCTACTTCCTTTTATACAGTCGGTTCTGCCTCTCATGACATGTAATTTGCAATTCTGCATTACTTCGGAATTTCCAGATACTTTTGATCAGATAGTGTGTTTTTTACAAAAACTGAATATATTTAGTGTAGTAATTACACCAATTGTAAAAATTCCAAAAATTTTTCAACATCACTATTACAACACTGTAACGGATTTACCCATATAATTGCAGAACAACCTACACAACTTCTGTTGCGGCTGTATCTGCCACTGTGGGTGCATAACAAAAATGTACTAGCGAAGTAAAGCTAGCTCTGTAATAATACTTTTTTTTGCTTTCTGTGTAATCTATTTTTAAGGACTACCATAAAAGACGAACGAATAGAACTAAAGGGAATAGCATAAGTGCCAAATGAAAATTCGTATGATTTCTTTGTAAGCTTGGCATTTCACTAAATCATAAAGCCGGCCGCTGTGGCCGAGCGGTTCTAGGCGCTTCTGTCCGGAACAGCGCTGCTGCTACTGTCGCAGGTTCTAGTCCTGCCTCGGGCATGGATGTGTGTTATGTCCTTAGGTTAGTTAGGTTTAAATAGTTCTAAGTCTAGGGGACTGATGACCTCAGATATTAAGTCCCATAATGATTACAGCTATTTGAACCATTTAAATCATAAAATGGGTAGTAAAATTTTATACAATCAAATAATGAAATGTAAATGTTGCGTTATAGGCTTTCAGTGCGAAAATGGTTCTACAGTGCTGTTTTTGCAGTTAGTTACTGTAAAATCTGCTCTGGTGTAGCCCATAGCATGAGTTCAGCCTAGGGGTCTAAGCATCCTAAATATTACCATGACCTTCGACCATAAATATAATAAACTGGCCCTGACGTCATTTTCGTGACTCCAACATCTCTGGGCTAAAGTCACGTGAATGTAGGCAAAACATGGTTGTTTCGTGTTGCGCTTATGGCTGTACTCAGCGTTTTGTCGGGGGAAATGGCATTACATTTCAGGTGTGTTTCTATGATAGTGCAGATGAGTTTATTGAAATCTGCTGAAGTGACCTTTATATGTTTTTTACACTTGAAATAGAGTATCACGTAAATTAAATTGTTGAAAGTGATGCCTGTAAAGTCAGACTCATATTACATTTTGGAAAGTATCTGTGATAATTCGGTTACAGAAGTAAGTATAACTGTTCCTCGTTCCTACTCATAGGTTCCCTAAGAATGAAAACCGAAGGCAGCTTTGGATACAGGCCCTGAAACGGAAAAACTTTAAGCCATCTGCGCATACGCGCCTTTTTGTATATACAAGTGAGATTATAATAAGGTAAGAGCACCTATAGTCAACACATGAAGAGAATTTTTTTCTGCCTTCTAATACTATTAAATAAATGTTGGCTCCAAAACTATTTTCTGAAGCTTCAAAGGCTCACCTTTCATGTAAAATATCGTTTTTTTTTAACTGATAGTTTAAACTTTTGTAAAAATAGTAGGAACTGAACCTTTGAAGCGCACCTAAAATCGATACTCTAAAATGGACCTGCTCCTAAAGTCGACAATTTTGGCACCTATAGTTGACATAATTCCCATATCCCATTTTCTTTTATAAGTGACTAGAGCTCAAAACGCGGCGAATCCAATATTTAAAGTTTTGACAAGAGCCCACTCTTACTGTTTAAAAGAATTTTAACGACACTTTACTTTAATTGATAGTTTATAGTAATTTCGTCCCGCTGCCCACCAGAGGGGCGTTCGATGTATTTGTTAGATTTTATAAATGGTACTGTGAACAAATCCAAGTCAAATGTAGTTCTGACATAATTTTTCGCAAATAAAAAAGTAATTTTTGTTGGAAGCGTTTGGCAGTCAAATGAGAAATGTGGGTAAAATACGATAAAAACATAGGATGGCAGACAGCTGATTTGAAATCCCGCCACGTTTTGCCAACAATCACGTGGTTTATGTTGGAGACACACCAGCCCTATAGCTTCTGCACAGCAAGGCCAGTCTACTAGTATCTATGGTCGAAGACCATGACTGACTTGAACAGTTTTTAGATTAGCATAATTTAATACAGGTGTAGTCAAACAGCACCCCAGCCCCTCTCTTGCCTGGCGATCCGAACGCAGCCGATAAATACGGAAGAATGACTGACTAGCCTAAATATCAAGAATAAACGTACACAAAATAGACTGAGCTGTGGTGTAACGGTAGCGTTCCCGTTTTGTGAAAACAACTGTGGAAGGGTCGTGGGTTGACCCTCAGCACCGCCAAAAGCCAGCCCACCTCGAGAAAAAAGTGTGCAGTGAAAGTGAATAAATGCAATAGAAAAAATGGTTCAAATGTCTCTGAGCACTATGGGGCTTAACATCTGAGATCATCAGTCCCCTAGACTTAGAACTATTTAAACCTAACTAACTTAGCCGGCCGACGTGGCCGAGCGGTTCTAGGCGCGACAGTTTGGAACCACGCGACCGCTACAGTCGCAGGTTCGAATCCTGCCTCGAGCAGGCTCCTTAGGTTAGTTAGGTTTAAGTAGTTCTATGTTCTAGGGGACTGATGACCTCAGCAGTTAAGTCCCATAGTGCTCAGAGCCATTTGAACCTAACTAACCTAAGGACATCACACACATCCATGCCCGAGGCAGGATTGGAACCTGCGACCGTAGCAGCAGCGCGGTTCCGGACTGAAGCGCCTAGAACCGCTCGGCCACAACGGGCGGCCGCAACAGAAAAGATAAAGTGTTCCTCCTCCCGTCTCAAATAGTCAAGCAGTAGTCTAAAGTGTTTCTTCTCAGTGAAATCAGTGCTACAATGTGCTCCCCACTACACATCTGTCATGCTCACATCCAAATCAGAGTCAAAAGTACCACCAGTGCGTTCTAAACGCGTGTTTGTTAAAAGAGACAGCATTCACTTCCTGGCATCGAGTGTTGCATAACATCCATGTATACTTCATTATTTTTACTATATTCTTTTAGGATACAGGCATTACTTAGTGAAAAGTGCCTATTAGAAAAAAAGTCCTGCCACTTCCTATATTTTAACTGACTGAGCTACAATACCGTATACTAAATTTTGTATAAGTTATACTGTTTACACTGCATCATGAAGTATATTTTCAAGGTCGTTCCAAAGTACTTGATCTTTTAAGTGTATACGCACCTATTCCAATATATCACACACATTAAATTCCTAATAAATTACAATGAACAACCATGAAATTTTACAGATATTTGATGTTGCGAACGTAATTCATCAGCAACCAGTGTTAAGGCCAAGCGTTTTAGTTATTCTTAATAGTCTGTAAAAGTGAAGGATACAAAATATTTGAAAAGACAGTCAAACGTCTTGTGAAATGATTTTCTAAAAGTATGAAATAAAAAATATTAGAGAAACGTTTGATGCACCTCATTTTCTGTTCATGATTTCGAGCATCATTCAAAGGCACGTAGAACGTTTCTCTGGTCTATTTATTTCTTTTACACAAATCATTTCACAAAATATTTGACCGATTTCTTTCGTTTTCTATTTTCAGTTTTATTCAGAAAGCATGATCATACTTGACTCCTCGTTTACCTTCCGAAAGTCTTTTGTTCTCAAAAGTCCTAAATATGGCACTTGATGCGAAGGAAGCCTTTTTGACATTTAAATACCGCACCAATGTATCTTTTTATGTGCAAAATAGCTAGGCCTTGAACTGATTACCTTTTTGACACTTCAGTTACACAGCTTGGCAGCTGCCTTTCGTGAAATATTTCAATTTTTCCTCAACTCATTAATCAAGTTTTCCTTCATTACCCTGATTACTTTAAAGCAGTTAAATATTTTCATGCAAAAATAGCTCTCACGCTGGTCACTTTGATACCCCAGGCGTTCCTCTCTCTTTGTTTGGCTACGAACATTCGGACAAAACCACAAGATGTAATTTATAGGGAATCTTGTTTTCGTCTGCTCGAGCTTTTACAAAAACGTATCGAGTGTTAATCATACGATAAAATAGTCCTTTCTGCGTGCTGTCATTTCCATAAAACGTCGTTTCGATATCTTGAACCGTTCATGAGATTCGACGATTTTTACCACCACTTGATTCCCGAAGCGCAGGAAAGGATTCGGACGCGCCGCGAGCGACCCGTCCGCGGATATAACAACCAATGCCTCGATAATGAAAAGAGGTATCATTCCGATCTCAACTTTAAATACAATTTAGATATATTGGCAACATTTCATGCGCAATAATGTATGGCTTTAAATGAACTATACGGAAAGTCTTTGCAATGTGTTTTTACCTCTGCAAATTCTTAAAAATTTCGTGCAGCCATGTATTCAGTTACGTGCAGCACAGTAACTATGACGAATAACGAAAATAAATTCAGACGTTTATCGAGCAAAGATATCAAACTATAACGTGCGGAAGAATCAAAGTTTTCTTAAAATCGGATGATACGTATTCCATAGCTGCCGTCGCGACCGCTCCACTGCTTTGCCGAGTACGAAACGTGGCTGTCGCTCTGTGTCGCGCGTCCTGCAACGACGAGATTCAAAGACGTTTGAATTCAAACGTCGCTATAGTTCAATTCTTTTATCTTGGCGGTTCGCGCATGCCCGCGCAGACGCGGGAGATTGCTGCGTTGCCAGTTGTACGCGCCAAGAGAAGCAGCGCCATAGTATAGTTCGCAAACTTACGTTTTGGGGGGAGCGCACAGTTAATGAAGTAAAGCCACCACGGCCGCATTAACCCTTTCGCTGCTACAGCGACGTGCTCCCCGCATTCCGCGATGTGCGCGATTTTGTCATCATTGAACTACCCGCCTCTGCAGACACATGGTGTTTCGACTGCTTTGACACACTTTATCACTCGATTTCACAAAAACTATTTGGCCCAAGAATTTGATTTTTACACATCGTCTTGACTGATACCTTCCCCCCATAAATGACTTGATTTTGTTTCGATGTTCAAGGCAGTTATTGTGCAGCATTTGATGTAGTAAACCATTGCACGAAATTTTGAAGAGTTTGCACTGGTAAAAGTCCATAGCGATTTTAGTTGCCACTAAGAATTTCAAAATATTACATTCAAACGAGTAAAATTCATGAAGTAAGACACTTCAATATTGTTTTTAAATAAAGAAAATACTTAGCACCAAACACGGTTTGAACTCGGAACCTTTCATTTAACGACCTTACACTTTAACCATTATGCTAACGCACCTCGACATTTAATTCGTCTCCCGGTGGACTTTAAACTATCACGCAAAATACCGAGAAACACTGTTGGTATGACTATGAACTACGTTTCGTTGAAGTACAATAGGAAATAAACAGTTACCGCTGTTCTTTATTGCAAAAAAGCGGTTAGCGAGAATGATACCAACACCTTTCCTTGCTATCGCTATTAGGAGTCTTATTGTTTGTTTGGTTTAATTAATTAATAGAATATGAAGCAATTGGTATAAAGAATGCTTTTTCCAAACTTTCTACAAAAGAAAGTCTGCTATCAAGACATTGCTTTTGTTCAATTACTTTATTTATGACTGAACATTTCTAAAACTGAAGACACTTGTCTGTGCTCTGCACTGCAGTCAAGCTCTGGCAACATCGTTCTCTGTTCATTGGCTGACTGTGTTTTGTGACGTCAGATGCGCAGAACGAACCTAAACTCGGCCGCCGTCATAAATGACGCGCACTTTAGTTGGAGCACAGAGAACTGGCAGCGCCACGGATGTCGCCCACATACACGTCCTTAACCATACCTGTAGTTGTTTTTTGTGTCGCCTGAAGCTGTCGCGCGCTGTCGGTCGCTACTGTCGCTCACGTAGGACACATCCTAAGACGGCGCAGTCGGTTTCTCACAGTCTGCTAAAATTAAAATTGTGTTAAATTAGATTCACTTTCTGCATTAGGAATACCATGGCGTCCACGCAGTTGCCCAAAAAAGCAAAAGTGGAGAAGCCATATTACTCAATGTTCAGTGGCAGCTGTTTTATTTTACTGTAGTTTGAAGGCCACGTAATGTGCTTAATGCTCCATCGCACTGTTGTGTGTTGGAAAAACATTCATTGGAACATCATTACAAGACTAGCCACAAAGGCAATAAGCTGCACTTGCCTTCTGACAAAGAGAAAAAAAGCCTGTAGCGAAAAATCTGAGTTAAGGCTATACAGAGCAGTGAAAAAATTTTGTATGGTCGACATTATCAATTAACTTAAGTCATTAAATGTCTTAATGCAAGTGGAGAATCATTTCGTAACAGATATAGCCCTCAAGATTAATGATATGCAACCAAAGTTAATGTTATGGAAAAGCCAGCTTCAGGTTCATGACATGGAACATTTCCCACAACTCGGGGCAGTCATTTGTGCATCAGATATTATCGACTATATTTCAATATTTCAAACATTTCATTATGAATTCTCAAAAGAGACTTCAAGACGTAGCACTTTGATGATTAATTTCGATTTATTTGTCATTCCGTTTTCGCTTTTGGCTGCTGATGTACCTCGTCATTATCTCCAACTTGGGTTGATAGCTGTGCATTGTTGCTCCTGGCTCAATGACCTGCCTGTCCAATCCAGGTATTTACAAGACTCCTCAAGAGCAATATCCTTGACTGCACAGGGTAGCCGCTAAAGTTATGTCAGTGGTTCAACGTGTGTGTGGTTCAAATGGTTCAAATGGCTCAAATGGTTCAAATGACTTAACATCTGAGGTCATCAGTCCCCTAGACTTAGAACTACTTAAACCTAACTAACCTAAGGACATCACACACATCCATGCCCGATGCAGGATTCGAACCTGCGACCGTAGCAGCCACGTGGTTCCGGGCTGAAGCGCCTATAACCGCTCGACCACAGCGGCAGGCATGTGTGTGTGCAGATGGTTTTTTTTCTGCTATGAAATCCGAAAAGTCCCGCCAACGTTTGGTTTTAACAGATTTTAATCCGTATAACTACATGTATTTGACTGTATCACGAACCATAATTCCAGATATATGACTTTCTAAAATCCAAATGTCTATAAATTTATAAACATAGCAACTTAATGTTAAATGCCTGTATGTAAATCTTTTTGTAGTTAAAGTCATTGTATTACCACTATCTAGCACACTTATTGACTTATGTATTGCTCTGGCAGAAGAACAAAAAGTTAAAAATAAACACTAGCAATAGAATCCTGCTTATAAAAGTATGCTGCAGTATTCGCATATCAGAAGTAATCACACTGTATTGCAAATATGATTTCCTAAGTTTCCCAGGTGTGCAGTCTTCAGCATATAGTCGGCTCACTCACACACCTGCTCGAAATAGCGCAGTGGCGGAGGAAGCTGAGCTGACAGCTGCACTCGCAGAGCGTGAACATGCTCCAGGAGCGCAAGGCTTGGCAGTTCCTATTCTGTATCATTCATACCGATCAGTGCAGTAGGTTAGCCTCGGTAGTGATGTCATTTTCGGTTATTTATCCGAAGTTCCTATTCAGTAAGCTTCTGAGACCTGTTACCGATTGGTCCTCCTGCCGATTTTTCGACAACTGTACTGAGAGGTTTTAGATTTTAATATGGCCCTCTCGTTCGGTTCGGTGGGATTTATTTACAGCTAGAGTTTGGAATTTGATATATTGAGCGGTTTTAGCTTCGGATTTAGTGATTGTGTTACTGAAGAATCACCTGGACGTGTCTGGGTGGAAAGTTAGTTCATAATAGACTATTTTCCTTTGTTAGAAATATGGTTTGTATTGTTACTGTGAATGATTATAACATAGAAAACTATTTCGGTCAATATTCTCACAAAATACCTCTTTTTTTTACGTAATTAATAGTTTAAAAAATCATTAAATGTCAAAACATCGACTGTGCTGTATGTCACATGAGTGTTAGCTGAAATTACTACTGACTTCGCATACTTTTTCCGCAAATGGTTTATCTGTTAATTATCGAAACGCATTTAAAACTTTTAAGTAACAATGCAATGGAATTTTGTGAAACCTGATAGAGGAAACCTTCCAAAATTTCATGTATTTACGGCTTACGTCCACATCATTCGGCAAGGAAGTCAGCCTGCATCTTTCTCGACTGGAATTATGTGGAATAAAGTACTAAATACATGTGAGCTGTAGTAGCCAAGTAACACATTCTGAGACTTCATTAATCATCAAAGTTAAGTATTTTTCTGAAATATTCGTTGTAATTTACACATAAGAGCACGCTTTCTCAGTAATGAGTAACTTTGATTTCGTGACTTCCATCTGTTTAAGAAATGAAAGATGACATTCCCGTGTGTGAAACAACTGACAGTGGAATTCATACTTTTTCTTGTCACAAATAATTCACCACTTTTTCTGAATACATGGTGATTTCCGAGTTTGTGGTCAGACAGGGATCTAAGAGCACAACTTAAATTACTGAGAATGAAACTAGCAGCAATTTGCATTATACTCTAGCTTCTCACAAGTATTTATCTGCGATTGAATCCTTAACAACAGCAGACTGAGATGAAAGATTCCCGCCACAATATTTTTAGACTATACTACCGCATATGAAACAGTTTGAGTCATCAGATGCATGTTATGAACTACAACGAACTTATAAAGCTGAACTCGCCAACTGCTACGAAAAGGCGATTTCTTAATTTTGTTTTTATGAACCAAATCATTGATGTAACATGTAGAGAAGTAGGTACTTCATCATTTGGTTCTCTAGGAGCGAGTTACAACCACGTTCTACGCAACTTCTTATTCTTTGTCACTCTCTTAAACAATGTTTCGGGTTCATGGAAATGTGTTCCGACTATGCAACTAATTGAAGGCAGTTTGTTTACTGCCATACTCTTCTTTTATTTATGAAGCATCTTCACAAATAAAAGAAGCTAAGCGCATATAGCAATAAACAAACTGCCTTCAATTAGTTGCATAGAGGAATATACCTCCATGAATTTTGAAGCAACTACGGAACGCTGGAAAACAGAAAAAATGACAATTTTTGTTTGGGGGGGAGAGTTTTCTATAGATGTATTTGTACAATGTGGCACTACAATCCATTCCTAACCCATATTGCGAAACGTAAAATCCAAAACAAGACACTGATGTGAATAATTTGACATTTATGACAGTTTCCAGAACACAGTCAATATTCCATCATTATCACGCATTCATGGAAGCCCATAGTCAGCGAAATTTGAACAGTATTACATACTCTAACCACACTTTCCGGTACTGTGAAGAATAGCGAGCCGTCTGTCGGCTGCTAGCCACTTTTGGTTTGTGCTGCTGGAGTGCGCATGCGCCGAATTGAGGCAGATTGCTTTTGACGGGTTGGTGCGAGGAGAACTGACAACAGCGTCTCGGTTCGCTACGACCGTTCGGCATCGCTTCCGAAATGCTTACAGAATAATGTTGAGGTTCTCCTTCGAAAACAAGACAGTTTGGTGCCATCGCGTACCGAACCGATCGGCAAAATGGCGGAAAGATACAGAAGAGGGCCCCAGGCCTGGTTTAATATCTGACAGTGATTTGGATTCCCCCGACAGCCTGAGTATCAATATGGAGGGAAGCTCAGGGTTACTCAGGCTTCAAACCACGGGTGCAACTGGTTCCTGCAGAGGGCGTGGCCACCACTGCAGACACGTCACGTGGGCCCAGACTTGACAGTGTTCCTAAATACCGCGACTCCGGACTTGTGCGGCAGTTCTCGCTATTGCCTGTACCTTCAATATGTGCCATTGATAACAGAATGATTATTGGCTGTGTTTACGTTTTTCGATTCGGTTCACGTCCTGCACTGTCTGTGCCCTCTTACTATGACTTTCGCTACACTTTGAACTTTTCTTCTACATAGCAGTACACGTCATGAACACCATCGTCTTTGCCCACAGGAACCATCTGTTTATTCCACCGGTCTCTGCGTCACTGTCAGTGCGAGTGATCGCTCGTAAACTGTGTTCTACCTGCGCCAAGTAGGATAGAAAAGTGATGACGTGGGCTTCCTCTCTGAGCACCTATTCACTGTGAAGCATAGATCCTGAGCTTCTAAATTTGCGGACACGGATTTACAGCTCCAAATGGAATAACAACTGCAGCGATAGGAAAAATCAGTGGTAATTCCCACAGCAGCACAGACGAAAAACAGGAGTTGCTACTCCAACTACTGCAAAACCAAATAGATTCTGGTCCTGATGGATCAATTGGGACTGACAGATCGCCTTGTCACCTCCTGTCAAAGGTGTCATCAGTTGCAGCAAGGAGGGATGTGGGGTCAGCACACCACTCTCTCAGCCGTTATTGACTTTCTTGATCTTGGAGCCGTTACTTCTTATTCACGTAGCTCCCCAGTTGACCTCACAAGGCTGCTATATCCCGGCCCAGTCCTCCCATAAAGGAAAAATCCCTGGAAGTACTGGAAATCGAAACAGGGCCCCCACATAGCAGCCAGACACACTGACCACTCAGCTACGGAGGCAGACGAATTGTTTAGAGTGGTGCAAAAACTACACACACACTAGGACAACAATGTTTTGATCTTTCTGATGCTTGTGGATTGCTGACTGACTACTGCGCTCGCCTAACCTATGTAGTTGAAACTAGGCTCAAATTTAACATATACGCTAAGCAGTGCAAGCAAATATACACAGCATGGGCTGCTGAAATGCAAGGCTTAGCACTTAAGTGTGATTCTTCCAGTAAACGGTGTGGCACATTGTATGCAGTATCATTTATCCTTGATATTATTATACGTCTAGCTCGTGACAGAAAAGTTAGAGAGAAAGTTTTAGAGTCATCTGTTCCACCACTGAGCGATGTGTTAAAAACTACCTAATCACACAAGGTAACAGCGTCACTGCGAGCTGTGTTTCACAGTACTTCTGCTATCGGCCTTATAAGCAGCAGTAGTAGTTGTTGTAGTAGTGTTGTGTACATAGTTCCGCGTAGTCAGTGCGTACACAACTTTCCCAATAGAGCGCGCCCCGCTAAGCACAACAGAGCAGGCGCAGCGCTCGTCCATCTCCGCACTACGAGATGGCGCTGTCTTAGAGACGGACCAAATTCTGCTTCCGCCGATCCGCGTATTAATATGTAATGCAGCCAATGAGATTGCTGCTAACGTAGAACCTTTTCTCCTCACGGATCACACTCGCGCAGTGATACCTGAATGCTCGAGGTATTATAACGAGTGTACAGACCGCCAATTAGTCAGTCTGCAGTGCATTTGTCTGTACCAGTCTATAGTCAAGTTTCAGTCTGCGCCTAATAAGATTATCATATTCCTGTACATAGCCACGAAGATAAATGTATAGACACTTTGTCACGTATCAGAGATATGTGAGAATAAGATTAACGTACCAAGACCAAAGGAACTTCAGATTGTCAATTGTAAACAGCATCCAGAATCAAGTTACGTAATATCTATGATTTTTATTATTTTAATAAATGTGTGTGAAAATTAATCAAGTTCTGTTTAAAGTTGGTCACCGTCAATCTGCTACTCTAAGGGTGCAAGTGGCATTTCTATCGTCTGACCTAACGGCAGAAGATAAACACACCATGATAAGACCACGAGACATATTCCTCACACTCGCCTACTTCGTTAGAGCGACAAGTCAAATAATCTGATGGTGTGTGTACTGAAGGTCTTACAGTACGGACACCACGTCCGCAGCTCGTGGTCGTGCGGTAGCGTTCTCGCTTCCCGCGCCCGGGTTCCCGGGTTCGATTCCCGGCGGGGTCAGGGATTTTCTCTACCTCGTGATGACTGGGTGTTGTGTGATGTCCTCAGGTTAGTTAGGTTTAAGTAGTTCTAAGTTCTAGGGGACTGATGACCGTAGATGTTAAGTCCCATAGTGCTCAGAGCCACTTGAACCATTTTGAACGGACACCACAAGTAGTGTTAGTCGCCGTTGTATTCTGTGATCAGCGGATGTCAACCAATCATCATAATCCTTATTACCGAGCACTAGATCGTCTGGTAGTCTGGCGAAGCAGGATTCAGTACTTACCGCAGTAGTTAGCGGTCCACTGCCCTCATTGTTGGTAGACGTGCACAAATTGTTCACTGTCGGGGTGCCCCAAATTCAGAAGAAGCTCATACAAAAGTTTTTTCCACGTCGTTATCAAAGAGTCCCAGAAACGTTTGTGAAATCAAATCGTATCCAGATTGCGACTAAAGGAATGAACGATGTCGCTGCCCAGTCCGTGACGTCAGCTATTTTGCATGCTGCAAACCGAGAATATAGCAAGTGTCTACCTTGTCCGGCGGGAGACAACAGCAGCAACCAGTGCGCTGCATGCTATCTTGCCAGTGCCAATAACAGCAGCAGACGATGTGCAGAAGCTCATGGTGCAGCTGGAACTTAATGGAGCAGTGGCAGAATTCCAGTTGCACAGAGGCATGAACATTATACGAGAATGCAGGCTTTCTCGGCGAATCTCGATGATTAAATCTTCTCGGGTTGACAGCCGAGTCAATGCATTGGTCTCCAGCAACGTTTCAGCAAGTTTCTATTCACAGACTATCCTCGAGTCCAGTGGTGTGGGAGGGTAAGCAGCACGGCTGCTGTTCCTCCGTCGACCTCTCAGGTTGATTGGTGGCCTCACGTTGGAACCGGCATGTGGCTACTTCCTTAGGTTTTTGAAGTAGGCTTTTGCTGCTTAATCTTCAGGGGCAGGCTTCCGCCCGCCCGAGCGCCACTCTTCCTTCACCCACTTCTCCGTGACTCGGTAGACAGTCGCAGGGGCTGAAAGTAGGATGGGCATTAAGCAGACGCAACTTCTTCTCTTTATTCGCACGAAGTAATGGCCGCTATCGACAGGGGATCTCAAGTCGATTCCGTATTTCTAGATTTCCGGAAAGCTTTTGACACCGTTCCTCACAAACGACTTCTAATCAAGCTGCGGGCCTATGGGGTATCGTCTCAGTTGTGCGACTGGATTCGTGATTCCCTGTTAGGAAGTTCGCAGTTCGTAGTAATAGACGGCAAATCATCGAGTAAAACTGAAGTGATATCAGGTGTTCCCCAGGGAAGCGTCCTGGGACCTCTGCTATTCCTGATCTATATAAATGACCTGGGTGACAATCTGAGCAGTTCTCTTAGGTTGTTCGCAGATGATGCTGTAATTTACCATCTAGTAAGGTCATCCAAAGACCAATATCAGTTGGAAAGCGATTTAGAAAAGATTGCTGTATGGTGTAGCAGGTGGCAGTTGGCGCTAAATAACGAAAAGTGTGAGGTGATCCACATGAGTTCCAAAAGAAATCCGTTGGAATTCGATTACTCGATAAATAGTACAATTCTCAAGGCTGTCAATTCAACTAAGTACCTGGGTGTAAAAATTACGAACAACTTCAGTTGAAAAGACCACATAGATAATATTGTGGGGAAGGCGAGCCAAAGGTTGCGTTTCATTGGCAGGACACTTAGAAGATGCAACAAGTCCACTAAAGCGACAGCTTACACTACACTCGTTCGTCTTCTGTTAGAATATTGCTGCGTGGTGTGGGATCCTTACCAGGTGGGATTGACGGAGGACATCGAAAGGGTGCAAAAAAGGGCAGCTCGTTTTGTATTATCTCGTAATAGGGGAGAGAGTGTGGCAGATATGATACGCGAGTTGAGATGGAAGTCATTAAAGCAAAGACGTTTTCGTCGCGGCGAGATCTATTTACGAAATTTCAGTCACCAACTTTCTCTTCCTAATGCGAAAATATTTTGTTGAGCCCAACCTACATAGATAGGAATGATCATCAAAATAAAATAAGAGAAATCAGAGCTCGAACAGAAAGGTTTAGGTGTTCGTTTTTCCCGCGCGCTGTTCGGGAGTGGAATGGTAGGGAGATAGTATGATTGTGGTTCGATGAACCCTGCCAAGCACTTAAATGTTATTTTCGTTATTCGTCATAGTTACTGTGCTGCACGAAATTGAGTACATAGCTGCAAGAAATTTTTAAGAATTTCCTGAGGTAAAATCACATTGCGTAGACTTTCCGTGTAGTTCATTTAAGGCCATAGATTATTTCGTATGAAATGTAATCAATACATATAAATTGTATTTAAAGTTGAGACCGGAATGAAATCTCTTTTCATTCTTGACATATTGGTTGTTATATCCACGGACGGGTCGCTCGCGGCGCGCCAGAACCCTTCCTGCAGTTCAGGAATCAAGTGGTCGTAAAACTCGTCGTATCTCATAAAAGGTTCAAGATATCGAAACGACGAATTTTGTAAATGACAGCACGCAGAAAGGACTATTTTATCATATGATTAACACTCGATACGTTTTTGAAAACGTGTGAGTAGAGCGAAAACAAGACTCCCTACAACTTACACCATGAGGTTTTCTCCAAATTTTCATAGCCAAACAAAGGGTGAGAAACAAGTAAACGGGGTATCAAAGTGACCATCATGAGGTCTAGTTTGGCATGAAAATATTTAACTGCTTGAAAGTAATCAGGGTAATTAACGAAAACTTAATTAATAAGCTGAGGAAAAATTGAAATATTTTACGAATAGCTACTGTAAATGAAGTGTCAAAAATTTCATCTGTTCAAGACCAAATTATTTTGCACACGAAAAGATACATTGGTACGGTATTTAAATGTCAAAAAGGCTTCCTTCGAATCAAGTACGTTAAGAAGGCGACAAACGAGGAGTCAGTAAGATTATGTTTTCTGAATAAAACTTGAAATTAAAAAATGAAAGAAATCAGTCAAATATTTTATGAAATGATTTGTGTAAAAGAAATAAGTAGATCAGAGAAACGTTCTAAGTGCCTTTGAATGATGCTCAAAATCATGAACAGAAAATGAGGTGCACCAAACGTTTCCCTAATACTTTTTATTTCATACTTTTAGACGAATCATTACACAAAATGTTTGATTTTCTTTTCAAAAAAATTGTAAGCTTTACTTTTACAGACTATTTAGAGTAATTGAAACGCTTGGCCTTAACATTGACTGCTGATGAATTACGTTCGCAACATCAAATATCTGTAAAATTTCATGATTCATTGTAATTTATTAGGAATCAAATGTGTGTGATATACTGGGATAGGTGTGAAGATCAAGTTCTTTGGCAAGACCTTAAAAACATACTTAGCGATGCAGTGTAAACAGTATACATAAAACTTAATATACATAATTGTAACTGAGTCAGTAAAAATATAAGAACGGTCCAGAATCGAAACCTTTTCTTTCGATAGGATCTAGAGAACTTTATTGGATCAAATTCACTTATTTCTGAGTATACATCTATATATATTTCCCATGTATTTATTTAGTTTTATAGATTTAACGGGATCCTACTACCGCCACCAGAAGGTTCCGAGTCGTCTTCGCGTAATGAATGTAAGGGGGATTCCCTCTAAACCGTTTGCTCTAAGGATCACTCGTATGCCGTGAGTCATTTTTAAGTGAGCCTACTAGTACTCGGAATGCCCCAATGGGCAAGAGGATCTTCGAATAATGTGGATAAATAGTTCGATAGTCGTGTGCAGTACAATGCATGGTGGCGGAATGCCTCATGAGTCGTTGTCAGGTGGACCCACAGTCCCGAGCGTTTTCGGGAGCGGCTTGCAAAATGTAATACAGCACCATGCCGTGCAGCCAGTTGACGGCGTTAGTTCTCGTAGTGGGAAAGAAAGTGGTATCTGGGTGTAGGAGTTCGTCTGGCGTGACAGACCTAGACCTCTGTCAAACACGTAATCACGAACAATATACACTACCCCTACACCACAGCTAGCATTTGTTCACAGGTGTCAATTTGTTTACTTACGTTTGTATTTAGCGTAGTTAGTCGTGTAGTAGTCATTCCTCCGCATTTATTGGCTGTTAAAAGTTTTTGATCATGTAAAAAAATATATTCGTATTTAATTTATTGATGAGATAGTCGAATGCTCCTCTGCTCATTCACGTGTATTCGAAGAATTTGTCTGGTGATCTTCGTAGTTGTTGATATTTATGAAATTCTCCATGGAGTTTCCTCTCTTTGTAAATTTCATGCACAGCATTCCTTTTCGTTTTATTTTCTTAAGTAAATCTAATTCTGCAGCCTTACTCTCCAGCTGCAGTATTTTACAGGTTAGGGACGCCGTTTTCTAGAAACAGCTGGTTGGCTCTAAGCAGCAATCTTGTGGCGCGACATGGTCGCTCGCACGCAGGACGCCCAAGCTTTTCGCCCGATGCTGCTGCTTGCCACTTGAGTGTCGCATATCCAGAAGTCACTCGCTGCCGCTCGCTTCTGTCGCTCACGCAGGACACGGCCTAACTATAAGCCTTACTTGAAGGCTGAATTGGTGAGGTGTTTTGTCTTTGCGACATTTACTTCTGCTTTTAGAGTGGAAGGGTAATGGTCATGGCATTTTTTGTGGGTCCTGTCGTTTGTGAGAGAAGTGTTTTATTAGCTAGTGGGTTTTATGAATTTTCATGTTAATAGGGGTCTGGGCTTTCGATTCTGAATTCTCTTGGGTTGTAGTTACCAAGGGAACTTATCAGCGCTTTCAGGGATTGTCTACCTCTATCGTAGGTAGAATGCTTGGGCGATATTTTTAAACCTTGTTTTAAGAGGTTCTATATTGACGGCAGCGTGCAAGTCTGCAGTGGGGAAACTGGAGTCTACGTGTATGGCTCTTTTCTAGGCTCTGTTCTTTGTTGCTTGCAATCTTTTGATATGGGATTTTGCAGTGTAGCCCCATACAGGACAGGCGTATTCGAGGATAGGGCGCACTAGTCTGCATTGGCTGCTCTCTCTGTTTAGAATGGGGTGTAGTACGTGGAGCCTTTGACTTTCTTTTGCCCTCAGGGCTTCTATGTGTCTATGCTATGTGAGGCGTTGGCCATAGTCACCCCGAGGTACTTTGTCGGGCCGCCACTCTATGTTGCGCCTGTGGTGACGGAGGGTGGGGTGTGGGCGGCGGCGTGAAGGTCTCTTCCCTTTCTAATGCGTAAGCATAATTGCTTGTGTTTTTCCACTGTTCAGTGTTATGCGCCATTTCTTGGCCCATCTGCCCGTTTTGTCAAGGACGTTTTTTATCGTATAGTGACTAGGTTCCTGTTTGAGCTCTGTGCAAAAAGGGCTGTGTCATCAGCTTACTGCTCTGTTTCTACCGCCGGTTCGGTGGGGTGTCCGCTGTGTATAGGTTGTATAGGATGGGTCCTATGGCGCGACCTTGTGGTACTCCTGCATTGATGCGTCTTTTTGCTGAGTGTGTGTTGTCAACTTTTACTGCGAAACTTCTGCCTGACAGGTAGCTTTTTGTGAGTTTGACTATGTGCTCTGGGAAGCCCTGCGTGTACAGTTTATATAATAGTCCCTCGTGCCAGACTGTATCAAAAGCTTTGGCTACGTCTACTAGGACCATTCCGCAGAAGTTAATTAGTTGTTGTGGGGCAGCATGGCCTCTCTGAAAGCCAAACTGCGTCCTGAGGAGTATCTGCTCTCCTGCTATGTGCTGCTGTATGGGGACAAGCAGGAGACGTTCATATAGTTTGCTTAGCGACAGTAGCAAACTTATTGGCCTGTAACGTTGTGGAAAGATTGGATCTTTGCCTGGTTTCGCGATTCCAATCACTTCTGCATGTTTCCATTCGTTAGGGAACTTCCGTGATCTCATTGAAGATGTCCGCGATGTGCATACTCGCTACTGGGGCAGTCGTTTCAACAGCTCGTTTGTGACTTTGTCGTGGCCAGGCGCCTTGCTAGTTGGTAGCGATTTTATGACTGCTACTACGTCTTCTGCGGTGAAGAGCGGTAGAGCGTCATTTTCATCGTCTTCATCGAGGAAGGCGGCCAACTGCCTCCTGCCGATCGTGTCGTGTTCCCTATCCTGTGACTCTGCTGGTTGGAATTGTTTTTCGATGTCCGCGAGCGTGTTAGCCTTGTCAGCAGCACTGAACGTGAGGCTTCGCTCACCGTGCAGAGGGGGCATTTTTTCGCGTCTTTTGGTAAACTGTTTGGTTGCCTGCGAAAGGCTGTTGTCTTCTACTTTAAGAGTGGAGAGACATGCGGACCATTCCTGGTTCCTGTGTTCTATGAGGGCTGCTTTCAGCTCTCTCTGGAGCCTGTTAAGCTTAAGTCTTCTGGTGCCTGGGTTTCTTGTTAAATTTCAATTCCTTCGTGATCGTATTTTTGTTCCTAAGCTGAGTAAGCAGGTGCGGTGGGAGCTGTTTAGAGGGGGGGTCGCTTTCTGGAGGCCTGGGTGTGGCTTCCTGAGCTGCATGTAGGATCGTTCCGATGAGGTGGTGGAGCGCCTGTTCTGTGGTTTCTGCTGTGGGAGGCGGGGTGTCAGCAATGTCCGTGGCCAAGTCATGACGGAATTGCTGACAGTTGGTGTTTTTGTATGAGTACTGACGCTGCTGACGCAGGTCTCGGACGGTTTCGTGTTGGCGAAGAAAACCTTTCGCCAGCCGAGGCTTCCAGCAGCCCAGGGAGTGGAACCCACCCCGAACAGGTTTCAGGCGGTGGCTGATGAGCCAGAGACAACACAAAACAACACGATAGAAACACAAACACAGAAACAAGTCACCCACCAACTCCCTCCAATTGTAGCAGAGTTTTCTCAGAATTACGAGGAACTCTTCGAGTTGCTAAAAACAGAAATCGGGGGAGGTGATGACAAAACAAAAATATCACTACACGCACTAGATGACTACAATACAGTCAAAACACTTTTCACGAATAAAAACATACCTCACTACACGTGCCCCACAAAAAAACACGAAACAAGAATATCGTCATCAGAGACCTCCCAAGACTACTGTGCCCCCAAGCAATCAGAACAGACTTGACTGCCCAGGGGTACGTCGTCGAGGCCGTGCAGCAGATGGGCAAAGTGGAGAGCAAGTGGCCACTTTTCCAGGTCACACTGCCAGACATCCCACAGAACAAAAGGGAAATTAAGATGGTCCTGGCTGTGCCTGTCAACACCGAACCACTCCGCTAAAAAAACAAGACGGTGCAGTGCTTCAGATGTCAGGGCCTAATCATATCGCCGCGCACTGCACCATGGCGATAAGGTGCAGAAAGTGCACTGAGGCCCATGACACGAGGTCATGCACACTAAAACCTTCGGAATCACAAATAAGGTGCGCGCTGTGTGGCAGAAACCACACAGCGGGTTACCAAGGTTGTGAGGTCCACAAAAGACACTCACAGCGGGCAAAGGACGCAAAGGACCCCTCCCACACACGAAAACAAGACACCACCACCCCATCCGGACACACAAAGAAACAAACACACACAGACAGGGCTTGGGTAAAACCAAGACCAGACACACCAAGGGCAACATACGCTGAAGTGGTTTCTCCCTCGAGAAACCATGAAAACGTAGCCCTATCACCACAACACCAAACACAGTCACAAGAACAACACTGGGAAACACACAACAAGAACGACCAGATCCACCAAGACAGAGGAAGCTCTAGGGAACTCCACACTCAGTTCACCCTCTCGGATCAGTTGTTAGGCATTATGGTGCAGACCATGAATTTCGTCATGGAAATGATGAAGGAATTTAGGGAGGCCCAGAAGGAGAACACTCAGATCCTCGTTGCCCTTCAGGCAGCAGTCCAGCAGTCGCTCCCCTCTGCGACTTCCACAGTGGTTTCAAATCCCATCATGGATATACGACCATACATCCAAGGCCTGACAATGTGCATCTTTAACGCAGATGGCATTGTTAATCAAGAGGTCGAGTTCAGAGAGCTCATGAAGGAGTTCTCCATCGACACATGCATGATGGGAGAAACCCACCTAAAACCGGGAATAAAAGCGAGAGTCCCCAACTACGTTAGCTACCGTAAAGGCAGGCCAACTCAAGGCGGAGGGATGGCCATATACATAAAAAGAGGGATCCTCCACCATCAAGTATTCTTACCAGCTACCAATAAAATCGAAACCGTGGCTGTGGAAGTAACCACTGCCACCGGACCCCTAACAATTGTTGCAATCTACCGACCCCCACAAGACGAGATAGACGAGGGAGATATAGCTGCTTTAGGGCAAATTGAAGGCAAACTCATAATAGGAGGCGACTTTAATGCCAAACACCTCGATTGGAACTCTAGAGTAACCTCCAGAGCAGGCGCCAAATTGCGACGACTAGTGCGCGACCACCACTTCGAAACATGGGGTCCAGTCGAGCCCACATATTTTCCAAAAAATGGAGGTAAGCCCGACGTGTTGGACATAGCCCTCACTAGGAGGATCGCGGGGTTTGTGGCCGCAAGGACAATCAACAGAATGTCCTTCGACCATAACCCAGTGATTCTAGAGGTCGATGTGGGAGAATGGGTAGCACTTCCACGTTACCAGACGTCTTACAAACGCACAGACTGGGAGAGATACTGAGAAACTGTCGCCCCTGATATCGCTCGCGCTCCGCCACCTACTGCCGAAACAGTAGAACGAGCGCTACAAGACCTAACAGGCAACATTCCACAGGCAGCGGAAGATGCCACTCCCCCACAAACGGATGGCCCGACCCCGCAGGTACAACTCCCGGAACACTTACTAGCCCAAATCCGTCACAAGAACAGAGTGGCGAAATAGTGGAAGATCACCAGAAATCATGCTACCAGGAGGCTGCTCAATCGTCTGCAGAGAGAGCTGCAGATAGCGCTCAATGAGCACAGAAACCAGCAATGGCAAAACCGCCTCACAGCTCTCAAAGTAGACGATCACACACTATGGCAAGCAGCCAAACAATTCACAAAAAAGACGCGCTAGGAAGCCGCCACTGCACGGCGAGTGGGGTCTAGCCTACAGCCATGCTGAAATGGCCAACGCCGTCGCCGACTCCTTCGAGAAGCAGTTCCAGGCAGCAGCACCCCAGGATGAAGAACATGAAGAGGTAGTCCGTCGTCAACTGGCTGTCTTCCTCAATGCTGAGGAGGACCCAGAGGACATTGCAAAAGTAATTAGGTCCTTCCCCACAAAAAAGGCGCTGGGATGTGATAGTGTTACCAATCAGTTAGTTAAAAACCTCCCACCCTCGGCTATCGAACACCTCGCGAACTTCTTCAACGAGATTACTCGTTCCTGTGAGCTCCCAGCTTGCTGAAAACACGGGGAAGTGGTCGCGATACACAAACCAGGGAAAGACTCTCTATTCCAGCAGCACTACAGGCCGATTACACTCTAGCCAACTCTCAGCAAGATCTATGAGCGCCTCCTGCTAAAAACCCATACAGGAACATATTACCAGAGAGCAACTTCTGCCGGATTTCCAATTCGGATTCCGGCAGAACCACTGTGCCCCACAACAGATCATGAGAGTGGCTGAAGCAGCCACAGAAGGCTTCAACCACAGAGGCTACTGCAGTATAGTGCTACTAGACGTAGCCAAAGCCTTCGACTCAGTATGCCATAGAGCACTACTCTACAAGTTGTACACTCAAGGGTTCCCCGGGAACAAAGTTAAGCAGATCAAAAGCTATCTCATGGATAGAACTTTCTCTTTCAAAGTAGAAACTTCCACCTCCACCAAAAGGCGTATTCGTGCTGGGGTGCCACAGGGATCGGTCCTGGGGCCCGTTTTGTACAATCTGGACACTGCGGACACACCAACGGCCCCCCTAGTGCACACCGCACAGTACGCAGATGACACAGCCTTCTGGACTCGAAATGCGAACAAGGATCTGGTCATCCGTGGGCTACAAAGGGTTTTAGATGACACAGAAACTTGGGCCTGTCACTGGCGCAACTCCATCAACTCTGAAAAGACGCAGATTATGCTGATCACCCGGAGGCTCGAGGAAGGCGCGGACCTTCTCAACGCCCTCCCCTCCACCTTCACCTAAACGGAACCCAACTCCCCTGGCGCAGATCCGCCAAGTATCTTGGCGTAACCTTGGACTCTCGTCTTACGTGGAAACCCCACATAGACGAGGTCCACAGGAAGGTCTGTGCCAGAATGTCCATCCTACACCCAATCCTCAACACTACCAGCTCCCTTCCCTGCTCTGTAGGAGTGAATGTTTATCAGGCCCTTGTACGGCCAGTAACGGAGTATGCATTCCCTGTCTGGGGATATGCGGCGAAGCAGCACCTGGACAAGCTCCAGAGGTTGCAGAACTGCGCCCTCAGGAGAGCATTGCATCTACCCCTGGGATTCCCCACAGACGATCTGCACACTGCAGCTGAAATCCCACTCCTGAAAGAGCGTTTCCAATATCTGGCAAGGGCCTTCCATGAAAGCTCTTCCAGATCAGGAAACATCCTCATCCACTTCCTACGTCGGTATGACATGTCCCGCGACAAGCACAAACGCCCATTGACGATCTTTGACGACTAAGTCGAAGAGAAAATCCCTATATCCAATCCCTAATCCTCCTGCCTCCCCCTTAATATCATTCATCTCGCCAACCTCAGGCAAGTACCAGACACACACAGAACATTCATCACATTACATAGACACCCAAAAACTACAGAAATAATCACACACACAAGTAAACAAGTGGAGTAAAAGCCGAAAGGCTACAAACTCCACTAAACACGTCCCCAAAGAGGGAAAAGTATCAAATGAGAGTGAGTGAACCCGACACTTCGCCTGAAGATGGCAAGTAAGAAACTTGCTGAAACGTTGCTGGAGAACAACGCATTTAATCGGCTGACAACCCGAGAAGATTTTATCATCATAAGCATGACCATGTTTCTGATTAATTTTTACACGTAACAGTGCACTGAATCCTCACAGATGTCGTGTTCTTGGCGTAGAATTGTGACGTACAATGGACAATCGACCCCATTGCTAGATCAGATCGTAATCCAAGATCAGTATAAAAATAACGCTTGGCAGCTAAAGTTGGTAGTAGAAACTCTTGGGTGACAACCATCATGTTTGGCCCAGACACTTTTACGGGTTTTG
This sequence comes from Schistocerca piceifrons, assembly GCF_021461385.2. Lineage (NCBI taxonomy): Eukaryota > Metazoa > Arthropoda > Insecta > Orthoptera > Acrididae > Schistocerca > Schistocerca piceifrons. The sequence goes on from NC_060149.1 coordinate 226,210,588, forward strand.
GTTTCCAAATTCAAGATCAAGTAAATCTAGTTTCAACCGTGATTCCAAGGAAGCTGATACATTCTGTGCGCAATATAAGCAACTGTTTGCATTAGATTTAGCAACAGAGTTTAAAGTCCATGAACCCTTAAAGTAATCAGCAGTACCTTAGATTTCTAAAGCACTTCCAGTGCCTGTTTTCCATGTACTACCAAGTTATAATGCGGAACTAGATAGATTGCAAAGTACGAGAGTAATATCCCGAGTCTCGTATAGCCTGTGGGAAACGCCCATGATTATAATGACGAAGCCAAATGGATCACTTGGAATGTGTGTCGATTTTAGGTCTACGATTAACGCTCAAACTAATGTAAATCCGTACCCATTCATAGACAAGGGGAATTGTTAAAAAAGTTGGATTGGAGCCACTATTTTTCCAAGGCAGACCTCGTTCAGACAAAAATTTTAATAACTAATACGCCAGTCGCCTTGCATCGTCCTGACAGATAGCCGTTTGATGTTGCGAGCGTTCCCACAACTCATTAAAGGTATGAGAAAAAAACCTGCAGAATCTAAAATTTTGTTTTAGCGGCTTCAAGCCCATGGCCTCCAATGCCGCCTTCGTGAATGTAGTTTCTTTGAACCAATTCTGAAATACCATGAACATATACACTCTCTAAGACAAAAGAAAAAAAAAACAGTGTACCATGAAGAAATTATCCAAATGGGATGGAAATCGGTAGATGTGATGTAGTTGTACAGACAAACAATAATTTCAGAAAACTTGCATGATTTATTAAAGTGAAAGAGTTCCATAAATTGAGCAAGTCAACAATGCATTGCTCCACGTCTGGCCCTTATGCAAGCTGTTTTTCGATTTGGGATTGCTTGAAAGAGTTGTTGAATGTTCTCCTGAGAGATATCGTGCCAGATTCTGTCCTAATCAATTGCATAAAAAAGGAGTTAAATTCCAGTTATCGGAGGCGTGCCAGAAAGCTTTCTTGCAACTTAAAAAGTGACTTGTGTTGGCCCTTTGCTTAGCAAGGTTCAATCAGGACAAGAACTTAATGCTAGCTACTGATGAGTGAGATTGTAGCACTGGTGCAGAGCTTTCCCACAAATACGCCGATGGCACAAAACAGCTACTTGCATTTTTTGTCTAAGACATTATATGTACTGCAATGAAATTACCAGCAAATAGAAAAAGAGGCGTTGGCTGTCACATACAGCATCAAGAAGCTTCATCTATATCTCTCGCACTGAGTCTCACCTCTCACTGAACACAAGTCCCCTATTTCTATTCTGTATCCACTTAAAATTTCACGACAAGGTGGCGCAGTGGCTGCAAGATTGGGCGTTACTCCTTAGTAATTACAACTCCGAGATCCATTATCGGCTCACCACGAAAGACTCAAACGCGGACGCATATTTTCACTTGCCATACAACCCGGATGCAAAGTATGACAGGGACGAAGCACTACATTTTGCGTTAGATGCTGATGAGCGACACACCCTCGACAAATTCCCAATTATGGCACGCGAATACCAACAAATACAGGCTTTTGTCCTCTGCTCCACAAAGTGTTATCTGTCGTACAGCGGGCCTGACCAGAACGCCTACCTAAGGGCGCAGACTCACCATGGGGCACATATTTTTCGCTATGACACTGGCTTAGTATTATGTATGTGGGGTGATGATTCTGGCCATGCTCCAGCCCTGCATACTTAAGTTCCTCCACACTGCATGTTGAGCATGTGCAGACGAAAGCAATAGCGCAGCAATCAAGTGTACTCGCCAAGTCCAGAACTACTAGGCCTCTGTCCACAGTCAGCCAGCCCTGGCCCAGTGATTCAGCCCTGGCCACGCCCTGACCATCCCTGACAAAGTGTACATATTGATCTTGCCAGACCAATCTGAGCACTGTTGTTGCTAATTTCTTACACCCTCTCTAAATTTTCATATGTGGCACAGATAACTACCACAATCATGTCAGCTACCATCTATGCCTTCTCCATCATATTTACGATAGGAAGAGCACATTCCACTGTGATTTCCGAGAACCCACTTTTCAGGATTTTTGTAAATGCAACGGTATTAGAAACTGACCAGGGCCCCTCACCATCCAGAATCCAATTCGAAAGCCGAGTATATAGCTAGGACCTTCAAAATACAAATGCGCCAGATAATGATGGCAGTCGACTCTGGGGAATCACTCACCAGCTTCCTCGCAACCTACTATTTCGTTGCTGTAAACGGACGTAGTCTGGCAAAACTTTTACATGAGTGCAGACTCTGCACTCTCTTCGACCTGCCGGCCGAAGTGGCCGTGCGGTTAAAGGCGCTGCAGTCTGGATCCGCAAGACCGCTACGGTCGCAGGTTCGAATCCTGCCTCGGGCATGGATGTTTGTGATGTCCTTAGGTTAGTTAGGTTTAACTAGTTCTAAGTTCTAGGGGACTAATGACCTCAGCAGTTGAGTCCCATAGTGCTCAGAGCCATTTGAACCATTTTCTTCGACCTACAGTGCTCGACTCAGCCGTCATACTGCCCATACACACAGCCTTATCAACAGCTGGGCTCCCACGTGTGGGCTCGTACTTTCGGGCGGAACACCGTGTTGATCCAAGGTGTCGTCGTTGGTTATAGGAGGTGGCAAATGTTTGAGCTTACAGCCTTCCCGGAGCACATAGTGAGACATCACGATCAGCTCCGGTTGCAACGAGACATAGCACACCCCAGTTCCCCCACTCTGCCAACTGGGCACGGTTCATGCAACCAGGCTGGGAAAAGCCTGCCTTACAGGCTACCTGCCACGCTACAACGTCTGTCCCCGTGTTAGGCACCAGCAAGGATCGACAATAACCAGTGAGGGCAACTCCCTAAGATACTTCCAGCTCCTACCAACGCCTGAGACCCTCTCGCTAAGTAATTGCCAAAGGTTGACCATTTTCGGAATGAGGTGCCCATGAAGGCTGAGCTGTTTTGCCCACCTGGACTACAGCCGTCACCCACTCCCCTGCAGGTACGATTAAGCAGTGCCCCAGAAACAGAGGATCTGCCAGCAATTCCACTAACAGCGCCAATATCAAACCCTACCGTTCGCGACGAGGAAATACCGCGGTAGCCTTTAGCGAGTATTCTAACATCTTTCTCTCCTCTCCCTCAACGAAGTCGCCACATGCAGAGCCATTTCCGGCTTTGTGTGCCGACAAAAGGGGGAAGGGTTTAGTATTCGACAGTGATTCGGATTCCCTATCCAGTCCGAGGAGGTCAGAAATTCGGGCTTCATACCACGGCCGCCACCGTCGCTGCATAGATGTCACGGCGGCCCCTTCCACTGACGCGACAGTTCCCGCAAATACAGCGGACGCATATTAGTCCGGTAGCCCTCGCTATTCTCTCTAGCCTTCGATACAACCATTCATAGCAGAGTGATTGATCTTTTCTGTGTTTACGTTTTTCGATTCGCGTCGCTTCGTCGAGTGATTGCGTACGCTACTCTTTAGTCTTCATTTCTGGCTGGCTGTGCACATTGTGAACTCTGTTGTCATCGACCACAGGAATCGCCTGTTCGTTCGACCGGTCTCCGAGTCACCGCCATTGCGAATGATGATAAACTGTGTTTTAAGTGTGCTGAGCAGGATAGAAAACATAGAGTATTATTTATTTAGATAACCAGACTGAAATGTGGTCCCATCATCGCACAAAAAAGGCGAATATGTCCTGGGCACTGTTAGGGAACAAGCTTTTCGACTTATCTGCCAGCTTCAAAGACATTTACATCAAAATAACTTGAAATATTGGCCGTTCTTTTACTTATTAGTATTACTACTCATGTCATGGTAGCGTAATGCGTCGTGTCAACTAAAGTAACATGATGCCATGTTTTGTATCCCGCCTGGAAGGCGGCGCGTGGGTAGGAGCAGGAAACGGTAATACACGTCGGTACTGCAAGAAAGTAAAAGTGGTTTATAAATATATACAGGGCATACATAACTTTGTAATGATGAGCAAGCCTAAGCCCGTCGTAAGCAGAGCAAAATATATGAAGTGAAGTGTCCCGACCGTCTGCTCTTGATCAAATGGGCAGAATCTGGAGCGGAGCTCGTAGATCTGGACAGCACCGACTAGAGGGCGCTGTCGTCGGTGTCTGTCGTAGTTCCAACCTAATAACTTTAATACGTCGTGGATCGTTGCTATCGATACCACACCATGTCGCATAACATGACACATAACATCATGTCATTCAACATGGCATTTGTTACGTCGTGCAATATGACACAATGTGTCATTAAAGTTTAGGATGCATGTGTCCCCGCTCTGAGATAATTCCTATTATAGATGTCCCCTACTCTCGGATACTTTCTATTGCAGATTCGTCCTATTCTCTAGAAGCATAGACATTTGTGTCTGTATATTCTTACACCCCTCACCATACATGTAACAGATGGAGAATTTGGGGGAGAAATGGTCCCCTCGGGAAAAAAAACTTCAACCTGCCGACATGCACAAATAAAAGAATTGTTTTAGAGTCCCCACAGGAACAAATCCACCCCTAGAAATTTTATTCCATCCTTCCCCCATGAAAACATGTTTAGCTGTTGCATATATGCTCTTCAGCCATATTATATTATACAGTATATCGTTTACTATGGCTAGCGAATCTCCTGGATTTTGGGCACGGGATCAAGGACTTTAGCCTATAAATTGCAAGATAGAGATGTGCTACCACCTTGCAGCTAAGAGAGTTCACTGCGCTGGGAAGTAGGGTTAACTTGGAAAGAAGCGCGAATACGTCAAGATATTTTGATTTAAATGTCTTTGAAACTGTCACGTAATCTCTTACCTCCCTAACTCTGTCCAGGACATATTCGCCATTTTTGTGCTCTGACAGAAACATTTTTCGTTCTGTTTCCCAACTTTTACTCTAACATAATTTTGACATTAGACTGATGTAGAATTTTGTTGACTCAGGAGATGACTGATCCGGTATAGGTTTTCTTACTGTCTTTCGAACCATGTTGCTTATATCTTAAGAAGGGTAAAAGCTTTCATAAAACAACTGGAAAACCATTAGTTAAATGTATTTGTCTACCTTCATACAAAATGTGGACCAATTCCCATAAGTCTGAGACATAGAAGTGGAGCGTGTAAAAAAACTTACAAAAAACTTGTTTTTGTCACGTAAAAACAGAATGGAGCTAGATTTTTGAAAGTGAGCTTTAAATTCTGTCGTAATGATGCATTTTTTATTTATATGATTCACTTTAAACCGTTTCTGTGCATTCGTTTCACGCAAGAACATGTTCCAAGTGTTGCGTTTAGCTCTACTTTAAACCATCGTATCTCGCCAACGGATAAAGATTATTGGGTAAAGAAAAAATCGTTTTGACTGTATCCATATATCTGCCTTCGTGCAGAGTTTTAACCCATTCGTACATGTTTAATGTATGTAAGTGGTGCGCTTGAAAAACCTTCGTGTATTTTGCACGTAAAATCCAAACGAAGCAAGATTTTTCAAACGGTTAAAACTTACATTAAACGCCCGATACGCCGGTGGACCAAAATTGAACCATGAGTCTCGTTCCAGTCAGGAGTTATTTAAGAGTGTTTTTGCGCGTCAAATCCGAACGGTGCACATACAAATGGTGACCTTAGATGAGCGTTAAATTCATCCCAATTAATATCTTTTGCAAAAGGAATTAGGCGATTCGTACAATTTGCCTAGGCTCCAGTTCCGGTTCATCGTTCAAACCTTGCTTAATATACTGTAACATAGCTACAGTGAGACAGATTTTCGAATGGCTATCAAATGGCCGCTGGTCCAGGCTAAACCAAACACTTTTTTACCTCATGTTCTTAGCTCAAATAGGAACCGAGCACCAAGACTATTCCCACCCCCACCCCCAAACCGGGATTCTGCGCACGGTATTTTCACGATTACTGGACTTCTTCATTCTTACTATTTCTTTAGAATAGGTTAATGTTGCGACTGGCTGATGTATGAGTACTAATGAAGGCAAAGACCCACAAATGTGAATGACTAAAACTAGGAGATAACACAAAATTGAGTCACGTAGCTATCATTGCAGGAAAGTTTAAAGTCTAGTATTCGGTGACATTTTCGTCCTTAGTACACCGTGTTTCTACACCGCTTGTGTGCCGAGCGCTGCGTGCACGACTCACCGTTAACTTGAACACTTTGTCCCCGTCGTGGAGTGTCTTGCTGTGAACAGTGGCACCGTCGGCAGACTGCTTCTCGAGCACCCAGCCGTTGGAATTTAGCACGATGAAGCCTTTTATTAAAGCGTCAAAAGCTTCAGTACAGTATTCCATTACTGCAGACGCAGAAAAGAAGACGCCTTAAAAGCAAGAAGCGAGACGCAGGTTTACCACGCGAATGCCTGTTAAACAGAACGCGCAGTGGTTTTAGTGCTCAGTCTAGCTGTATTGTGAATCACATTTCCTTGAATGTCCCTCCCTCTTGCGAAGACCAGCCTTGACTCATGGCTGGAGACGTTGTAGCTTGTCTTGAGCGCGAAGCCACCTGTGAGGCACTATTTCATCATCAAAGCGACTGTGGTCGTGTGCTGTATTATTATGCGAGGTTAACTTAAAAGGTTTGTATGAAACTTTTCTTTAGGTTAATAGATACTTCCAAGCAGACAGAACTAAGTTTGTCGTTCTTAATGGTGCGACACCAAAGGTAGTTAGTTTTCAGTATCTCGAGGTGGTATAATGGTGCCGAGAATACAGAATATCGCAAATTCCGGAACTCTGTAAGTAATATAATGAGAAACAGCGATTTTGCAAAAACCTTAACATTCACTGTGAAAATATGTGCATCTCGTGTTCTATAATGACAAAAGTGATCTAAATAAGCACAGCGAAAACAGACAAACACGTCGATGAGTTCGAGTGTTCAGCAACCACGTCTTGTCACAAATTCACCGTGCTCTAGAAGAAAATGTTCGTTGGTGTGTAAAACGAGCAACGGAGGGAATAGTGCGTTTTAAATACAAAGTAACACAAAAGTTGAGTGAATGCTGAACAAAAACAGAAAATATGGCTGTATACAAAGGAACGTTATGTTTATTTAGGCCAAAAACTCATGAAGAAGATCTCATCACAGTGTGAACAGATGAACTGATCTACTTGAAACGCAACAGTGTTGATTTTTAGAGCGTCGGCTTGGATTCATTAAAAGAATGACTTACGAGGAGAACACGACAAGCGCCATAGCCTGTTTTCCTAGAAACTTTGCTAAGTGGAGGAGGAGTCAAAACAAGCGAACACATGCCTCGGCTTGTCTGTAGATACTCGTCCGTTTATGAGAAAACGACAGTCAAAGTTTTCGACGTAATTTAGATGTCTTTTAGCCGCGTCAAGTTCAACAGTAGTGGTGGCACACACACTGGTGTCATGGCTTCAAGCTTTTCCACCCTGTATTCGAAAGCCGATTTTTTTTCATTTATCTACCCATGTCTGCAGAATATTACTACACGAGTGATTTTTCCTACGTATATTGAAATAGTATTGCCCTTATTCGTCCACAGACTATTTGTCCGTTCAACTAATTACACAAAATAAATGGATCAGAAAATTATTTGAAATTGTTTTCGGTGAAATTCCTTTAGTGTGTCTTGCCAGGAATATTGGTGATGTTGCGTACTTACACTTTTGGAAAAGTGATCTATCATGCATGGTTTGAAGCAAAATTGTTGCCAACACGCGAAATCTTTATCAATGTTAACGCCGTTTCTTTCTCGAATGAGACTCAAACCAGGAACTGTGACTGTGGCAAACCTTCTTCAGGCGATGCTCATGGTGTTCGTAATTTCTATGTTCCAAATGTTTCTACGATCGGTGTCATTCAAGGGAATGCATGAAATTTTCCTGAAGAATATTGTTGTTGTTGTGGTCTTCAGTCCTGAGACTGGTTTGATGCAGCTCTCCATGCTACTCTATCCTGTGCAAGCTTCTTCATCTCCCAGTACCTACTGCAACCTACATCCTTCTGAATCTGCTTAGTGTATTCATCTCTTGGTCTCCCCCTATGATTTTTACCCTCCACGCTGCCCTCCAATACTAAATTGGTGATCCCTTGATGCCTCAGAACATGTCCTACCAACCGATCCCTTCTTCTGGTCAAGTTGTGCCACAAACTTCTCTTCTCCCCAATCCTATTCAATACTTCCTCATTAGTTATGTGATCTACCCGTCTAATCTTCAGCATTCTTCTGTAGCACCACATTTCAAAAGCTTCTATTCTCTTCTTGTCCAAACTATTTACCGTCCATGTTTCACTTCCATACATGGCTACACTCCATACAAATACTTTCAGAAATAACTTCCTGACACTTAAATCTATACTCGATGTTAACAAATTTCTCTTCTTCAGAAACGCTTTCCTTGCCATTGCCAGTCTACATTTTATATCCTCTCTACTTCGACCATCATCAGTTATTTTGCTCCCCAAATATCAAAACTCCTTTACTACTTTAAGTGTCTCATTTCCTAATCTAATACCCTCAGCATCACCCGACATAATTAGACTACATTCCATTATCCTCGTTTTGCTTTTGTTGATGTTCATTTTATGTCCTCCCTTCAAGACACCATCCATTCCGTTCAACTGCTCTTCCAAGTCCTTTGCTGTCTCTGACAGAATTACAATGTCATCGGCGAACCTCAAAGTTTTTATTTCTTCTCCATGGATTTTAATACCTACTCCAAATTTTTCTTTTGTTTCCTTTACTGCTTGCTCAATATAGAGATTGAATAACATCGGGGAGAGGCTACAACCCTGTCTTACTCCCTTCCCAACGACTGCTTCCCTTTCATGTCCCTCAACTCTTATAACTGCCATCTGGTTTCTGTACAAGTTGTAAATAGCCTTTCGCTCCCTGTATTTTACCCCTGCCACCTTTAGAATTTGAAAGAGAGTATTCCAGTCAACCTGAAGAATAAGCGTAACAATAAAATATAAGAATGAATTTAAGAATTAATATAAAAATTAATATAAGAATGAATATAATAACTGATATGAGAATGAATTATAAGACTAGGAGAATTTAAAAAGATTTTAAACCCTAAAAAAACAATTCAAACATATATTATATAATAAATATATGACGCGTATTGTAAAACCCAGTTGAATTTTAGATTTAATATAACGCCCTTACGTTCCCTAACCGGATAAGAAACATTCTTGTAGCAATCTTCTGCGGACATGGGTAGATCAATGAAAAAACAAACAATAATCATGTTTGGAACACGCGGCTCAAAAGTGAGAAGCCACGACGCTAGTTGCTATGAAACCGTTTCGGTTTCAGTTGTAACGCACTAAACGGCACATAAACTGTGTCGAAAAATATGACCGTCGTTTCTGAAATACGGTCGAGTATCTACGGATCATCCGTGACAAATGTTCGCTTATTTTGACCCCTCTTCCACTGAGTGAAGTTTCTATGAAATCAGGCTGAGGCGCCTGCCGTGTTCTCTATGTAAGGAATTCTTTTAACGAATCAAGATCGTCACTCTTAAAATCAGCATTATCTTTTTTTTTCAAGTAAATGAGTTCATCTATACTGTAGTGCCAAAAAACTGGTTTAGGCATGCGTGTTCAAATACGGAGATATGCAAACAGACAGAATACGGCGCTGCGGTCGGCAACGCCTATATAAGACAACAAGTATCTGGCGCAGTTGTTAGATCAGTTACCGCTGCTACAATGGCAGGTTATTAAGATTTAAGTGAGTATGAACGTGGTGTTACAGCCGGCGCACGAGCGATGGGACACAGCATCTCCGAGGTAGCGATGAAGTGGGGATTTCCCCGTGCTACCATTTCACCAGTATACTGTGAATATCAAGAATCCGGTAAAACATGAAATATACGACATCGTTGCGGACGGAGAAAGATCCTGCAAGAACGGGACCAGCAATGACTTAAGAGAATCGTTCAACGTGACAGAAGAACAAACCTTCCGCAAATTGCTGCAAATTTCAATGCTGGGCGATCAACAAGTGTCAGCCTGCGAACCATTCAACGAAACATCATCGATATGGGCTTACGGAGCCGAAGGCCGACTCGTGTACCCTTGACGATTGCACGATACAAAGGTTTACGCCTCGCCTGTGCCCGTGAACACCGACATTGGACTGTTGATGATTGTAAACATGTTGCCTGGTCAGACGAGTCTCGTTTCAAATTGTATCGAGCGGATGGACGTTTGTATGGAGACAACCTCATGAAACCATGGACCCGGCACGTTGGCAGGGAACTGTTCAAGCTGGTGGAGGCTTTGTGATGGTGTGGTTCATGTGCAGTTGGAGTGATATGGGACCCCTGATACGTCTAGATACGACTCTGGCAGGTAACACGTAAGTAAGCATCCTGCCTGACCACCAGCATCCATTCTTATCCACTGTGCATTCCGAAGGACTTGGGCAATTCCAGCAGGACTATGCGACACCCCACACATCTTGAATTGCTACAGAGTGGCTCCAGGAACACTCTTCTGAGTTTAAACACTTCCGCTGGCCATCAAACTCCCCAGACATGAACATCATTGAGCATATCCAGGATGCCTTGCAACGTGCTGTTGCACCCCTTTGTGCCCTTCGGATTTATGGACAGCCCTGCAAGATTCATGGTGTCAGTCCCCTCCAGCAGTACTGCAGACATTACTCGAGTCTATGCCACGTCGTGTTGTGGCACATCTGCATGCTCGCGGGGGCCCTACACGATATTAACCAAGTGTACTAGTTTCTTTGGCTTTTCAGTGTATTAACAATCTAATGAGATCGGTCTTATGAGTATTTACCTGAATGAGCATAACAGCCCTTGATGAAGGGTAACAAATCCGGCAGTGAACTGGAACAATCGTTAATGTGTACAGAGCAAGCTTCTAAGAAAATTCAAATGGCTCTGAGCACTATGGGACTTAACATCTGAGGTCATCAGTCCCCTAGAACTTCGAACTACTTAAACCTAACTAACCTAAGGACATCACACACATCCATGCTCGAGGCAGGATTCGAACCTGCGACCGTAGCAGTCGTGCGGTTCCGGACTGAAGCGCCTAGAACCGCTCGGCCACAGCGGCCGGCAAGCTTCTAAGAATCAAAACGGCGTTTTACGTAAATCTGAGAACACTATGCCAGTGAGAAATAAATTCGATGTCCTGGCCATGTATGAAGATCAAGAAATGGTCACTAACAACGACACCTTGAGAAACAAAGCCGTAATTAAAGAACAAAACAGGAATGCTGTAAATGAAGTGAACTGAATTTAGCCTGAGTTATCTAAACCAAACGTTTCTAGTAACGTAGGAACCGCACAAACAAAAGGCATAGCAGTGCTCAGTACAGAGAATACAGAGAAGGACGGAACAGTGATAACTGTGGGGCCAGTCATGGAAGTGGTACGAACGAAATCATAAGAAAAAATCTCTACCTTCATTAGGACTGGGACCGTGTCAGCGTTAGAAATAGCCAACCGTTAGTGATAGCACATTCAAATACAGAGAAACGAGTAGCAAATTACTGATAAAGCTCTACAAGACTGTGTAGAAAATCTAACACACAAATGGTTCAAATGGCTCTGAGCACTATGGGACTCAATTTCTGAGGACATTAGTCCCCTAGAACTCAGAACTAGTTAAACCTAGTTAACCTAAGGACATCACACACATCCATGCCCGAGGCAGGATTCGAACCTGCGACCGTAGCGGTCTCGCGGTTACAGACTGCAGCGCCTAGAACCGCACGGCCACTTCGGCCGGCTCTAACACACACTAATGCAATAATCATAAACACTCCACCACGTTATGACTTACCGTCATAGTCGTGTGTCAACAATGAATCTGAGCATAAATATTTGTTTTGCAGGAATTTTAAGAATACTGGAATTATGTATATAAGTTACTTGAGACTCAGAATTCATGCGAATCATGGACTACACCATAAATAAAAAGGAAAACAGCTTTTGGCAGCGAAAATTCTGTTTTAGGATGCCTGGAAATTACAGGCACTCCTAAAACAACTTCTCAGTAGTTGCTAATTACAAACTGATTAACAAAGAAAAGTGCGACGAAAACATTTACGAAAGCCAATACACTGCGTACTGAAACCATCATTGCAAACTACAACAAGCAGCTAATGACAACCCTATCAAGAGGATACTTTCCTTCTGAGATAAACACCAAACGCAGGTCCACCCAAGCACGAATCCAGCAATAAAGTAAGGACAGCGAAAAAGACCTACCAACTAATCACTACGTGATCCATCCAGAATCACCATCGTCACCCACAGAATTGCAAACTAGGGTCAAAAAGACCTAAAACAAAATTAACAGCAGCACCAGCATCAGCAAAAACACGGAGAAAGTGACTGAGACCAAGAAGATAAGTAGCGAAATCATAATCAGTAACAACAGCAGCAGACCCTCAGAGATTGGTCTGAGATCAAAAGATGCACAATAGTGAGTCACGATTTTTTGTGATATTTGTATCATGAAACGTATATCGAAAAGATAGAGAGAGGAAGTGTTTACTGTAATCGCTAAAAATATTCTGTCTCTCCAGATCAAATTGTGTCTGCGAAGTTATCTAGACGCAGGTAACCAGCCTAGGTAAACTCAATCATCGAATTGTTTACCAGCCATCCGATAGCCCTGTGACAGTTGTAGAATCATTCAATGGTCAACTTTCAGCAGCGCGGAAGTAACCTGCTCATTCACTGTTAGTTGGAGTCGACTTTAACCTACCTAGGGTGGGTGTTTATCGAGTCGTTCCCGTTAGCTGGGAGAGGGAATCTAGTGAAGTATTTGATTTGCATACAACTAATTACATTTTCTTGATCATGTACCAGGCATCTACATATTGAGTAAAAAAATCTGAATTCAAACTATCCCAATAAAATTCTTAAAATTTTACATTTTTTCCTGTTGCTCGTTGCAAATGCAATGAATAGCGTAATACAAAAGTGCAGTAATAAGCAAATAGTCGTTTCAAGCGTATACCTCCGTTTATCATTCTTTATTTCAAAATGATCAGTACGATGACGAACATTTTTTGGAAAACATAATACTTACGTATTGTACTTGACCAAACAGCAAATGGAATGTTTTTATTAGTTGGAATCCACAATGAATCCAAATATTACATTTGTGTGATCATATGTATCGCTTTGTATGTAGAAAAACTGTATCCTCCAGTATATCAAAATACATAGATCGTCTTCTTTACTAAAGGAACCTTGCCCACCCCTGATACAGTTCACGCTTCTGTAGGTTGCTGCTTCCTGGCAAGACTTACAGAACTTTCTCTGCCACAGATGATGGAAATATCGTCCATCATAGCGAAAATAGTCTCTCTTAAAATCAGACTAGTCAGCTCTAACCACGACCCACTTAGGAAGCTTAGGAAAAACCGGCCAAACACCTTCAACTGAACAAAATCTCCTTCCTCCTGCAGGCCGAAAGTGGTCGAGATGACTGCAGTAGCAAACTGTGCATTGGCAGCCAGGAAATCATATGTTCAGGAGCCCCTATTTTTCGGTGATGGATAAAGTTATTCTCCGAGGATAATCAAAATACTGATGCTGAAAAATTATGTAACATGCTTGAGCAAAAGATGGTTAATGTTTATAGAGGTCACATATAACTCCCGCAATTACTGTTCGACAATAAACACTTGGAGTTCATGTATTCATCACACATACATATACAGGGTGGTCCATTGATCGTGACCGGGCCAAATATCTCACGAAATAAGCGTCAAGCGAAAAAACTACAAAGAACGAAACTTGTTTAGCTTAAAGGGGGAAAACAGATGGCGCTAAGGTTGGCCCGCTAGATGGCGCTGCCATAGGTCAAACGGTTACCGACTGCGTTTTTTTTTTAAATAGGAACCTCCATTTTTATTACATATTCGCGTAGTACGTAAAGAAATATGAATGTTTTAGTTGGACCACTTTTTTCGCTTCGTGATAGATGGCGCTGTAATAGTCACAAACATATGGCTTACAATTTTAAACAAATAGTTGGTAACAGGTAGGTTTTTTAAATTAAAATACAGAACACAGGACGTTTGAACATTTAATTTCGGTTTTTCCAATGTGATACATGTACCTTTGTGAACCTATCATTTCTGAGAACGCATGCTGTTACAGCGTGATTACCTGTAAATACCACATTAATGCAATAAATGCTCAAAATGTTGTCCGTCAACCTCAATGCATTTGGCAATACGTGTAACGACATTCCTCTCCACAACGAGTAGTTCGCCTTCCGTAATGGTCGCCCATGCATTGACAATGAGCTGATGCACGTTGTCAGATGATGTCGGTGGATCACGACAGCAAATATCCTTCAACTTTCTCCACAGAAAGAAATCCGGGGACATCAGATCCGGTGAACGTGCGGGTTTCGACGCCCAATCCACCTGTCATGAAATACGCTATTCAATACCGCTTCAACCGCACGCGAGCTATGTGCCCGACATCCATCATGTTGGAAGTACATCGCCATTCTGTCATGCAGTGAAACATTTAGTAGTAACATCAGTAGAACATTACGTAGGAAATCAGCATACATTGCACCATTTAGATTGCCACCTAGAAAATGGGGGCCAATTATCCTTCCTCCCATAATGCCGCACCATACATTAACCTGCCAATGTCGCTGATGTTCCGCTTGTCGAGGCCATCGTGGATTTTCCGTTGCCCAATAGTGCATATTATGCCGGTTTACGTTACCGCTGTTGGTGAATGACGCTTCGTCACTAAATAGAACGAGTGCAAAAAATCTGTCATCGTCCCGTAATTTCTCTAGTGTCCAGTGGGAGAACTGTACACGACGTTCAAAGTCGCCGCCATGCAATTCCTGGTGCATAGAAACATGGTACGGGTGCAATCGATGTTGATGTAGCATTGTCAACACCGACGTTTTTGAGATTCCCGATTCTCGCGCAATTTGTCTGCTACTGATGTGCGGATTAGCCGCGACAGCAGCTAAAACACCTACTTGGGCATCATCATTTGTTGCAGGTCGTGGTTGACGTTTCACATGTGGCTGAACACTTCCCGTTTCCTTAAATAACGTAACTATCCGGCGAACGGTCCAGACACTTGGATGATGTCGTCCAGGATACCGAGCAACATACATAGCACACGCCCGTTGGGATTTTTGATCACAATAGCCATACATTAACACAATATCGACCTTTTCCGCAATTGGTAAACGATCCATTTTAACACGGGTAATGTATCACGAAGGAAATACCGTCCGCACTGGCGGAATGTTACGTGATACCACGTACTTATACTTTTGTGACTATTACAGCGCCATCTATCACAAAGCGAAAAAAGTGGTCCAACTAAAACCTTCATATTTCCTTACGTACTACACGAATATACAATAAAAAATGAGGGTTCCTATTTTAAAAAACGCAGTCGATATCCGTTTGACCTATGGCAGCGCCATCTAGCGGGCCAATCATAGCGCCATGTGGTTTCCCCCTTCAAGCTAGACAAGGTTTGTTCTTTGTAGTTTTTTCGTTTGTTGGTTATTTCGTGAGATATTTGGCCCGGTCACTATCAATAGACAATCCTGTATTCAATTACCATGTCATTATTAACAATTTATGAGAAACAATCAAAATGAAAAATGATGAGACACATGAAAAATTAGATTCAAAATGACTCATAAAAAGCGTCATCTCTAAAAGTAATGGAAAACCAGTTGCAAATCATTTCTACTGTACTGTTGCTTCGATGGCCAAAAACATTACTAACGAATTAATAAAAATGAGAAAACTCAAAAAATATCTGATATCTAAAGGTAAATGGAATTTAAAATCGTAGAACTGTTCAAGAGTCGAAAAACGCAATAATAAACAAAATTAAATTGACTTACTTATATATTATCTCTTGAAATATTTATCACACTACACACAAAGGCACAAATAAAGGCAAATATGAAAATATGTGGAGGGCATTCCACCATACATCAAAATCACTTAAAATCTGATTCAAACCAAGCTAAATAATTATCCCAGATGTAGAGCTAGACAAACAAGAAATCGCTAAAGCACAAAACTTTGAATCTTTTTGTGTGACCCAATTACTGAAACCAGTATGTGAAATTTAAATGAAATACCGTGTCTAATCAATACAAAACTAAGAACCAAACGTACACATTCGCCTAAGTACATACTCCACAAGCAACCGTGTGGTGAATGGCAGAGGGTAACTTGTTCCACTACTAGTCATTTCCTTTCCTGTTCCACTCGCAAATAGAGCGAGGGAGAAGCGACTGTCTATATACCTCCTACTCGCCTTAATTTCTCTTATCTTCGTTGTACTTTCGCGACATGTACATATGGTGACCAGTAGATTAGTTCTGCAGTCAACTTCAAAGGCCGGGTCTCAAAATTTTCTCGTTGATAATATTTTATGGGAGTGGAGCTGTAGAGCTTTCATGAGTGTTGAGAACTGCGTTATGAATACACAGCTGTAACAGTATATTTTATTAGACATGAAAGATGTCTGTCTAGGATCGGACCATCATGGGGTTCACTGTACCAGAGAAGAACAAAACCACATTTACCAAATTGTGTAACATTAAAGTATGCAGCTGTTACGTGAAACGACATTAAGTACATCATATATTACATCATCTTACAAAA
Source organism: Schistocerca piceifrons (assembly GCF_021461385.2). NCBI lineage: Eukaryota > Metazoa > Arthropoda > Insecta > Orthoptera > Acrididae > Schistocerca > Schistocerca piceifrons. Next base: position 226,227,261 of record NC_060149.1, read on the forward strand.
CCATCTCAGTTTAGCGTTTGCGTAATTCTAATAATAGTTATCAGATATATATTGTTTCATCACTGATAGGAGCTGCATATAATATTGAGATGACAACGGTTATGGGAAAACGGTATGTACATATACGGTATGTACATATACAATGGTGATAGAATAGCGTACACAAGGGCAGTGCATTGGCCCAGATGTCATAAATTAACAGACTTTCAACGCGGAATGGTAAATGGAGCTAGACGCATGGGACACTCCATTTCGGAAACCGTTAAGGAATTCAATATGCCGAGATCCACAGTGTCAAGAGTGTGGCGAAAATACAAAATTTCAGGCGGGAAGTACGACGATCTTCTGCGTTATGACAGTGCAGCAAAATTTTGTGCATGCTGGTGGTGGCCCCATATTGGTGTGGGCTGTGTTCTCATGGAATGGACTGGGTCCTCTGGTCCAACTGAACCGATCATTGCCTGATTATTGTTATATTCTGTTACTGGGAGACCATTTACAGCCTACATCCAGCCATCCTGATTCAGGTTTTCCGTGATTTCCATAAATCGCTTCAGGCAGATGTCGGGGTGGTTCCTTTGAAAGAGCATAGCCGACTTCCTTCCCTACCCTTCCCTAATCTGATGGGACCGATGACCTCACTGTTTGGTCCCCTCTCCCAAAACAACCAACCAACCATTTACAGCCATTCATGAACATCATGTTCCTAAACAGCGAGGGAATCTTTATTAACGACAATACGCCGTGCCACCAGGCCGCAGTTGATCGCGACTGGTTTGAAGAACGTTCTGGACAATTCGATCGAATGATTTGGCCACCCAGATCACCTGACATGAATCCCATCGAACATTTATGGGACATAAGTGAGAGGTCAGTTCGAGCAGAAAATTCAGCGCCGGCAACACTTTCGCAAATATGGATGGCTATAGTGGCAGCACGGCACAGTATTTCTGCAGAGGACTTCCAACGACTTAAAAGGAGCTCTGACACGATATTAGGAGGTATCCCATGATTTTTGTCACCTTAATGTATAATGATTGCAGGTTGTAGTGGAAAATAGCAATGACACGGAAGCAATCGTCTCTTCGTGATCACATCTGTTGGACTCTAGACAACTGCAAAACCATGGCCTGGTTAGGTGAGTCCCGATTTCAGTTGGTAAGAGATGATGGCAAGGTTCGGGAGTAGCGAAGACACCTCGAAGCCATAGACCCAAGCGGCCAACAAGCGCTGTGAAAGCTGGTGGTAGCTCCAAAAAGGTGTGGGGTGTGTTTACATGGAATGGACTGGTTTCTCAGGTTGAAATGAATCGCTCATTGACTGGAAAGGCTATGTTCGGCTACTTGAAGACCATTTGCAACCATTCATGGAACTTCATGTTCCCTAACAATGAAGGAATTCTTATGATGACAGCGTGCTATGTCACCAGGCCACAGTTGTTCACGATTGGTCTGAAAAAACTTCTGGGCAATTTGTGCGAATGATTTGGTCACACAGATGACCCGACATGAATCCCATCGATCATTTGTGGGACATAATCAAGAGGTCAGTTCGTGCACAAAATCCTGCATCGGAAACACTTTCGCAATTATGGACGGATATAGAGACAGCGTGGCTCAATTTTTCTGCAGGGACTTCCAACGACTCCTTCAGTCCATGTGACGTCGAGTTGCTGCACTATGCCTGGAAAAAGGAGGTCCGACACGATATTAGGAGGTATCCCGTGACTTTTGTCAGCTCAGTGTACGTAACATTACGTTTATTTAACCTCATAGACATTTGTGTGTGGTATACTCATACACTGAAGAGAGTAGGTCGAAGAGTATTCAATTAAGCATTTAAGGTTCAAAATGGTTCAAATGGCTCTGAGCACTATGGGACTTAACATCTGTGGTCATCAGTCCCCTAGAACTTAGAACTACTTAAACCTAACTAACCTAACATGCCCGAGGCAGGATTCGAATCTGCGACCGTACCGGTCACGCGGTTCCAGACTGAAGCGCCTAGAACCGCACGGCCACACCGGCCGGGAAGCATTTAAGGCATTGCAAACATACACCAACTACTGATGAGCTAGTTTGTTAATACTACTTACATATTAACATTTCACATAACGACGAACACAAGATGCATCCATTATGCAACATTAATAATTCAATTAGATACAGGTCGCATTTTATGATTACTGTATAACATTAATGGAAACACAGACAGACACACTTCAGTCTAACCAACTCTGAAAGTTATTAGGTAGTGATCTTACAGATAACATAATCATGACATGCAGTGTCAATTAAAATCTAAATTATTTTTTTATTCCCACGTGGATGCGTATCAACATTTGGTACATAGTTCAATATTTATTATAAGTGATTATAATCATTAGTTTTGACAGTTCTGGTACCTTGTCTGTTTAACATAATACTTATTTATAATTGTATAGTATATTACAGAAAAGGACGTTTATGTGCTACCATACCATTTACTGTTCCTGATCTTTGTCATGAAAAGTTATGTAACTATGGATGATTCGTAAATAACACAGTCAGTGCGCCCGTTAGAGGTAACCAATAGTCATAGATATCTACATTACAAAAATTGTGAGAACACGTGGTGCCCTGACCAATTCTTTCTTTTATGCTCATAGTATCAACTATATCTATATTAACATGTCATTATTTATAAATCACAATGATATATAGTACAGAAACAACACGTAGACTATTAAGAAAATGGAAATGGAAATGAACGTATGGCATCGTTGGCCGGGAGGCCCCAATCGGGGAAGTTCGACCGCCAAGTGCAAGTCTTATTTCAGTCGACGCCACGTTGGGCGGCTTACACGCCGTTGATGAGGATGAAATGATGATGAGGACAACACAAGACCCAGTCCCCGGGCGGAGAAAATCTCCAACCCGGCCGGGAATCGAACCCGGGCCCGCTTGTATGGGATGCGAGCACGTTACCACCCAGGTAAGCAGGCGGACATTATGTTAATGTCACAAAGACAGCTGTCATACATTGGCAGTCTGGAGGTTTAGTAAAAAATGTGATGATCTGTAAACCTCTGTATGCATTTGGTACAGCTGTGTATTGCATAATGTAGTTCTTAATATTTATCAGTAGTGTTTCCCGAAAATAACGTCATCTTCCCTCCTAGGATTCCCATTTGAGTTCACTAAGCATCTGCGTAAGACTCGCGTGTTGATCCATCCTACCAGTAACAAATCTAGCAGCCCACCCCTGAATTGCTTCGATGTCTTCCTTCAGTCAGAACTGGTGGAAATCCCGAACACTCGAGCAGTTCTTAACTATGGGTCACAGTACAGCTCTATACGCAGTCTCCCTTACAAGTGAACCACATATTCTTAAAATTCTCCCAGTAATCCGAAGTCGACCATTCGCCTTCCCTACTACCGTCATGACGTTCTAGTGTCATTCAACGTCGCTTTGCAACGTTACACCTAGATATTTAATCGACGCGACTGTGTCAGACAGCACACTACTAACACTGTATTCGGACGTTAAGGGATTGTTTTTCCTACTCATCTGCATTAGCTTACAATTTCCTACATTTAGCGCAAAATGCCATTCATAACACCAACTAGAAATTTGGTCTAAATCATCTTTTTCCCTCCTACAGTCACTCAACCTTCCCGCACATCACAGCCTCATCAACAAACAGCCGCAGATTACTACTCACACTGTCCGCCATATCATTTACGTATATAGAGAATAAGAGCGATCCTATCACACTTTAAAAAAAATAAAAATAAAAAAATGGCTCTGAGCACTATGGGACTTAACTTCTAAGGTCAACAGTCCCCTAGAACTTAGAACTACTTAAACCTAACTAACCTAAGGACATCACAAACACCCATGCCCGATGCAGGATTCGAACCTGCAACCGTAGCGGTCACGCGGTTCCAGACTGTAGCGCCTAGAACCGCTCGGCCACCCTGGTCGTATTATCACACTTCCCTGGGAGACTCTTGTTGATACAGTTGTCTCTGATGAACACTCGCCGTCGAGGACAATGTACTGGATTCTGTTAGTTAAGAAGTCTTCGAGCCACCCACGTATCTGGGAACCTATTCTGTAAGCCCGTACCTTCGTCAACCGTCTGCTATGGGGCATCGTGTCAAACGCTTTCCGGAAATCTGGGAATATGGAATCTGCCTGTTGCCCTTCATTCATGCTTCGCAGGATATCATGAACTGAGTTCCCCACAAGTGATACTTTCTAAATCCGTGCTGGTTTGTGGCCAGAAGCTTTTCCGTCTCAAGAAAATTTATTATATTCGAATTGAGACTATGTTCAATAGTACTGCAGCAGACCGAGGTTAAGGACATTGGTCTGTAACTTTTTTGCAGGTCTGTTCTTTTACCCTCCTTATATACAGGAAGCATCTGTGGTTTCTTCCAGTCGTTTGGGACTTTGCGCTGGGCGACACATTAGCGATAAATGCAAGCTAAGTAAGGGGAAATTGCCGTGGAGTACTCTTTGTAAAATCGAATTGGGGCTCCATCGGACCTGGTGGTTATTGGTTTTCAACACTTCCAGCTGCTTCTCAACGCCAGGGATGCCTATTTCTATACCCCCATATTGGAGTATGTGCGACGGTCAAAAGACGGTATGTTTGTACGAGCTTCCTTCGTGACTGATTTCTTAAATGAGAATTTTAAAACTTGAGCTTTCTTTTTGCTGACTTCTATTGCCCTACAAGACTGCTCAATAAGTGACTGTATGGAAGGATTCGGCCTGCTTCGCGGTTTTTCGTAGGTTCGGGATTTTCTCTGATTCTCAGGAAGATCTTTTGCTAAGTTATAACGGTGGTAATAGTTGAATGCTTCGCTCGTCGTTTTTTCGTCCAAATTAGATGCTACCAGTGTAAATACATCTAATAAAAAAATATGAATCGAAAGAAGGAAGTGCTATTTTCTTTAGCGAATATCTTTCAGTAAGCACATACTCAACTTAGATACTTAGGTATCAGTAGGTCACAAAAGTCACTCAGAAGTTAAGTCCCATAGTGCTCAGAGCCATTTGAACAAAAGTCACGCACGCAATACTTCACACCGAGCGAGGTGGCGCAGTGGTTAACACACTGGATTTGCATTCAGGTGGATGACGGTTCAAGCCTGCGTCCGGCCATCCTGATTTAGATTTTCCGCCCTTTCTTAAATCACTTCAAGTAAATGCCGGGATGGTTCCTTTGGAAGGTCAAGGCCGATTTCCTTCCCCATCTTGCCGTAACACGAGTTCGTGCTCCGTCTTCACAAAGACTTAAAATCACTTACTTTAGTTCAAAAAGGGGTCCACTACTCAGGAACACTCATCTTCAATAATTTGCCAGCAAACATAAAAAATTTAGTTACAAATAAAGATCAGTTTAAAAGGAGCCTGAAAGACTTACTAGTGGCCAACTCCGTCTACTCCACTGACGAATTTTTTAATAGAAATAAATGATGTATTGTGTATATTCATACTATTAGTATTGTTATTTCAGCAAAAAAAAAAAAAAAAAAAAAAAATTGAAATGTTCCACATCCACGAGGATCTCCTCAGCATGGATCTATGGAACGAAAAACTAATCTAATCTAATCTAATCTCTAATGACCTCGCTGTCGACGGGACATCAAACATTAATCTCCTCCTCCTCCACAATATTTCAGATTTACATGCCATTTCACCTAGAAATAAAAATAATATATGACCCCTCCTTTAGTGTGTTTGTTTTGATGTACTGATCACTGAAAGGATCATAGCTCTCTATAACTGCATTCGTTCCCTATCCCCGTTGTGTATTCGGTGAACATATCACTTAATGGGATTGCTGAAGTGGATGGGGGGGGAACTCAGCTGATTGGAACGGCGCAAGAATGTTGTCAGCAGTGTTATTACTCGACGTTTACCATAGTTGAAAGTGAGCAGTGATGCATGAATGTGGTTTATTTAGAATATTATGAGGCGTAAAAGCATAGTGAATACAGTGAAAAAATGACCAATATTCGTAAGTTTTTGTACCTCATAAACGAATAAAAGCCGAAAATGAGCGTGAGGGAATCGAAAATTATATTACCTGCGACGAAATATCAAAAGACAAGGGCGAGCCAGACTCAGATATATCTATTAAAAATTCCAGTTATTGCACTTATGAAGGAAATACAGACATAGCCAGTACTTCTACTGGCTTCAGGTGCTTTGATGGACGGGATAGTAGTCTCCTGGTCAATATTTCCGACGTCAGAAATAATGTTGAAAGAAAAGGTTGATGATTCCCTGAAGTATAACGTTATATTGAATCCATTGTCACCTAACGAAATTATAATTTCAGGAATGATGTAGACAGCATAACTAGATTTTTTCGGTACGGCTGTCTGTCATTATACCCATGGTTGGTTTATTCTAGCTCAGTTAAGGTTGTGTCCTTCCGGCCACGTATAACGCATGGCAGTTATCAAAAGGTTTCACGCATCTGCAAAAAGTGCATATCAGTTCCAAATGGCATAAACGTGCAGCTGAAAACTCAAAAAAAATTGTTAACGTCATGTCAAACAAAACTAAGGGTGCAGAAGAAATCACGAAAGAGAATGTTACAAAATTAGTACAGACTGATTGTGCTAGCATTAAATCAATTGTTTCTTGCATACTGTTCTGTGCATTACATGATTTGTCTTTAAGAGGGAAAATAAAATTCAAATTCTGTTTCTAAAGATTTATTGCAGTTTACAGTTAAGTCAGGCAGTGGCAGATTAATGAAATTTCGTTGGTGAGAGCGGTTTCCTAGAAGAGAAAGAAAATCCAGGGTTCCTTCCCCTGAAAGCGTATGGAAAAAACTTCAAAAACTGCTATTTTAAGTAGTTTTTATTATTAACAACATCGAAGAAATTCTAAAATGTGCTTTGTCGTAGACCAACAGGTTTTTAATTCCTTGGAATGTGTAGCATTCACATCTTTCTTCTTACTTCTACACATATATATCATTGTTAACATGAAAACCTATTTTGTCAATTAAGAGCTGCTAAGCCAATTAAAAGATACGAAATTCAGATTAGAATGAAATACTCTTAAATTTATAGTTTTTGATATGTTCACAATTACATTTTTGCCAGTTTAGTTCAGAAATATATACAGGGTGGTCCATTGATAGTGACCGGGCCAAATATCTCACGAAATAAGCATCAAACGAAAAAACTACAAAGAACGAAACTCGTCTAGCTTGAAGGGGGAAACCAGATGGCGCTATGGTTGGCCCGCTAGATGCCGCTGTCATAGGTCAAACGGATATCAACTGCGTTTTTTTTTAATAGGAACCCCCATTTTTATTACATATTCGTGTAGCTCGTAAATAAATACGAATGTTTTAGTTGGACCACTTTTTTCGCTTTGTGATAGATGGCGCTGTAATAGTCACAAACGTATAAGTACGTGGTATCACGTAACATTCCGCCAGTGCGGTCGGTATTTGCTTCGGGTTACATTACCCGTGTTAAAATGGACCGTTTACCGATTGCGGAAAAGGTCGATATCGTGTTGATGTATGGCTGGCTATTGTGATCAAAATGCCCAACGGGCGTGTGCTATGTATGCTGCTCGGTATCCTGGACGACATCATCCAAGTGTCCGGACCGTTCGCCGGATAGTTACGTCATTTGAGGAAACAGGAAGTGTTCAGCCACATGTGAAACGTCAACCACGACCTGCAACAAATGATGATGCCAAAGTAGGTGTTTTATCTGCTGTCGCGGCTAATCCGCGCATCAGTAGCAGACAAATTGCGCGAGAATCGAGAATCTCAAAAACGTCGGTGTTGAGAATGCTACATCAACATCGACTGCACCCGTACCATATTTCTACGAACCAGGAATTCCATGGTTACGACTTTGAACGTCGTGTACAGTTCTCCCACTGGGCACAAGAGAAATTACGGGACGATGACAAATTTTTCGCACGCGTTCTATTTAGCGACGAAGCGTCATTCACCAACAGCGGTAACGTAAACCGACATAATATGCACTATTGGGCAACGGAAAATCCACAATGGCTGCGATAAGTGGAACATCAGCGACCTTGGCGGGTTAATGTATAGTGCGGCATTATGGGGAAGGATAATTGGCCCCCATTTTATAGATGGCAATCTAAATGGTGCAATGTATGCTGATTTCCTACGTAATGTTCTAAGGATGTTACTACAAGATGTTTCACTGCATGACAGAATGGCGATGTACTTCCAATATGATGGATGTCCGGCACACAGCTCGCGTGCGGTTGAAGCGGTATTGAATAGTATATTTCATGACAGGTGGATTGGGCGTCGAAGCACCATACCATGGCCTGCACGTTCACCGTATCTGACGTCCCCGGATTTCTTATGTGGAGAAAGTTGCAGGATATTTGCTGTCGTGATCCGCCGACAACGCCTGACAACATGCGTCAGCGCATTGTCAATGCATGTGCGAACATTACGGAAGGCGAAGTACTCGCTGTTGAGAGGAATGGTTCAAATGGCTCTGAGCACTATGGGACTTAACATCTATGGTCATCAGTCCGCTAGAATTTAGAACTACTTAAACCTAACTAACCTAAGGACATCACACAACACCCAGTCATCACGAGGCAGAGAAAATCCCTGACCCCGCCGTGTTGAGAGGAATGTCGTTACACGTATTGCAGGTAAATAAGTATCGTAGAAACATAAAAGACAATTATTTTCACAGCATCGAGCAAATCATACAGATGCTGAATTTTTACATTTGCTACTGTACCATTACAATATGAACCCAACAGGACTGATCTGGGGCCAAGTTGCGGGATTTGGCCCGAGAAGTAACAAGACTAAGCCGTCAGACGTACTGGAACTAACGCACGCAGCTTTTTCGCGTCACTGCCGAACGCTTGCGGGATATAGAAGGGCTCGTCATAAAAGTAGAGAAAATGCTGCGCCTGGTTGGCTTCGTGGATTCTGTTGTTGATAGGCTCGTTGTCAACGCAGCAGGTGACACTTCCAGAACTGAAATGCTGAGAGATTACCAGACGACTGACTGTAAGTAATACCTTCAGTGGCTTCAATATTTAACTATACGGTGAAATCCTTCAATACTCTCTGACGTTACACACAACTTATGCAGAAAAATTGCCCTGCGGCTAAGTCAGGAATTTTCATCATTCTTGTTTTTAATTACAACAGTACGTTAGCTGAAAGAGGATAACCTGTTGCGGTTTTCGTCTAGTCGTCTAAGGAACGTATAGTGTGAGATTTGCAGTGTATTATTTCATTCTGCTTAAAATTAAATGACATTCGAAGCTGTATTGCTTCTCTGCTCGTCCCTTTTTACGTGTGAACTGCACCTGAGCACGTCACTGCAGGTTAACTGTACCACCTGACGGGTAAGTCGATGTGCTCGTAATGCACAGCACAAAAGTACCCTCATTATCGCACTTGACAGTACTCGAGACAGCTTGGCTGCAGTCCCACGTGAAACGGAAGTCCAAAGAGATTCCAGCAGACGTGAAAGAAAACATAGTGCTATGTGTTGTGTCTAGACAAGACAGCCTAGACACAATGAGAGGAAGCCGAAAGGCACGCGCTGAAACTCACGCAGGCTGGCGTGAGGTCTGAAACAGGATACGTAATGAATGCCATAAAGAAAAGTGCGTAGCTTCGGGAATACTTAACTTTAATCCATAATTGTAGAACATCGCTCTTGATGATACATGCTTCATATAATAAATTATGAAAGCTATGGCGCCTTGCTAGGTCGTAGCAAATGTAGCTGAAGGCTGTTCTAACTATCGTCTCGGCAAATGAGAGCGTATTTGTCAGTGAACCTTTCCTTGCAAAGTCGGCTGTACAACTGGGACGAGTGCTAAGACGTGTCTCTAGACCTGCCGTGTGGCGGCGCTCGGTCTGCAATCACTGACAGTGGCGACACGCGGGTCCGACGTATACTAGCGGACCGCGGCCGATTTAAAAGGCTACCACCTAGCAAGTGTGGTGTCTGGCGGTGACACCACACTATGTTTCATCAGTTTTATTCTTATGATGAACGGATAATACATATATGAGTATCCCAGTTGCAAAAGCGGCTAAGTCAGTTTTAAAAGATTTTTGGGAAAAGCAAAAAAAAAAAAAAAAAAAAAAAAAACGTAGCCCTGCTCTCACAGCGGTACTACAACGGTAGTTAATATCTAAATAAAAAAAAGAGAGAATCATAGCGACCACATCATAAATGTCTCTATATTCCTACATTAACCCCTTATTAGTATTTTTATGTAAAAATTTGTACTTACCCCGTTTTGCAACCGAATGGGCCAGTTAGCTGCTTCTGCAACACCATCGGCGGCCATGATGGAATGCAGTCGGTTGCAAGACCGGCCGAAATATTAATTCCGGTGTTTATCTGGCTATGCCGGTAAGAATGGTAGACTACAGTAGTTTACTAAAATAATGCGAAAGGAAGAAAATTAAACGAACAAAGTGCTGAAATACTGTTTTATTTTAGATATTTAAAAAGATTGAAACCTTTACAAAAAAAAAAGAACTAAACACGAACTACTACAAGGTACAATATTAACATCACACAGATTTAGTCACTGAATTCAGTCTTAACACCTGTCATGAAAATGAGAAATCTTTGGAAACAAATCTTGGAGAAATGAAATACTGCAAAGAAACGATCACAAGGTAAAATGAAGTGTACAGCGCTTAAGCTAAGTTCGGGAATCGTCATGTAAGAGCTCAAAATTAAGTCATTCGTCCTCGTCGTTTTGACATTCGTCTGTTTCCATGATCTGCTGCTGCTCAAAAACATCAGTGTAGAATTTTAACTTTTCCTCCTCGGGCCATGTCTCTCCCCAGTGTAGTTTTAAGAGCCGCTCGACGTCTGTAATTTTAGCTTTTTTTCAATGGGACGCCTTTTGGAATCTCAGGAAGAATTTCTTTCGTGATACGTTTGCCTCTTTTAATAATTGAAGAATGCTTCTCCTTGCACAAGACATAATTTTCTGTTTGTTGCCTTCGTGATGATAACTATCTTCGACTTTTGAAACTGGAAGTGCCAGGATTCAGGAGCTTTGATGACGTCAGTGGCGATCTTCCTCCAGTCTCTCACTTTGCACTCGTCCAACCCCAAATGCACCACTGTGCCGAATTTTTCCATTATGCCGACGTATACTGCAAGGCTTCGATTACGCTCAATTTTGAAAATTTTCTCTCCATGTTTCCAAAAACTGTATCAGGGTGTATAAAATAATAACCGACGATCGTGAACCAAACTTCAACGCTCTCTACGTGTACTGGAGCAGCGTACAGGAACCAGTACATCAACATCCCAATCACTGTTGTATTCTTGTTTTGCCCGCCGCATCCATCCGAAAAGAGGTGTAATTTGGTGACACCATGCAAATTGGAGTTAAGCAATTAATGATGAAGAGGTGAAGCAATCTGATTCGACCCTTTACAAATTAGTTCCCCAGCCAAACATACGAGGTCACATTGTCTTTCGTCTGACTGCTCGTAGAGGAACCTCGGCAAACCGTGAAATTATATAAGTACATCTGTCTGGAATAATAAGCCGCCTGAACTGGGACTTTTGGAAGGACTAAATTTTTCTAGTAGTCGTAACTTAAAATTAGTTGACCTTCGATGTCGTCCTTCAGCCTTTCATAAAAAACATCGTTCCGAACTTTGTGAGCTGTAAGCAGATGTTCCAAATTTTTCTTTTCCTTTGGCCGATTTTCCAAGTAAATCATGCTTTGTAAGGACGAGCATGTAGAGCATGTGTCAATAGAAAGTGCTCCGAAGCCAATATTTAAATTATTGTAGAATATTGTCCGGTAGTAGTCATACTTTACGTCCAGACCATGATATTTGTCACAGAACATTTCCAACATTATTTTTACATTTAATTCACTGGACAAACATTGGCGATGTAGCATTTTCCCTCTAGAATAGTGACTTTAGATCGGCTTGAATTGTTCAATGTGTCTGACAACTGCATTTTTCCTATCTTCGCACAGCTTCGTTCTTCTGTCACATCCTTTTCTTTCAGCGGTTGCAGGTGAGGAATTGTTCATTATACTCTGACAAATTTTGTTGAGTCTCATTTTTTTATCTGCAAAATCCCATGAAAGCCGCTCTGCAAACCCTGATGTTTATAGAAACTCCTTCACTTTTTTGGGAGCACAAACTCTGTAATTAGTTGCTTTCTTGATACTTTGTCTGCTGTAGGCTTAGAATCTTAGATGCTCGAGGAGATGACACAGTGACATGCTGTCGAATGTAATTGTTCTCCCATTCTTGGTTATTTTGTTCGTAAAAGTTTTGATAGGTCCGTCTTACGTCCTGCATAGTTAGTTCTTTACATTTCAGCTTTCCAGCAGGATGTTTACAGTTTGAGATATGTGGAAACCCTTTTGGTTGGTACCTACAGATAAATGAAACTGAAAGCCAACTGATAGTAGTTTTATTTCAATGCAATCAGAAGTTCGGTGTTTCTATTTCCAAATAGGTTGAATTTACAAGAAATGTGTTCCAGAAAAGGTTAGGTAATGTTGCCAGGGCATTAATTTCAACAACATAAAATTGTAACGAATATTTGAATATTACTCTAAGCAGTGGTCTTTCTTACCTCTTTCTTTTCTTGACGATTCGTTTCCATTGGTTTACATTCCGTCTTCTCTTTCTAGAAGTAGAGTTTCTCGTGGCATCTCCTCACTCATCATTAACGCTAATATCAGCTCTATTGTCGTCGGGTTCGTCGAAATGTACTACAATAGTAGAAATTTCCTCTTCATTATCCCTGTCCATTTCGAACTGTGCTACAATGAAACTGCCTACAAAGTCGTTTTAAAATACACAGTGGACCGAGTGTGCTGGTAGGTATTTTTATCGTATAACAATGCCTTTTCGCACTTATAGCAATGGAAGCAAAAACATATGAGAATCTAGAATGAGATTTTCACTCTGCAGCGGAGTGTGCGCTGATATGAAACTTCCTGGCAGATTAAAACTGTGTGCCCGACCGAGACTCGAACTCGGGACCTTTGCCTTTCGCTGGCAGAAGTAAGGCTGTGAGTACCGGACGTCAGTCGTGCTTCGGTAGCTCTGATGGTAGAGCCCTTGCCCGCGAAAGGCAAAGGTCCCGAGTTCGAGTCTCGGTCGGGCACACAGTTTTAATCTGCCAGGAAGTTTCATATCAGCGCACACTCCGCTGCAGAGTGAAAATCTCATTCTGGAAACATCCCCCAGGCTGTGGCTAAGCCGTGTCTCCGCAATATCCTTTCTTTCAGGAGTGCTAGTTCTGCAGGGTTCGCAGGAGAGCTTCTGTAAAGTTTGGAAGGTAGGAGACGAGGTACTGGCAGAAGTAAGGCTGTGGGTACCGGGCGTGAGTCGTGCTTCGGTAGCTCAGATGGTAGAGCCCTTGCCCGCGAAAGCCAAAGGTCCCGAGTTCGAGTCTCGGTCGGGCACACAGTTTTAATCTGCCAGGAAGTTTCATATGAGAATCTACCCAGTACTGCCAACCCAAACGTTTTAGTCACAAATGGTTCAAATGGCTCTGAGCACTATGGGACTTAACTTCTAAGGTCATCAGTCCCCTAGAACTTAGAACTACTTAAACCTTACTAACCTAAGGACATCACACACATCCATGCCTGAGGCAGTATTCGAACCTGCGGCCGTAGCGGTCGCGCGGTGCCTGACTGAAGCGCCTAAAACCGCTCGGCCACTCCGGCCGGCAAACATTTTAGTCACATGTAGCTAAAAATCGGAACTTTTTAAAAGTTTTACGTGTGAGAAGATAATATGCCCGGGTCACCAACAGCACCCTTTGTCGGCGGCCATTATCCCATTAAGACTGCCTCTTATGTAACCGAATAGGATTTGGCCGCTTTTGCAACCTAACGTGTAGAAAACATAGCCGCCTTTGCACCCGTACGCGATTTTCGCACATTTTAAAATACTTAGGACCGTTTTTGAAGCCTGATCGATACATTATTACATAGTCCGTGAAAACCTGTACAAGAAAGTGCCTCTAACTCAATTTTCGATGCTTTTGCAACTGGGCTACTCGTATAAAGGGTGATCACCTAAAACCTGTACCGCAAATATTGCGGAAATGGAAAGTGCTACTGATGCGCTGTTCTCGCAGAATGGATTGGTAATAGGAGGTTCGTATTGTTAGCCAATAAACAGGTCTTAATAATAATTCGAAAGAGTATTTTTTGTGCAAGCATAGGTTTTTTTAAGTGGGACAATGGCTGTGGGTATTAACATATTAAAAGTAAGGTAAACTAGGATGTCACTGGTGTTTGTTGCAAGATTCTAGTGCGAGTCGCTTAACGAGATATCGTATTTTGAAAAATTCCCACACTGATACTTGTTTGTGCGATTCAGCTTGCATAGTTGCTAGGTATGATGTTGTTATGTTCCCTTACAGTGTACTTGTGCGTTCCTTGAATGCACTGCGACTTGCTAGTCAGTCAGTGTGTGTCAATCCAAGTGTGAGTGGACGATGGTATTTACCAATGCAGAAAAAGCCGCCATGCTCATGGTGTATGGGGAGTGTGGGATGAATGCAGTTCGTTCTTGTACAGTGTATGCGGCAAGAATCATCTCTGGAATTATTTATCAACCTCTTCAACCAGTTACGTGGAAGTTGTACACTACTGGCCATTAAAATTGCTACACCACGAAGATGACGTGCCACACACGCGAAATTTAACCGACAGGAAGAAGATGCTGTGACATGCAAATGATTAGCTTTTCAGACCATTGACACAAGGTTGGCGCCGGTGGCGACACATACAACGTGTTAACATGATGAACGTTTTCAACCGATTTCTCATACACAAACAGCAGATGAGCGGCGTTGTCTGGTGAAAAGCTGTTGTGATGCCTTGTGTAAGGAGGAGAAATGCTTACCATCACGTTTCCGACTTTGAAAAAGGTCGGATTGTAGCCTGCGGTTTATCGTATCGCGACATTGCTGCTCGCGTTGGTCCAGATCCAATGACTGTTAGCAGAATATGGAATCGGTGGGTTCAAGAGGCTATTATGGAACGCCGTGCTGGATCCTAACGGCCTCATATCACTAGCAGTCGAAATGACAGGCATCTTATCCGCATGGCTGTAACGGATCGTGCAGCCACGTCTCGATCCCTGAATCAACAGATGGGGAAGTTTGCTAGGCAACAACCATCTGCACGAACAGTTCGACGACGTTTGCAGCAGCATGGACTACCAGATCGGAGACCATGGCTGCGGTTACCCTTGACGCTGCATCACAGACAGGAGCGCCTGCGATGGTGTACTCAACGACGAACCTGGGTACACGAATGGTAAAACGACATTTTTTCAGATGAATCCAGGTTCTGTTTACAGCATCATGATGGTCGCATCCGTGTTTGGCGACATCGCGGTGAACGCACATTGGAAGCGTGTATTCGTCATCGCCATACTGGCGTATGACCCGGCGTAACGGTATGGGGTGTCATTGGTTACACGTCTCGGTCACCTGTTGTTCACATTGACGGCACTTTGAACAGTGGACGTTACATTTCAGATGTGTTACGACCCGTGGCTCTCCCCGCCATTCGATCCCTGCGAAACCCTACATTTCAGTAGGATAATGCACGACCGCATGTTGCAGGTCCTGTACGGGCCTTTCTGGATACAGAAAATGTTCGACTGCTGCCCTGGCCAGCGCATTTTCCAGATCTCTCACCAACTGAAAACGTCTGGTCAATGGTGACCGAGCAAATGGCTCATCACAATACGCCAGTCACTACTCTTGATGAACTGTGGTATCGTGTTGAAGCTGCATGGGCAGCTGTACCTGTACACGCCATTCAAGCTCTGTTTCACTCAATGCCCAGGCGTATCACGGCCGTTATTACGGCCAGAGGCGGTTGTTTTGGGTACTGATTTCTCATGATCTATGCACCCAAATTGAGTGAAAATGTAATCACATGTTAGTTCTAGTATAATATATTTGCCCAATGAATACCCGTTTATCATCTGCATTTCTTCTTGGTGTAGCAATCTTAATGGCCAGTAGTGTAGTATAACCACTAGACAATGTAACAGAAAGAAACAGGTGATGACAGAAGAGGGGGAAATTAATGTTCTTGCTGCTGTTGCGGTTGATCCGCACGTTGGCTACCACTCAATCGCACGAGGAAGTGGCAAGAGTCAGGCAAGTGTCCTACGCACTCTCCCTTGATATAGGTTCTCTCTATCAAGAGGTGCGCGGAAACGATGATGAGAATCGTGTCAACTTCTGTACAGGGGCATTAAGACAGGATACTCCAGATGTATCAGTATCTTGTTTAGTGATGAACTCAAAGTTACCAATCATGGAAAGGTAAACTGACGAAACTTGCGCTACTGGTCTATTGACAATCTCCACTAGCTTCGTCAGGTGGAACGTAAACGTGTGGTGTGGGATAATGAACCATGAGCACATTGGCTCGATTTTCATAGATGGAACACTGAAAGCACATAAGTGTTGCAGCCTCCTAACAGACCATGTCCCACGGATGATAGAAGATATTCCACTGCAGACTAGAAGGAACCTGTGGTACCATGTGATGACGGTCCAGCCCATAGTGCACGAAGTACTACAGCATGTCTTCACAAATTGTTTCCAGGTCACTGGGTTGGACGTAGAGGACTTGTGCCTCGGCCGGCCCATTCCCCGGATTTGATGCCTGTAGACTTTTTTCTGTGGGGAAAGCTGAAAGACGCTATCTAAAAGGACATACCAGTTACACACAATGATATGCAACAACATATTACTACAGCCTGCTTGGACATCTCCGCTGAAATGCTAGCATGTGTGCAGAAGTAGTTACATACCAGACTGGAAGTGTGTATTGCCGCTGCCAGTGGTCATTTTGAACACAGCCTGTGATGGCCAGTTGTCTCATTACTGGTCATAATCCACATACCTAGTGTATGCACTTGTGTTGTTCTTTAGTGTGTGCTACCACTGGCATTGTACAAGATTCAGAATTGTAACTTTTCGAAATACGATATTTCGTAAACGACTCACTAGAATCCTGCAAAAGAAACACCACTGACATTCTAATTTACCCTTCTTTTAGATCCTTAATCTCAATAGGCACTGTTCCATTTAAAAAGTGTATGTTTGCACAAAAAATACAATCTCTAAGAATTATTACAATCTGTTCATTGGCTAACAATACGAGCCCCTGATTACCAACCTATTCTGTGAAAACTGCACGTCAATAGCACTTTCCATTTCAACAATATTTGTGGTGCAAGTTTTAGGTATTTCGCCCCGTATAGTATCGTATGTTGTGGGTCAGAGCAAACACGATTTAGTTTCGCCATAAATCAATTTGAAAACTGATGTTGAAGTTTGGGGTAGTGATTCAGAATTGTAAAGTGAGGGAAATTTTTCCATATGAAATTCTTAATTGCAGGAAAAAATTATTAATTGAGAGAATAGGGCCTATGATAGGACCAACTGAACATAACGGGAAAATGCAAAATCTGGAAATGTAAAAACTGGTTTTACTGTGAAGTAATTATATTGTTAGTTTATATGTGTTTATAGCATTGACGAGGTACTAAAACGGCGTTGTGACGACCCGAGCAGATAACAATGTACTCAAAATGTCAAAAATCATGTTTATGTGGAAAATATTTTCCTCCTACTGACAAAAGAACCAGGGGTCACCTTGAGGTACATGGTGCACAACCACGCATGGGCAGCACAAAGTGGTCTACCGGCCTTATCGCTTCACACAGTTACCAATTGACTCATGCGGCCATCGTGGCGGCTGGTCTTGCTTTTAGTCAGAGCTGTTTCCACGAAGAGGTTTTTATGGTAAGAAAGTTCTTTGGTAATATCTTCAAGCTGTACTGTGCAATCACTGATACTCCCAGAGAAATACAGTCTGCTGCTCTTACAATTGCCAATTCTGCACAAGCACAGATTGAGGTTTGATCTTGGAGGGGGGGTAAAAAGTGCAAAGTGCGTGGCTTGCTGTCTCTGCAGACACTCCCCCCCCCCCCCAATTCCCTTCCGAAACTCATCTTGCATAAGCCACTTTTAATGTGCCACATATGTCTGTGATTTTAATAACAATAAAATATAGTAATGTCTTTAAAGTAATAATAATAATACACTCTACAATAAAACAAAAAAAGACCCACCCTGAAGAATTATCTGAATGGGACAGAAATTTGTAGACATGATATAACGTACAGACAAATAAATTATTGCAATTTTAGATAAACTGGATGATTTATTCAACGGCAAGAACTTCACAAATTGAGCAAGTCAATAATGCATTGGTCTACCTCTGGAACTTATGCAAGCAGTTATTCAGCTTGGGATTGATTGACAGGGCTGAAGGATGTCCTCCTGAAATATATCATGTCAAATTGTGTCCAATTGGTGCATTAGAATGTCACAATCCAAAATGGTTAGAGGGCCCTGCCCGTAATGCTCCAAATGTTCTCAACTGGGGAGAGATTTGACCACCTTGTCGGCCAAGGTAGCCTTTGCCAAGCATGAAGATGAGCAGTAGAAACTCTTGTCATGTGCGGGCAGGTATTATCTTGCTGAAATGTAAGCCCAACATGGCTTAAAGTGACAGTCAAGTTAGTATCAGGTGCCCTGATGAACAGACCATTTGGAGGCCGCTGCAGCACTTTCAGGTTTATTCTTATTTTATAAGACCTCTGTTAACATAATTTGGCGAGAACAAACAGTACTGTTCTGCAATACTGAACGTACAGCCAGTGTTACACAGATTCAAAAACATTGTGTCATTTGTTGCAGTATACAGAAGTCACAGCTGCATTCCATCTCAGTGGTAAAATCATGGCTAATCATGCTCATATAATTGGCTTTGCAGGAAGCCAGAACATTTTGTTTGCGATCATACCTTTGGCAACATTAAAAATTGTCTATAAAAAAAAGCAGAAATCTTCAAGTATCCTGTTCTGTTTCTTTGGTATTTTTCATAAGACAAGCCTTTGTTTATGGAAGGAATTTTACCAATTTACCTCTAGTTTTGGTAAATTTTTGTATGTCAGAAGCAGTACTCAAATGTGATAAGCTGTTGAAGAGGTAAAGGTAAGAATGTTCATAGTCCTGCACACAACAATAATGTTCCTTAAGTTTCAAGTCAAATAAGTAACTTAAAAATAGGTATAAAAATAAACTTCTTAAGCATTGTGCATTGTAATACATTATTTATTACATATTCAGAAATAAAAAATTGCATTTAACACATGGAACATGAACAGTTAATTTCAAAACAAAAAGACATCAGGACTTTGACTGTTTCTGCCAGTTATGGAGCATAATTAATTGACAGGTCATCAACATTCTTAATGTCATCTTCATCTCCTCGTCCAAACCTAGGGCAGGAACCAGTGAATCACAGAATTCTTGAGGATTGGGATTGGTCAAGATTGGTTTTAAATGTAGTAGATTCTTGAATTTTGCAGGTTTAAGGGGCAGTTTGCCATTGTAAAGTTCTCTCAGTATGTTTAGATCACTTTGATTGTTACACTTTCTTGTTTTCTGTGCCTTGATTCTCAGCAAAAACAGCTTTCAAATAGTTTTAAAAGTAGTTTGTCTTGTGAAGCACCAATCTTGCCTCCTTTTGGTCAACTTTAAATTTCTAATTGGTGGTGTTGCCACAAGGCACTTTTTAACATAAAACACACATAAAAAGTCTGTCTAAGTTTCAAATTTGATGTCTATGGCACAAATGATGTTAGTGAAAGGTCATGGTTTGATTCTGGTATTTCTGATGACATCCCTCCAGTCATCGGATGTCCCAGTGTAAGATTTCGCATTGACAAGACCTTTCATATAACAGTGGCCTCTTATAGCGAAAACTACTTTTACAGATGTACGTTGTTTCTGTGCATGAGCTGTGTAGTGCAGAAAATGCATAACCATGAAATTCTTGTTCTGACTTGCATTTGAGTTGGGAAAAAAGAATGATGTGTTTTACTATTGGGCTGAGATTGTTCTCATCATATGTCCTCTTCCAGGTGGCACTTTCATCATACATGTAAAATGTAGTGACGTAACAAGACTGTTACGCCACACGGTAGTAGCCAAAAGAAAGGCACGCTAAACTAACGCTGTGGCCGATAGTGCACGCACAGCATAAAGCACACGGGCGTGAAGTCTGGAACACGAGAACTCATGAATGAATAAGAAGAAAAGTATGTAGATGCTTTTTACTTATCTTTTCTTTATTCCTTGGAATACATCTCTCTTGATTACTCGTAAGCTATAGGCACTGATACAAATGGCTCCTTGCTAGTTCGTAGCCATTAACTTAGCTGATGGCTATTCTGTCTCTCGGCTAATGAGAGAGAAAGGATTCGTACAACTGGGCGATAGCTAGGTTCGCGTACAACTGGGCGGTAGCTTGGTTCTCGTACAACTGGGGTCGAGTCCACTCTCGTATCACGAGACCCGCCTTGGTGGCGGCGCTAGGTCCGCGATCACAGTGGCGACACGCGGGTCCGACATGCACCACATGGACCGCGGCCGATCCAAACCACCACCCAGCAAGTGCGGTGCCCGGCGGTGACACCACATAAAATACTGAAGTTTAGTCTGATGATACGTGTATATTAAAAGTTATGAAATTCAGTTGACGATGACTGTATACATCAGGTGTGGTTACATTAAGAGTAGGCAGATTCTTTTTTTAATCAACAATAATTGCCTCAATTTCTTCATGTTTTCCGGATTCTTATAGCAGTTTCTTTTGACTGAATAAAACTTCACACTTCTCACCATATGATCCTGTCTTTTCTTTGCCACAAAGCCTTCTTAGCCTTAAACGGTATTATAAATTGCCATGTAGAGACTTTAAAGAAACACTCTGAAATCTGTGGCTCTCAGATAGATGGTTGAAGTAAATATAAAACCAAATAAAATCAACTGTGTGAATAAACTAAATCCATTTTTTTTCCTTCATGAAATCTACGAGAGGAAGTCATCTTTGTAAGTAAGGTAGGTCCTGGGCTAATGAGGCATCTTCTACAGTAGTATCAGTAATGACACTGATACCTATGATTTCAATCAATTACAACTGTATGTGTCTTTTTCAGGGTATCCAAAAATAAATATTGAAGTTTCCATCAAAAATTTCTTGGAAAGTTGTTGAACCACCAGTATGTTCTTTGTTAGACTCAGTATATATTACATATAGTTTGGCTTCATCTAGCCCTTCAGGTAAGCACACTCTTGATGTATCCTTTAAAGAATAGTGATATTTCCTTCCTCTCATAGATTTCATGAAGGAAAAAAATGGATTTAGTTTACTCACACAGTTGATTTTAGTTGGTTTTATATTTACTTCAACCATCTATCTGAGAGTCACAGATTTCAGAGAAGTGTTTCTTTAAAGTCTCTACATGGCAATTTATAATACCGTGTAAGGCTAAGAAGGCTTTGTGGCAAATGGTTACATCTGGCAATAAATCACTACCATAAACATGTGCACGTGCCTGATAACAATAAGACACACAATCACTTGCCACTGCATCATACTTTCTGTTGCACCACTGCTGAACTGGAACAATTGTGATCAGTTCACTCAAATACTGAGTCTGTTTGTTGCAACACCCAAGTTTGTTTACGTTAGATATAATGTGTGGAGTGCCACTATGAGGACATGACCGAGCACCTTAAGATTTTGCATGAACCGAGGACTGGCAGCCACGTAACACGAGAAAATGTGAAAAGTGTTAATATGTAGTAAAAACCTAAGAAAATGTCCCGTTTCCGTCATTTACTATCGAATCGACCTAACACCAGATCGTCTCATTGGTCGCTTTTCTCTCTGAAATGGTTACATTTATCGTCTGCAAGCCCTTGTTGCATGCTGCGGTATGCGGAGACACTACAAGCAGCACAGTAGAACACAGAAGACGCATCTAAGTTGATGCAATCGGCCAGTAAACCTTTCACAGCATTGCAGGCTGCTATTCTCCCATGGAGACGATCGTAGAGATGCTGGATGTAGTCCTGTGGAACGGCTTGCCATGCCATTTCCACCTGGCGCCTCAGTCGGACCAGCGTTCGTGCTGGACGTGCAGACCGCATGAGACGACGCTTCATCCAGTCCCAAACATGCTCAATGGGGGACAGATCCGGAGATCTTGCTGGCCAGGGTAGTTGACTTCCACCTTCTAGAGCACGTTGGGTGGCACGGGATACATGCGGACGTGCATTGTCCTGTTGGAACAGGAAGTTCCCTTGCCGGTCTAGGAATGGTAGAACGATGGGTTCGATGACGGTTTAGATGTACCATGCACTATTCAGTGTCCCCTCGACGATCACCAGTGGTGTACGGCCAGTGTAGGAGATCGCTCCCCACACCATGATGCCGGGTGTTGGCCCTGTGTGCCTCGGTCGTATGCAGTCCTGATTGTGGCGCTCACCTGCACGGTGCCAAACACGCATACGACCATCATTGGCACCAAGGCAGAAGCGACTCTCATCGCTGAAGACGACACGTCTCCATTCGTCCCTCCATTCACACCTGTCGCGACACCACTGGAGGCGGGCTGCACGATGTTGGGGCGTGAGCGGAAGACGGCCTAACGGTGTGCGGGACCGTAGCCCAGCTTCATGGAGACGGTTGCGAATGGTTCTCGCCGATACCCCAGGAGCAACAGTGTCCCTAATTTGCTGGGAAGTGGTGGTGTGGTCCCCTACGGCACTGCGTAGAATCCTACGGTCTTGGCGTGCATCCGTGGGTCGTTGCGGTCCGGTCCCAGGTCGACGGGCACGTGCACCTTCCGCCGCCCACTGGTGACAACATCGATGTACTGTGGAGACCTCACGCCCCACATGTTGAGCAATTCGGCGGTATGTCCACCCGGCCTCCCGCATGCCCACTATATGCCCTCACTCAAAGTCCGTCAACTGCACATACGGTTCACGTCCACGCTGTCGCGGCATGCTACCAGTGTTAAAGACTGCGATGGAGCTCCGTATGCCACGGCAAACTGGCTGACACTGACGGCGGTGGTGCACAAATGCTGCGCAGCTAGCACCAGTCGACGGCCAACACCGCGGTTCCTGGTGTGTCCGCTGTGCCGTGCGTGTGATCATTGCTTGTACAGTCCTCTCGCAGTGTCCGGAGCAAGTATGGTGGGTCTGACACACCGGTGTCAATGTGTTCTTTTTTCCATTTCCAGGAGTGTACAAAGGAAGTACGTTACAGTACGCTTGTTTGCCCACTGCTTGAATACTGCTCAGCAGTGTGGGATCCATACCAGATAGGGTTTATAGAAGAGATAGAGAAGATCCAACGGAGAGCAGCGCACTTCGTTACAGGATCATTTAGTAATCGCGAAAGCGTTATGGAGATGATAGATAAACTCCAGTGGAAGACGCTGCAGGAGAGACGCTCAGTAGCTCGGTACGGGCTTTTGTTGAAGTTTCAAGAACATACCTTCAGCAAAGAGTCAAGCAGTATATTTCTCCCTCCTACGTATATCTCGCGAAGAGACCATGAGGATAAAATCAGAGAGATTAGAGCCAACACAGAAGCATACTGACAATCCTTCTTTCCACGAACAATATGAGACTGGAATAGAAGGAAGAACCGATAGAAGTACTCAAGGTACCCTCCGCCACACACCGTCAGGTGGCTTGCGGAGTATGGATGAAAGATGTAGATGTAGAAGGTGACAGAGACTCCATGAGTTGTAATACAGCTAGGAGAAGCTGGATGTTCTTTCTGCAATATTGCAGAAAGACTTGGCAGGAATGTAGCCACTTTGCATGACTGTTGGTAGTGGTGCTCACAAGAATGTAAGGTCGCATGAAGACCGGGTTCTAGACGGTCACGTCACCCTCCAAGAGGGAACATGTTTCGCACATCATACTGCATCTGCAGCTACAATTTGAGCAGCAGTTGGCACCACAGTGACACAATGAACTGTTACGTATCGTTTACTTCAAGGACAGCTTCACACGAGATGCCCTGTAGCATGCATTCCACTGACCCCAATCACTGTCATTTTTGACTTCAGTTCCATTAAGCAAGAGGTCATTGGAGGACATGGTGGAGGTCTGGTTCTGCCTTGGTGCCAGTGATGGCCATGTGTTGGTTAGGAGGAGGTCAGTTGAGGATCTGCAGCCAACCTGCCTGCGTGCTAGACATACTGGATCTACACCTGAAGTTAGGATCTGGGGTGCAATTTTGTATGACAGCAGGAGCACTCTCATTGTTATATTATGCATCCTGACTGCAAATTTGTTTATCAGTCTGGTGATTTGACCTGTTGTGCTGCCATTCATGAACAGCATTGCAGGGGGTGTTTCCTGAAAGGATAACACTCAACTACATACCTTGTCATTGCACAACATGTTCTACAGAGTGTCAAAATGTTGCCTTGGCCTGCTTAATGACCAGGTCTGTCTCCAATTGAGCACACATAGGACATGATCGGATGAGAACTCCAGCAGCATCCACAAACAGGATTAACCATCATTTACAGCATCATCCACAAACAGCATTAACCATCCCTGCATTGACCAAACAAGTGCAACAGGCGTGTAACTCCACCCCACAAACTGACATCCGGTACCTGTACAACACAATGCATGCATGTTTGTATGCAACATTCTGGCTGTTATAGTGGTTACCAGCACTTCACATTTGCAATGGCTTATCTCACACTTACGTGAACCTGTGATCTTTCAATGTTAATATAAGTCTCTTAGTATCATAGTCATTTTACCAGAACAGTTTTTCTCTGTGACTGTTTCTCTAGAAAGCAAAACAGGCGTACACTATTATTGCATATAATACTGAGGTAAATGTTTAGAAATCACTTCTTTTCTCTTCTTCATATCTTTCAGGCAACTATTGCAATATTACCATATTGTCAACATGCATGTGTGGGCATTTTGACTGTTACCTCTTACACCAATCACAAAGTAACTACTGGTGTTACCTTTCATTTCTTAATGATGTAATTAACTGTGTGTGTCATGTTGATAAATATAAAACAAAACTAGGTCCCAGCTCTCTGGCAGAAACGTGGCATCTTTTTGACAATATTCAGACTTTCATTTCAACAGAGTCATATAATAATATAGAATAAAATTTTTAATATGATGTTTTTGGTATTGCACTTTATTGAGTAAAAATAAAAATTATTTATTAACAAATGCATCATGAAAGCATTTTTAGTTCATACAATACCACAGCAACTTTGGTGTACAGAAAATATCATAATCTGCAGTCTTCAGTATTAGATTCATAGTTACATACTAGATGTTAATTACTTAAAGCTACAGGACACTCATTATTCCAAAACTTGTGCACAAATGTCTGTGTTGCATCTTCTGATACTATGCTCCATGTGTATTGCATACCTGTACACTGATTTTTAGACAGTATGGATTCTCACTGTAGTTTTTTCCATGTTGGAGGACGATCACAAACTTTCACCATTCATGACACAAATTGGCACTTTTGGTACAACCTAAAATAAAAGAGTATTTATCAAGAGTGTTTCCAAACTGCTTACATTTATATGCAGTACACTGACACTAATAAATTTTGTTCAAAATATTAGATATTTCATTGAGTTTGATCCTCCTAGTTGTGTCTCTAACAGAAATATGACTTTCAAATAATAAACTTTCTTCCAGACAATGTAACTGCCGTATAAGAAACAATATTATATTATTAATACTGTGGAGAGGCCAGAAAAATGTGGTTCCAGAAGAGGGGCAGCAGCCTCTTTAGTAGTTGCAGGGAAACAGTCTGCATGATTGACTGATCTGTTACAATAATGTCAGACAATATGGCCTTGCTGTGCTGGTACTGTGAATAGCTGAAAGCAAGGGGGAAACTATAGCCATTACTTCTCCCAAGGACATGCAACTCTACCATATAGTTAAATGATGATGGGATCCTCTTGGGTAAAATATTCCGGAGGCAAAACAATTTCCCATTTGGATCTCTAGGTGGGGACTACTCAGGAGAATGTCATCATTAGGAAAAACAAAACTGGCATTCTACGGATTGGAGCATGCAGTGTTAGATCCCTCAACTGGGTAGGTAGATTATAAAATTTTAAAAAAAGGAAATGCTTAGGTTGAAGTTAGATGGGATGGGGATTAGTGAAGTTTGGTAGCAGGATAAAGAGAACTTCTGGTCAGGTGAGTACACTGTCATCAATAAAAAATCAAATAGGGATAATGCAGGTGTAGGTCTAATAATGAATAAGAAAATATGAGGGTTGCCCAGAAAGTAGTGCACCACATTTTTTTCTTCAACAATCCTTTATTGAAGATAACAAGAATTACACACATGAAAGAATGGTGTTTCATCTACATACCCTATTTTTCCACGTAATCTCCATCCCATCCTATGGCCTTCCTCAAGCGCGAAACAAGGGCGTGTATGCCCTGTCAGTACCAATCCGGGTCCTGGTGGTGGAGCCAATGCTTCACTGTGTGAATCACCTCCTCATCAGCAAAATGTCTTCACGAATGGCATTCTTTAATGGCCCAAACAAGTGGAAGTCCAAGGGGGCTAGGCTAAGTGTGTCAGGTGTGACAGACACTGCTGCAAATAATGGAGCTCCACCAAATCACCTTCTGACGACCTCACCCTCCATGCCCAGCAACTAACTGTACTTCTGTTGACAGCATATGCTCCATAGACTGTGCACAAGCATTTGTGAATATTCACCACAGTTTCTTTCTCTGCAGTGAGAAATTCAATGATGGCATGTTGCTGTAACATGCATCTCCTACAGATGCCATTTTGAAACTGTCCTGCGGCTACACTATCTGTCAGAAGTGACAGAATCTTGACGCGCTCTCTCTCTCAGGAGACTTCAAATAATACATATGGAATATTCTGCATTTGTAGCATTGTTTTTGGCTGAGAAAAAAAAATTGGTGCTTTATTTTCTGGGCGACCCTCATAGCAATGTGGGTAAGCTACTATGCGCAGCACAGTGAACACATTATTATACACAGGATAGGCATAAAGCCAACACCCACAACAATAGTACAAGTTCATATGCGAACTGGCTCTGCCGATAATGAGGAGGGTGAAACAATGTATGATCAGACAGAATAAATTATTCAGACACTTATGGGAGAGAAAAATTTAATTGTGATGGGTGACTGGAATTCAGCAGTAGGTAGAGGAAGAGAAGGGAAAATAGTAGGAAAATATGGACTGGGGGAAAGGAACAAAAAAGTAATCTGCGTGGTAAAATTTTGCTCAGAGCATATTTTAATCATCATCAATACTTGGCTCAAGAATCAACAATCATGGAAGACACCTGAGATAATGGGAAGTTTCAGATGATTACATAACAGCAAGACAGAGATTTTTGGAACCAGATTTTAAACTGTAAGACATTTGCAGAGCAGCTGTGGACTCTGACCATAACTTATCGGTCATGAACTGTGGATAAAACAGAAGAATAGATTGCAAGAACAATGGAAATGAACACGGTAGAAGACAAATTGATAGCTTGAGAGATGAAATAGTGAAGGCAGCAGAGGATCTAATAGGTAAAAAGACCAGGCCTGCAGAAATCCTTGGACATCACAGGAGATACTAAATTTAACTCATGAAAGAAGAAAATATAAAAATTCAACAAATGAAGTGCCAAAAGAGAATACAAATGTCTAAAACATGCAATTCACAAAAGTACAAAATGGCTAAGCAGAATGATAGAGGAAAAACGTAAGTCTATAGAAGCATGTATAACTAGGGGGAAGATAGGTACCACCCACAGAAAAATTAAAGAGGCCTTTGAAGAAAAGAAAACTAGCTGTATGGCTATCAAGAGATCAGATAGCAATCCAGTACCAAGCAAAGAACAGAAAGGTAGAAGGAGTATATAGAGGGTCTGTCCATGAGAGATGTACTTGAGGGCAATGTTATAGATATCAAAGAAGACGTGGACGAAGATGAGATGGAAGATATGACACTGTCAGAAGAATTTGACAGAGCACCAAAAGACCTAAGGAGTTGACAACGTTCTGTCATAACTACTAATAGCATTGGGAGAACCAGCCATTACAAAGCCCTTCCATCTGGTTTGCAAGATGTACGAGACAGGCAAAATACCCTCAGACTTCAAATAATAAATCTAATTCCACAGAAAGCAGGTGCAGACAGGTGTGAATATTACTGAACTATCAGTTTAATAAGTCATGGTTGCAAAATACTAACATGAATTATTTACATAAGAATGAAAAAAAACTGGTAGAAGCTGACCTCGGAGAAGATAGGTTTGGGTTTTGGAAAACATTGGAACATGTGAGGCAATATTGACCCAACAACCTATCTTAGGTCTTGTAAATAGGTTGAGGAAACGGAAACCCATGTTTACAGCTTGTGTAAATTCAGAGAAGGCTTTTGACAATGTTGACTGGAACACACTCTTTGACATTCTGAAGGTGACAGGAGTAAACTAAAGGGAGTGAAGGATTATATGGAACTTATACAGATATCTCAGTTATAATAGACCAAGGGCATGAAAGGGAAGCAGTGGTTGAGAAAGGAGTGAGACATTGAGAAAGGAGTGAGACAGGGTTGTAGCATATCCACAATGTTACTCAATGAAACTTTTATTTTAGCAATTGCTGGGGCGGGAGCTGCAGTCACTGAATGTGCTGCACTCTAGGTGACTGTTATTCTATGAATACTTACCTCTCTTGTGCACAGAAAATAATGGTGTTTCTTCAAACCACAGTAAATACTCACTTGCAGAAAAAACAACTGTTTAAAATTTACCACTGCATATATCTTCAAAGGAAAAGGAACCAATAATGAAACGTTCTCTGAATGTGCACCACACCTTTTCACTGCTAATACAAAGGTATTTCCACAATTAATCAAGCTATATGTATACACATTTCAATTACTTGAAAAGTGTATCTCATCTGCCTGCATGACATTTGTTTGATTGGTTGATTGATTTGGGGGAGGGAACAAACAGCGACGTCATCAGTCCCATGCATGACATTTATGTCCATCCATATTATTTTCCATTTGTTGTGTGTTGGCCTGATGCACCTAAGTTTATTGCAGGTCACTCTAAACAGTATGTATTGTCAAAGTTTTTCATCATCGTTATCACTGAGAAACATGGCACCACACCCTCTCAGCTACTGTTCAAAAACAGTATGAACAATAATGGAAATTCATAAACTGTGAGTTACCTTATTACGTTATGGTATGGGAAGATTTCAACTTACTAACTATAGGCTGGAAAACTCTATAATGATTATGGCAAACAATAACAACAGGGATTTGTGTGATATTGTTATGAATCCTTATCGAAAATTTACCTTGAACAATTAGTAAGGGAAGTGACTTATAAGGGGAAATGTCTTAAATCTAGTTACAAATTGGTCATAACATTTTAATTTAGTTAACATAAAGCAGAGAATCAAAGCTGATATAGCAGTTATAGCATCACCACCATGAGTGTTATTAGATAGGTTAAGAAAGGCAGATAGATATTTCTCATTAATAAATGTGACAAGAAACAGATTTCAGATTATCTGAGCAGACAACATGAAACATTAATCATTCTGCTGTTAGCTGCCCTAAATGGTTGGTATTCCACAATTTTCACTCTTATAAACGACATAAATTGATGTTACAGTATTCATCTGTGGCATGCTAGTGTAGAATATGTGACAAATTCAGCTAAGTAAAAAGACCCAAACATTGCACATGTTAATTTAAATATGTAAACTAACTTTCAGTTTTTCCATGGTGTGAGACCACGTCATGTGTCAGGTAAAACTGATGCAGAATTCTAGAAATATTTTATTGTTTGTATTAAGGCTTGTGTGTATCATAATATATTGTGTATCTTCAAACATCTGTGAGTGCTGCAAAAGATCTGTACTACAATGTCAATTGCAAACTACATTCTGGCAGCAGAACCCATCATTTAGACAACCACTGCCTCCTGATTTCAGTTGGTACACGTGTGATAAATGATACATTTTTCAGAATTTTTGGAAGCTCTGAGTACTGTGTGTAACATATTTGACAATAAATCAATGGTTTTGAGCTATAGTTGTGTACTCTGCAAACTTTAGCAGCAATATATTTTTGGAAAATCATTTCCCCACATGAATCTGTTAATGAAGATGATTTCAACAGAAGTTTGAGACAAAGTAATCTTCAACAATTCACTGATATTTAACAAAAGCCACTTTCTTGGGTGTTGAAACTTCATATCTTAAAAAGGAACTTGGAGGCCTTGTAGGGTAATAAATCACGAAACTAAAAAATCCAAGATTAGTTTAAAGTTACTTGTTTATTGTTCAACAAAAACAATCAGTTTTTGAAAAAAAATTTAAATTTAATTGGATAAATAAAAAAAATCTACTCACCAAGAGGTGGCAGAACACACACATAAAAGAAAATTGTAATTAAGCAAGCTTTTAGAACCAGTGGCTCCTTCTTCGAGCAGAAGGATTGAAGGGGAAGAAAGAGGGGTGAAGGAAAAGGACTGGAGAGGCCTAGGAAAAGGGGTAGATTTTGGGAAAGTCACCCAGAACCGCAGATCAGGGGAGACTTACCGCACAAGATGAGAAGGAAAGACTGATTGTTGGGGACTGCATCAGATGATATTTGAAAACCTGAGACCTTAAAGGTGGAACACAGGGTAATATGCAAGACAGAGATTACTGCTTACACATCATGCATGAGTTAATAAGAGCAAAAAGATAAGTACATTGTATGTAACAGATGTGGGAGGGGGTGGTGAAAAATAGATAGGTAAGACAATGAAAGATGTAGAAAACTAAAGTGGAGTGAAGAGAAGAGTAGTTACTGTGAAGAAATGCTGGGATGGAAGAAGTTAACATATATTAAGGCC
Organism: Schistocerca piceifrons; assembly: GCF_021461385.2. NCBI lineage: Eukaryota > Metazoa > Arthropoda > Insecta > Orthoptera > Acrididae > Schistocerca > Schistocerca piceifrons. Next base: position 226,258,177 of record NC_060149.1, read on the forward strand.
AGATGGTTCACGAGAACCAAGGACATGTTGTAGTGCTAGTTCCCACTTGCAGAGTTCTGAGAAACTGGTGTCTGGGGAAAGAGTACAGATGGCATGTGTGGTGAAACAGACTCCGAGGTCATGGTTATCATGTTGTAGAGCATGCTCTGCAACAGGATATTGCATGCTCCCAATATACACCCTCTGCCTATGCCCATTCATCCTAATTGATAATCTGGTGGTTGTCATGCAGATATAAAAGGCCAAACGGTGTTTACATACCAGCTGGTACAAGACATGTCATTTCACAGGTGGCTCTCCCTTTGATAGTATATCTTTTGCCAGTTACAGGGCTGCTATAGGTGGTGGTAGGAGGGTGCATATGGCAAGTCTTGCAGTGAGGACGGTCACTGGGCTAGGAGCCATAGGGTAGGGAGATGGGTGCAGACGGAGCACAGGACCCGACAAGAATATTGCAGAGATTGGGAGGGCAACAAAAAGCTGTTCTAGATGTGATGGGTACAATTTCAGACAGAATGAATCTAATTTCATGGTATGTTTTTAGGAAGTCATGGCCCTGTTGAAGTAGCTGATTACACATTAAAGACCAGGATAATACTGAGTCACCAGTGGTGTGCTTCAAAGCTGTTTTTACAGTGATCAGCAATACCAGGATTGGATGGGATGGCCCAGGAAATATGCTTTTGAACTTGGCTGGTGGGGTAATTAAGTGCAGTGAAGGCTGAGGTGAAATTCTTGGTGTATTGCTCTAAAGAGTTTGCATCTGAACAAATACATTTGTCTCAAATGTCAAAGCTGTATGGGAGGGAACATTTGACATGTCAAGGCAAACGTATTTGTTCAGATGTAGACTCTTTACAGCAATACACCACCAGTCTCACCTCAGCCTTCACTGCACGTAATTACTTCACCAGCCTAGTTCAAAAGCAGATTTCCCGGGCCATCAAATCCAATCCTGGTACTGCTGATCCCTCCAAAAAAACAGCTTCAGAACACAACACTGGTGACTCAGTTTTGTCCTGGACTGGAATGCATAAGTCAGTTACTTCGACAGGTCAATGACTTCCTAAAATCATGCCCTGAAATGAGATGCATTCTGTCTGAAATTTTTCCCACCACATCTAGAACAGCTTTTCGTCACCCCCCCCTCCCCTCCCCCCCCTCCCCTCCCCTCCCCTCCCCTCCCCTCCCCTACCCTCCCTCCCCCCCCCAATCTCCACAATATTCTTGTCAGACACTATGCTCCTTCTGCACCCATCTCCCTACCCAATGGCTCTTACCCCTGTGACCATCCCTGCTGCAAGACTTGCCCTATGCACCCTCCTACCACCAACTATAGCAGCCTTGTAACTGGCAAACATATACTATCAAAGGGAGAGCCACCTGTGAAACAACACGTCATGTACCAGCTGTCATGTAAACACTGTTCGACCTTTTACATCAGCTTGACGACCACCAAATTATCAATTAGGATGAATGGACAAAGGCAGAGGGTGTATACATGAAACATGCAGGCTCTACAACGTGACTATCGCGATCTCGGTGTCTGTTTCACCAAACATGCCATCTGGATTCTTCCTCAGACACTAATTTCTCAGAACTCCGCAGGTGGGAACTAGCACTACAACATGTCCTTGGTTCTCACCACCCACCTGGCCTTAATTTATGTTAACTTCTTCCACCTCAGCATCTCTTCACAGTAACTACGCTCTGTGTGCTCTCTGGTTTTCAAATCTCATCCAATGCAGTCCTCAATAATCAGTCTATCCTTCTCGTCCCGTGTGGTGAGTCTCCCCCAACCTGCGGTTCTGGGTGACTTTCCCAAAGTCTACCCCTTTTCCTAGACCTCTCCAGTCCTTTTCACTCACCCCTCTTCCTTCCCCTTCAACCCTTCTGCCTGAAGAAGGAGCCACTGACTCTGAAAGCTTGCCTAATTACAACATTCTTTTATGTGTGTGTTCTGCCACTGCTTGGTGAGTAGATGTTTTATCTAGCCAATTAAATTACTGTTTGTTGTTCAGATAAACATCGCACCACCCACATGCAGCCCCACTGTGAATGCTGCTCTCAGGCACTGGGTGGACTACATGGTGTTTGCAAGTAATTGGAAATTGTCCAGACTGCTATCAAGCATTTGAAAGCCGGTGTGAATGGATGGTTGGGTAGACTTCTGTCAAAGGAGCGTGAACTACTATCCTCTCTCACGGGTACTGTTCCTTCTCCAGGAAATACAAGATGTCGACAACTAGACTTTGAGTGGTGAGTCAATGGTTGGTCCATAGGAAGGCTAGGACTGGGAAGAACTTCAAAGTTCTACACTTATCACTTTTACCAACAGGTTTAAGGTGCTGTCTCCCACTGGAATGATAACTGTTGGGGCAGTAGGACTAAAAAAAAAACATTGTTCATTGTTCATTGGTAGCATAGTAGGATAATGCAGTCAATCTACACAGGAAACTGCTTAAAAACACTTCCACATTCCATTTCAAGTGTATGGGGCCCATAAGAATTAGTACTGACATGTATATTGAATGTAAACAAGTAAAAGTAGTATGAATGGTCACAGGTTTGTTTGACTCACAGGAATGCTGAAAACCTTAAACTGGCACACACTTGAATATAGATGCCATCTGTTACTGGTAGTGGTGCATACACATCTTGCTGCCAGCCACAAGCACTAGTCATTTTTTTAATAGAATAATTCTTAGTCTCGCAGCCCAACCGAGATGATGCAGCTGTGCCAAATGAGGACACCACATGGCCTTGTCAACAGAGGTTATTAGTCGAGGCCACTGCAGGACAGCAGTTTTGCACACTACATCTCTCCACAGACTTATGGAGGCATGACACCACTGGCCACTCATGTACATCCCCGGCAGCACAGCCAACTCCTGCCCAGGGGGCAGGAGGTTTCTTCCCATGCACACCAGCCACTGCCAGACGGGGGGTCTAGTGTGGTGGGCACCCCTGCTGTGATGTCAGCAGATGGTACTTGGGGCCACAGAAGCCATAGCAGCATAAAATTTGCACAATGATGGTGCAGGGTCCATGTAACCAGCTTATGTAACAAGGTCACTGGCACGATGTAGTGCCGAACCGGCAACAAGGGTTGTGCGGGCAGACAGCCAAGCAGAATTCGGCAGCCAGCTGGACACTGACCCTATGCATCAAGCAGTTCAGATGTGTCAATAAAAGAACTTGTTACATTTGCAGCTGCCGTCCTCTGCCATCTGGGCTCGACCTCAGCTCCACCACCCATTTGCAGCATCCTGGCTTCTAGTCACCGCACCCTGCACCACGAGCACTGTACCTTAATCAGTCCCACAATCAGCAATTATTTTGTCAACACATCAGTGAAAAGATCTGTGCTCAGCTGTGAAAATAAACGTGTATGAACTTCCTTGTGTAGTCAGTCAGTGATAGGTGTAAATATCGATAAGTGAGACATGATTGTTGAACCTGTTAGAGCGCTATCGATGAGTTATCCTGCCACTGTTAAAAGTCCATTATATTCGCTAACTAACTTGGCCAACTAGTGTTATTATCTGGAGAGAAAGTGGACTGATTAGATGAGTATTACTAATGAAATTATTTTTATAAACTGCTGATACTACGAAAAAGTGTGAGAACTGGTCATCAGTTGCGTGCAACTTAATCTGAATAAATAAGGAAGAGTATCAAAATTAAATCAATGGTGTTACATTTGTCCCTGAACTGTGAGAACACCAACTAATACAATTTCAGGATCTGAGACTAAATTATTCATGCACCACTGAGGACTTGCAGCGACACTGCCAGATTGGTACCTTAGTAAGGTGGACTTTATTATTATTATTATTATTATTATTATTACTATTACTACTACTACTACTACTACTACTACTACTACTACTACTACTACTATTTTTATACGCAAACTATCAATGAACTGAAGTGACATGTAAAGGAAACGGGTCAATGCTGACACATCAAGAGTCCCAGAATCACTCCTCATCAATACGTACTTGTCAGAAGTACAAACAATGGCTTTATTGTGTTCAGGTGTGTCTTTATTGTTTCTAGATTGTTTTTGTTGTGAAAAACTGTAGACAATCATTTCATTTCACACTGACTTTATAATCTGCAGAATATACCAGCCACAAACAAGAAATGCATGATAATATTCTTCAAATTACATAGACGTACACGACTGCTGCATTTGTCTCCCTGTCTGGAGTGCGGAGATTCCTGTGCCTACATGGGGCAGCCTGTGTGCACAAATCAGAAGCCCGTGTGACTCTGCGAAGTTGCATTCACCCCCTCACCTCTCCGTTCAATGGCTACATGCACCTATAGTGCGCGTCATTTATGTTGGCGGCCATGTTTAGGTTCGTTCTGCGCATCTGACATCACAAAACACAATCAGCCAATGAACAGAGAACGACGTTGCCAGATCTCGACTGCAGTGCAGAGCATGGATGAGTGGTTTCAGTTTTAGAAACGTTCAGTCATAATTAAAGTAAAAGAACAAAATCAATGTCTTGATAGCAGACTTTCATTTATAGAAAGTTTGGGAAAAACATTCTTTATACCAATTGCTTCATATTCTATTAATTAATTAAACCTAACAAGTAATAAGACTCCTAATTCAGGCGATAGCAAGGAAAGGTGTTTGTATCAATCTCACTAACCGCTTTTTCGCAATAAAGAACGGCGGTAAGTGTTTATTTCCTATTTTACTTCGACGAAGCGTCAGTAATTCATAGTCATACCAACAGTGTTTGTCAGTATTTTGCATGACGTGTTAGACTCCTCATATAGTTACATTGTAAGATGAGCTGCGTTAGCGTAATGGTTAAGGTGTTGGGCTACTAAGCAGAAGGTTGTAACGGTTAAGGTGTTGGGCTACTAAGCAAAAGGTTGTAACGGTTAAGGTGTTGGGCTACTAAGCAAAAGGTTATGAGTTCAAACCTTGTGCGGTGCTTAATATTTTCTTTATTTAAAAACAATATCGCAGTGTCTTACTTCACGAATTTTATTCGTTTGAATGCAATTTTTTGAAATTTCTAGTGCTTTGTCTCTTCATTAACCCTTTCGCTGCTGCAGACATGTGCTCCTCGAATTCCATGCTGTGCATGATTTTGTCATCACTGGACTGCTAGCCTGTGTAGACACATGGTGTTCCCACTGCTTTGACACACTTATCATTCGATTTCACAAAAAGTATTTGGCCCAAAAATTAGATTTTTACACATCTTCTTGACTGATATCTTCCCCTCATAAATGACTTAATTTTGTTTCGATGTTCAACACAGTTATTGTGCAGCAAAATGTAGTAAACCATTGCACGAAATTTTGAAGAGTTTGCAGAGGTAAAAGTCCATAGAGTATACTTTCTGTATGGTCGATTTTAGTTGCCACAATGTTGAGATTGAAATGTGGACAAGATACCTAAATTTCATATAAAATTTACTGTATAACAATATCTCATTTAATTTAAGTACCACATAGGTGTCATATGTAATATTGAGAAATATTCCATCTTTCGCGACTGTAACAAAAGTTTTATTTACACTGGGCAAGTTTGGCTTTATTTTAAAGCACTTCAATCAACAAAAGGTATGACACATACACAATGGTACTCATGTTCTCTTTCTTGTTTTTGTTCCACAGTTGCAGTTTTACCAATGGTACTGAAATATATTCCTCTTCTGCAACTGTAATAAGCGACTTATTTAGACCAGACGCATTTCTCTCTTTTGAAGCATCTTCAGAGGACAGTATTTTGTCTCCTCCATTGCCAAGTCACCTTTCATAGTTTTGTGCTGCGGTAACACAATATTCAATGTTTGTGTCGGCTGATCAGTGTTTTAGCAAATAAATGCTGTTTGTGTGTGCCACACACAAAAATTATATTTGACATAGCTCAGAACACTTCACTGATAGATGGAGTCCTAATGTTTTTGTAAGTTCACAGTTTTGTATAATGTATTTTGTCTACTTCCTTTTGATCGCTTGAAGTACTTTTAAATAAAGCCAAACATGCCCAGTGTAAATAAAACTTTTGTTAGTCACGAAAGATGGAATATTTCTCATTATTACATACGACACCTATGTGGTACTTAAATTAAATGAGATATTGTTATACAGTAAATTTTACATGAAATTTAGGTATCTTGTCCACATTTCATTCTCAACGTTGCGGCAACTAAAATCAACCATACGGAAAGTATACTCTATGGACTTTTACCTCTGCAAACTCTTCAAAAATTTCGTGCAATGGTTTACTATATTTAATGCTGCATAATAACTGCGTTGAACATCAAAACAAAATTAATTCATTTATGGGGGGAAGGTATCAGTCAAGAAGATGTGTAAAAATCTAATTTTTGGGCCAAATAGTTTTTGTGAAATCGAATGATAAGTGTGTCAAAGCAGTCAGAACACCATGTGTCTGCACAGGCGAGCAGTGCAGTGACAAACGCGCACAGCGCGGAATGCAGGGAGCACATCTTTGTATCAGCGAAAGGGTTTATGGGGGGAAGGTATCAGTCAAGAAGATGTGTAAAAATCTAATTTTTGGGCCAAATAGTTTTTGTGAAATCGAATGATAAGTGTGTCAAAGCAGTCAGAACACCATGTGTCTGCACAGGCGAGCAGTGCAGTGACAAACGCGCACAGCGCGGAATGCAGGGAGCACATCTTTGTATCAGCGAAAGGGTTAATGCGGCCGTGGTAGCTTTACTTCATGAACTGCGCGCTCGCCCCTAAATGTAAGCTTAGGAACTATTCTATCCTATGGCACTGCTTCTCTTGGTGCGTGCATCGTGTGCAACTGGCAATGCAGCAATCTCCCGTATGTGGGCGGGCATGCGCGAGCCGCCAAGATAAAAGAATTGAACTATCGTGCACACATAAAGTTACACAGATGTAAACACACCTTTACAAGCAGGTTAGTTTACATGCATCTAGCAGTAGTTTTGTCAGAGAAAGTTGTTGTTGCATCAAAAGAAAACTTCACCTGATAAAACAATAAATTATGAGACAGAATTTCTTCCCAGTGCCTATTTTCTGGGGGCAAAACTGTTAGTACGCCCAAAACATATAAAATTATACAAAAATACTCTAGCTTTCAAAACTATCTGCTGCTACTGCTGCTGGTGTGTGTGTGTGTTTTGTATGTTCCACATCTTCTCCTAAACCAGTGGACCAATTTCAACCAAACATGATATACATATCCATTACTGTCAAGCAACAATTGCTGAGGGGTAAGAACCACCTACCCACCACAGTATGTTCCACATCTTCTCCTAAACCAGTGGACCAATTTCAACCAAACATGATATACATATCCATTACTGTCAAGCAACAATTGCTGAGGGGTAAGAACCACCTACCCACCACAGTTCAGGACATATGACTTCATTAACACTGAGATGCATGAAAAACTGCTACATTGTGCATGACATTTACATTTTTTACTCCTTTGCTACTAACTCTATTCACAACACATTTTGCAGACACTATCCACAAAAGCTGCTGAATGTAACTATAAAATTATATCATTGTATGATGTACAGATCAGGAGAAACTTTTGCATCATGCATGACATTTAAATAAACTTGTTCTTAAGTACTAAAACACTCCTAGTCAAGTCAACTTAAGGTAATCCCTTACACCTGCTTGTGCTTTTGGCATGTTTGAACTGTGAAGCACAAACGGCATTAGACGAAAACTATAGCTGCCTACAGAGATATGGAGAGGCATTGCCATAGTGATGTTCACAAAACTGCACATCTCACACCAAGTATACTGCTCAAATACATACAAGGTTTCATTTCTAATAGAAAATTGGCAAAATTAATATCCACGCAATGCTGGGTTTGTCAGCTAGTAAGTCTATAAAAATCAGCAGCAGGGTGCAGTGCTGTTTATGAAAGAAGACAGTATATTGAACATTTCAGAAACAGAAGTCAGTGTTTCCAGTAAATGTTCAGTATTTATGAGAAATAACATGTTCTTACATAGTACTTGAAAGTCAGTAATAAAAGTTAGTGTGATCTTATAATCTTTTAAATGAACAGATGCATCACCCATGGGGCAAGTGAACAGCAGATCTATTTCCTAATTCTTGTCAGTAAACTTTTACTTGTGTTTTCTCTTTGTATCAAACTGATGTTAGACATATGATTTATCTATGGATAAACAATAAACTAAATAATTGTGGCTTCATACTTCTACAAACATTATTCATTGTATAGGAATCATAGGCAGAGTTAGGAAATTGTATGTCCTGTTTTCCTCATTATACACTCCTGGAAATTGAAATAAGAACACCGTGAATTCATTGTCCCAGGAAGGGGAAACTTTATTGACACATTCCTGGGGTCAGATACATCACATGATCACACTGACAGAACCACAGGCACATAGACACAGGCAACAGAGCATGCACAATGTCGGCACTAGTACAGTGTATATCCACCTTTCGCAGCAATGCAGGCTGCTATTCTCCCATGGAGACGATCATAGAGATGCTGGATGTAGTCCTGTGGAACGGCTTGCCATGCCATTTCCACCTGGCGCCTCAGTTGGACCAGCGTTCGTGCTGGACGTGCAGACCGCGTGAGACGACGCTTCATCCAGTCCCAAACATGCTCAATGGGGGACAGATCCGGAGATCTTGCTGGCCAGGGTAGTTGACTTACACCTTCTAGAGCACGTTGGGTGGCACAGGATATATGCGGACGTGCATTGTCCTGTTGGAACAGCAAGTTCCCTTGCCGGTCTAGGGATGGTAGAACGATGGGTTCGTTGACGGTTTGGGTGTACCGTGCACTATTCAGTGTCCCCTCGACGATCACCAGTGGTGTACGGCCAGTGTAGGAGATCGCTCCCCACACCATGATGCCGGGTGTTGGCCCTGTGTGCCTCGGTCGTATGCAGTCCTGATTGTGGCGCTCACCTGCACGGCGCCAGACACGCATACGACCATCATTGGCACCAAGGCAGAAGCGACTCTCATCGCTGAAGACGACACGTCTCCATTCGTCCCTCCATTCACGCCTGTCACGACACCACTGGAGGCGGGCTGCACGATGTTGGGGCGTGAGCGGAAGACGGCCTAACGGTGTGCGGGACCGTAGCCCAGCTTCATGGAGACGGTTCCGAATGGTCCTCGGCGATACCCCAGGAGCAACAGTGTCCCTAATTTCCTGGGAAGTGGCGGTGCGGTCCCCTACGGCACTGCGTAGGTTCCTACAGTCTTGGCGTGCATCCATGCGTCGCTGCGGTCCGGTCCCAGGTCGACGGGCACGTGCACCTTCCGCCGACCACTGGCGACAACATCGATGTACTGTGGAGACCTCACGCCCCACGTGTTGAGCAATTCGGCGGTACGTCCACCCGGCCTCCCGCATGCCCACTATACGCCCTCACTCAAAGTCCGTCAACTGCACATACGGTTCACGTCCACGCTGTCGCGGCATGCTACCAGTGTTAAAGACTGCGATGGAGCTCCGTATGCCACGGCAAACTGGCTGACACTGACGGCGGCGGTGCACAAATGCTGCGCAGCTAGCGCCATTCGACGGCCAACACCGCGGTTCCTGGTGTGTCCGCTGTGCCGTGCGTGTGATCATTGCTTGTACAGCCCTCTCGCAGTGTCCGGAACAAGTATGGTGGGTCTGACACACCGGTGTCCATGTGTTCTTTTTTACATTTCCAGGAGTGTATTTTCCACACACAGTCAAACATCAGTTCAGTGTCAGTTATTATTAATAAATTTTATGGACAGAAAACTAGAACTTACAGTGTTGACATAAAATTTACACTTCATATTGCAGGTAAGTGTGGCTTGGTGGTAAAGTGCAATCTTTGGATTGGTGACTGATTTACTTTTTCTATTCCAGGTAAACTTTGAGTAAAACACACTGGATATTCTCATTCAGAATACAGCAATAAATAAATAAATATGTACAGTATTATTTACATATTTTAGAATCACAGTGAATAAGTATTGTCACACATACCTCAGAAAATACAGCAATGCATAAATATTCAGTAGCAACACAATATTTAGTCCAGTTTTTAGCTAAATGCTTGTATTCCAGTTATAGCTCTCCCAAGAATGAGAGCATGGATATCGTGAGTACCTATAACAGATTGATCAAGTGCAGTTGTCCATTATTTGCATTCAGGAAACAAAGAGGAAAAAGACAGAAAAGTATATGACCTTACCTTCATATGTATTGACTGATTCCAGATTCAGAACATGTCTAATAATATGATATTCATCAGAAATGCCATTCCCACCCAACATGTCACGGGCAGTGCGTGCAATGTCCAAAGCTTTTCCACAGGAATTACATTTCAGTATTGATATCATTTCTGGAGTACACCTTAAAATAATATGTACAAAATGAAACTTTACTTATATGGAGAAAATGAAGATGGTTTAATATGTAAGTGAGAAAGTGAGGAATTTGTGTAAAATCTTGAGAACAGCTATTTTTATTATATTATTATGAAACACGCAATAACAAATGGCTTTTCATGTAAGACAACTTTTGTTGGTGAAACTGAAGCATATAATTAGGAGACCACTCTTGCATCACAACATCCAGTTTCATACTACACCTAGTCACCTAATAGATAGCTGCCTCATCTTGACATACAAGACAGCTGCACATTATCAGAACATGGAGTCTCCATGTCCCCAATGCATGGTTAATGACACCCCAGACCAATTCAACTGGGATTATGTGCAATCAGGACATCAAATATCCCTCAAACCACTGTAGCGTGATTTTGACCTGTTGGTATGGATTGTGTTTTCCTGGGAACGCCACATCTGGTAGGGAGACCATAAACTATGAAGGAGCATATGTGACTAATAAAAATACTGGCATATTCCACAGCTTTCATAACGCCTTCTATAACAACCGCAGGTCCCAACAAGGTCCATGTCACCTTTTCCGAACCTTCATCTGAGTTGCCACTCTGCTACTAGGAAATTCATATTTCAAACTCTAATATCTAATAGGTTACAATATAATTAGTTTGCTTTTGATAAATATTAGTGATATCAGAATATGAACATCCAATAACCTATGCTGCTTTTGCAGTAATCATTTCTAGCTTCCAAATTATCAAAATGTGACCTCTGTTGAAGTTGATCAGCAGTTTTCTGTAATCTCAGAATACGGAGTACACTGAATGACTTAGTTGCACTCTTGGCACCTGTCATGCCATGAGTACATTAATTTGAGATAGTTGCTGTGTAGGAAAGAGAGTGGTCCTGTTTTCAAAGTGAACACTTCGGCATGCCACATGACTGGCAGTCATCAAATTTTGTACTGGTCATTGGCATAACAGTTGAGAGCAGGATGTTAAAGATATGCAATATTAGCATATTTTATCAAGATCAGATCATGTGTATATGGCACGTGAGACACTCCATTTGAGGCTATGCAATTGATGGGCTTTTCATATGCCACTCTTTCAAGGGTGTTCCTGAGGACTTGCTTATAGGGAAAATAACTACCACCAATGTCATAAGTCATGAGAAATAACACAGTGATGAAAGAGATTGCCACTAGCTCCTTTAGTTAGTGCAGGTTGTAAGATTTAAGTGGTGGGCCACAGCCAGTTCAATGCAGAACAACAACAATGTCATTTTTTCCTCTGTCATTCCTTAGTTGCTTCAAATTTCATGGAGGTACGTTTCAAAACTGTAAGTCAATGAAAGTTAGATTGTTTATGCCATATACGTTTCACTTCTTTTATTCATGAAGCATCTTCAGTGGCCTGTAATACATTTTTCTTTTTATACATAAAATAAATGTATTATTTAATAGTTACAATACGTTACTATGTTACATTTCGCCATGTGTTTCTCTTGTTTTTTAGATTACAAACAACTTTTATTACACAGATCTTGTGAGGTTCAATTATCATTTGATGTTACTTCCGATTTTCAGTATTGTTAGTCCATATGTGTGGTCCTGTAGCTGTGTTCGTTTGGTCCCCATGCTCCAGCTCGCCGATTTCTGGCAGTTTTTTCACCCACATTTATTACAACACATTACTTGCACTTTTCATTTTGTGATCAATATGTGCTTGTTTACAGTATGTGGTATTGCCAACTATCACCATGTGGTTTATCTTTTGTCTTTTATGTGTGGTTTCATATTTTTCATCTGTTTTGTGTGTGTGTATTATGTTATGTGTAAATGTTACATTATTTGTGGGAGCAGTCTTCTTTTTCCTTAAGTGAATAAGTGTGTGTGTGTGTGTGTGTGTGTGTGTGTGTGTGTGTGTGTGTGTGTGTGTGTGTGTGTGTGAGTGAGAGAGAGAGAGAGAGAGAGAGAGAGAGAGAGAGAGAGAGAGAGAGAGAGAGAGAGAGAGAGAGAGAGAGAGAGAGATGGGGAGGGGGGGGGGGGGGGAGAGAGAGTCATCAATTATTTACTCTGGTTAATGTTTCCGATTTATGTTTATTATTGTTTTAGTGGCTAACTTGATCAGAGAGTTATTGATTACATTAATTAGGTCATTAATTACTTTCTTTTTCATTGCATGGGCTCTTTGTATGTGAAAGTTTTCTCATAATGTCAGGAGTTTTTTGTTGTGACTGTTCACTCTTCTCACATAAAATTATTAGAGTGAACGATCACAACAAAACTCCTCATATTAGAAGAAAACTTCCACATGCAAAGAGCCCTTGCAATGAAAAGGAAAGTAATTAATGACCAAATCAACACAAGCAATAACTCTCTGATCATGTTAGCCACTAAAACAATAACAAACAGAAATCTGAAACATGACAAGAGTAAATAATTGATGGATCTCTCTCTCTCTCTCTCTCTCTCTCTCTCTCTCTCTCTCTCTCTCTCTACACACACACACACACACACACACACACACACACACACACACACACACACAATATTCACAAAACACACACTCTCACAATGAACAACAAATTTACATATAACACAACACACACACACACACACACACACACACACACACACACAATAAATGAAAAATGATAAATGTGAGTGAACAAACACCAGAAATCGGCCAGCTGGAGTATGGGGACTGAATGAATACATCTCCAGAACCACATATGGACTAACAACACTGGAAATCATAACACCAAATGATAATTTAACATCACAAAATTTGTGATACAAACGTTGCTTCTAATCTATAAAACAAGAGAAAAACATGACAAAATGTTACATACTTACATTCTGCAACTACTACATAACACATTTATAAAAACTAAAACTTTGTGTTCTGCCTTATGGCAGGTCTTGTCATGGAGGAAGCCTCATCAGAGAGGTCCACCCCACGAGCGTCTAGGGAAGTGATTCCAGTGGTGGTTTCCTTTTGCCTTCCACAGATGATGATGAAATGATAATGAGGACAACAAAACACCCAGTCCCTGGGCGGAGAAAATCTCCAACCCAGCCAGGAATTGAAACCGGGGCCCCATGACATGACAGACCGCCATGCCGACTTCTCAGCCATCAGGGCGAACACACATTTATTATATGTAAAAAAAAGAAATATGTATAACATGCCACTGAAGATGCTTCACAGACAAAAGAAGCAAAAGGCATATGGAGATAAACACACTGCCTTTCATTTAGTTGCATAGATGGAACATACCTCCATGAACAACAATGATGATTGGTCAGCACCCACAATCATCCTCTCACTATAATGTGTAGAAGTCACCACTCTCACATGCTTATTGAACATCAAAGAGCATGGCTATTCATATCATCACTGGACACTGACAGTAAAGAAAGTTACCTGAACTGACGAGCTGCAGAACACACTGGTACACTCTTATGGCGGGGTACAATTACACCAAAAACCAGGTGAGCTGTTTTTCCAAAAGAACACCATTCAGGCCAGTAGCAGTGGTATAACCATATGGTGGACATGTACGTGGAATGAAATGTGGTTCCTGGTATGACTAACATTGTTCCTCACTGGTGAATGATACAACCACCTTCAGCCCAATCAGGTGCACACTAAATCTCTCACCTCCCTCTCCAGGTGACTTGTACCTTTAGAAAGACATTCCCTTATCTAGTTGCTCCCAAATTGGAACACTGCATGAAATGAGAAAGTTTTCTGGTCCTCCAGGTCACCTGACCTTAATCATATTGAGCACATATAGGACACCATATGTATGTTTCTTGGATCCATTTCTGGCCAATTTCTGTGTGTTGTGGTCAACAGTTGAGTAGTTACGGATCAGGGTGGCTATCTACACACACTGTTTCACACAGCCCGAGCAATGACATGTCACTGCTGTCATAAGGCCAAAACGTTTTCCTAGATGCTATTAGGTTATATTCCTCATTACTCCATAATACCTCTGGTATTATGACATCCCCCCTGGGTTATTAGGTGAGCTCAATCTTGACAGAAGGATGTTCATAATATTAATATTATAGGCAATCGGTGTGTGAGGAATTTTCTTAAGCTTGGTCTTCAGTTTTTCCTAATACCCACCCGTCATCCGTTTAAATTTGTTGAAATACTCCGAGACAGTCACTGTGTGAAATGTACTAACTTATCTCATGTTTAAAACAATTTTATTTTAATAGTAAAAATTGCACAATTTAAATGAGTTTGTTGTATATAAATCAATGTCTTGTAGGAATGAGTCATTTTACATCCCATCACAAATTATTTTGTGAATATTGTTATGGCATCAAAATTTATAAGTGTTTTTTTTTTTTTTTTTTTTTTTTTTTTTTTTTTTTTTTTTTTTTTTTTTTTAAATATGCGGATCTGATTTGGTAATTCTTACCCATCACCTTTAACACATTAGAATTACATAAATTCTTCTATAGAATAGAAGGACGTGTCAAGGAGAAACTTTCTCAGTTTGTCCTCAAATTCTGCTTTGCTGGCTGCCAGACATTTTATATGCCTCATTAAGTGATCAACAATTTTTGTTGCAGCATTACACCACCCTTTCTTTTGCTAAAGACAACCTTTATGGGGAGTATTGGATGTCATTTTTCTTTGTGGTATTGTAATTATGTACATCATAATGTACTGTAATGAACTGCAATGGATTATTTACAACAAACTTCATGAGGTAATAAATATACTGTGAAGCAGAAGTGAGGATGCCCAACTCCTTAAACAAATGTCTACAAGGTGATCATGGGTAAGCTACCACACATTATTCTTGTTGATAAATAATTAAACTTTAAGTGTTTCATGATACAACACTGGAAAATTCTTACTCTCATCAGTAAGTATGACAAGCACACTTTTAGGATCCATTTTAGAAGTTCTGGGCATGTTATTCATCTGCAAATGTGTCACATGACACACGAAAGTCATGTTTTTTTATCAGCAATCACATTAAAGGACTTCTTGAAGTTTTCAACCTCAGATGATTTTCACGAGTATTATACAGGGTGATTATAATTACAGTTAAACTTTCAAAACACTGTAGAAATAACACCACTAGTCAGAATGATGTCAAATTGCAATGGAAAATTATTGGAGAAGGGGAAAAACCTATGGCAGATGAAAAATATAGTATGAAAATTGATCAACAGATGGTGCTTCATGTGACAGAATAGGTAAATGAAAACACCTGTCATGCGCACGACACATTGAAGTTGGTATAAACACTCCAGGTACACGGCTTTTCCTCCTTTCGCATCTGCGATGTTCGCAATGACTGTCTCAATGCAGAATCACGCTCTGCTTGTGAAGCTGTATTACAAGAACGATGACTGTGCACACATCATTCTGTGGAAGTACTGGACACTGTAGGGTTTTAAAAAAGGTGTTGGTCCAATGACTGCCGTGGGTCTGGAGAAAATTATTCATAAATTCGAAAAGACGTGTTCTTTTGGTGAGCAACCTGATAGACAGAGGAAACAAATTGATTCGACGTCAGTGGAAGCAGTGGCCACAGCAGTGCAGGAGGAGACAAGTAGTGGTGTGCAAACGTGTAGTGCATGGAGAATTGCCTGAACATTGGACATACCCATGAGCATTGTGCGTAAAATCCTACAAAACACTCTTCTTTGCGACACATTCAAAATTACCCATGTGCACGAGTTGCTTCCTGTTGACCTGCCAGCAAGAGAGACCTTTGCTTGCATGGAAGTGGACAATGATTGGCCAGGGAAGATTTTGTGGAAAGATGAAGCCCACTTCCATCTGACAGGGTATGTCAATACACAGAGTTTTCGAATGTGGGCAAGAGAAAATCCACACGCAAATCAACCGATTCCATTTCATCCTGAAAAGGTCACTGAGTGGTGTGGGTTTACGGCATCATTTATCATAGGGCCATATTTTTTAGAAGAGACAGGTGCTTCTGCTAAGTGCTATGAGTGTCTCTTGCGC